>NC_066583.1:632106391-632419169 GCF_024323335.1 Lathyrus oleraceus | reverse complement strand
TCTTCAAATTCCAAACTCATCAAAACCTGCATCGTATTGTAAATGGTATTGAAAGTTGTGATGTTTGCTTTCATGTTGGTGTTCTTTAACAATGTTTAAGTCAAATTCTGTGAGTAGTAAATTTGTAATTTTGTAATTGTACGTGTGTTGTATCATGGAGTTATTTTTTTTCTCCATTTTCTTAGCTTTAATTGGTTGTGAATTGTTTCTATTGATTTCTGTTTTTAAAGATCTGTATAGAAAATATAGTATTAGTATACAATTTATTTTTCAATGTTTTTTTCCTTTATATTTGGATATTTGCAAAGAAAACAAACTGAAAACAAGTTGGCAATTTCGTCCACAGTTATTTGTGAGTTTGAAAAAAGTCAACGAAAATTTTATCATTTTAATTTCTCCTTACAACTAGTCGGTTATTTTTATGACGTGGCAATTACTTTACTTTTTTATTATTGTAAAATTAAATGTGGCATTGTTGATCATTATCCTCTTAAATAAAATTGAGAAGCTGCAAAAAAACTACCGTCAATAAACTGCATCGTATGATTTTTTAAACCTGATTTATTTTTATAATTTTTTTAAATTGTTTTTTTTTATAAAATTGTTTTTTTTTATAAAACTGTTTTTTTAAAGAAAATAAAAAATTGATTTGAAAAATACCGATTTAAAACTCTTTTTTTTAAATTGATTTTTTTTCTATCTTATAGGTAATTACTTAATTTTGATTATTTTTCAGATTGAAATTTAAAAATAATGATTGATTTCAAGAGCGATTGGATAGAGTTAATAAGTTGTTGGAATGAAAATTAAATTTGAGGGAAATTTGGTTTTAAAATTGATCCAAACAAAAATTAATTTTTTTAGTACAAACCGGTTATTAACCAAACCGATCCAAACATAAACCGATTTTAAAAATATAAACCGGTTTTATCAAAGCGGTTTTAAAAACCAAACTGATCCATATGTTTGGTTCAATCTGGTTATGGTTTTGAACCATGCACACCCCTAAGCACAGGGATCTCCCTGACAGTTTCTCTTGATATTATAAATTGACTTCACATTTAGGATAGCATCAACTCTTACCATAAGCAAAACTAGGTCAGGAGAAAACATTAAGCATGGTACTGTAGAATAATAATAAGATTAAACAGGGTCTTGAATTAATTCTTAAGTTGAAATTTGAGAATAAAATCAGTGTATCTAACTACATTACATACTGTTTTTTTTATATGTTTCTGATTGTTAGAAGTCTTTTTCATGTGTATAATGGCGGAAGAGTTGATCTACTAGTCTTACTAAACCAAAGTTCCAACTTATTTTCACTTATAACTGATACATAATACAGGCCCTGCAGGTACATAGCGGATCATTATTTAAAAGCTTCCCATTTACAAAAATGTTGAACTCTCTAATTTGATTTGGCTAGAGATTTTGGATTTCAAAAACTCTTCTTCAAACACTCAAGTCCATCAACTTCAACAATGACTTCCAAAATAAAAAATGCAAAAGAATTCAAGAACTCTCTACCTCTAGCTACTAGACTCCAATCAGGCATTCTTTTTGGGAATCAAGAATACGTCCCAGAACCATCAAATCAAAAGAAAAAATTATGTATCTTCAAATCTCAGGTACTGATTCCTTAATTGACTTTTGGTAAAACTCATGCACTCATGGGTCTAATGTCTGACCCTTTAGTCGATGTGGTTAAACTTAACAAATTTTTTCCTTCTTACCACCATACAAAACCTATAGTGAGCATTAAGGAACCCATAAGACTAGGATACATGACTTTCACTTTTCGTGTATTTCGCTTTTCCCCTTCCCCCAAAAGAAATGAGGATTATATCATTTGGTTGAATAAAATCGAAACAAAAATGGGTGAAACCTGAAAATCTAGAGGAATTTATGATTTAATTCAACTGTCGAGGGTTGGTCATATTTATTCCCAAAACATGCATGTCACAACCTTATAGTTCTGGGAGTTTTGGGAAAGTAGCACCAATAGTTTCCAACTCCTCTGTGGAATGGTGACTATTACCATTTTTGATGTCACCATTTTCGATGTAGTTGCCATTACTGGCCTTCGTTCGACTGGCGACAACTTTGACCTAAATTAAAGTGATGAGGATACCATGAAATTCAACACTAACCTTGTCAGCTTTGGCAAATACATCGAAGACTATCATGACCTTACCACTGAGAAGTGTCTGACGTAGAACACATTACCTTTTAGCATTGTGGTTGTCGAGATGTATCTTCTCCTGCAAATTCCTGAAGGTAGCCAAAAGATACTTGACCCTGGCTAACCAATTACACGAAGGGTGAGACATATGTCTTGGTCAATTGATACTAGGATCTCTTTATGAATCCTTAGGTTTAGCTGTTGAAACCTTGAAAAACATCAAATCCGAAGAGAAACTATTGTTAGCGAGACCTTATTGGCTACTCCAACTTTGGTAAATGCCATGTTTAAACCTTCTTTGGATGTCAAAAAAACCCAACGACACTGACAAAGACATTCAAAACAAACGTGTCGAAGGCACTCTACTTGCTCAGATTACGCCAGTTGATGCACATCAAACATACAAGGAAGCTTTTTCAAAATACTTCATGTTGCTTTCCAAATTTCACAACTTCACCCCCTTAATGGCTCCATTTGTGAATAGAAGTCATAGGTTTGAGTGATTCACAAGAAAATTTCCTACTACTGGTGACCACGAGGCTGAATCATGGGAGATATGGGAAAACTTCCTAACTCCAAAACTTCTTTCGACCAGGCTTTGGATCTCCAAATATGGTTTCAAGATATTGTGTTATCAACCCAATTGTGTGTCACGCCAATTTGGAGTTAGCAAAACTGTGTCGAAGTCCTTCTTTAGTCGAAAGAATGAACTTTGCCTTTGTACTGTAAAATACTCACATGGCCAATATACCCAACGTCTTGATCGACATGTTGTTGACCGTGTTGTACTCACACCATTTCCTTTTCAACCCACATTCTATTGCACCAAATAGTTCGACACTTGGTGGAGAGCCTACCATGTAAAAGAATTTTTAAGGTTGTAACATTATCTCAATATTTAACAGATGTTTTCTCTTCCCTGCTGAAGAATATTCAGAAAGGTAGAGACAAACATATCAAAGAGATACAGGTTTTCCAACGATATTTTGAAACTATGTATGACCCCAATGTCTTAGTCGGACTATTTGTGAAGTAGCAGTTACTCTTAAGGAAAAGATGATGGAGAAACTTCCTGACTTAAAAAATATTGATTATGTGGAGCATAAGTACAAATTTACATTGAACTATTATCCTCTCAAGTTTCCCCCTTTACCTACCAGTGAGATGGCTTTGGGTTTTGCAACCCCATTTCCATGGTGGTTCGTTTGTGGGGAAGATTTAAAAATACTCAAAAATCAGAGCATGAAACATATTAAACGAGTAACTCCGACTAAGCATGATGTATATAGTTTCAAAGAACACCTTCATGTCGACATAGATCAAGTCAAGGTTGAATCCCCTATACATGAAGGTGAGAAAAGTAAGGATCCTCAAAATCAATGTAGCTTATTATTCCTTTGCTCCTTGTTTACATATGTTATTACATGCTTTCAGTGGTCGAACATAGGAAGAGGACGACGGATGCTGCCAACGCAGTTGTGGCCTCAAAAAAGCCTAAGGTCGAAGCCAGTCTAACCAAAGATACACATTTTTATTCTAATATCTGAAATTGGATTTTAAATTATTTGTCATATATATCTTACTAGATTTTTTCCTGTGTGAATCTCTTATCAATAACCAGGCTGATGGTGAACCCCAGGCCATTTATGTCGAGAATTCTTCCCTTAAGACTCATACTAAGAAGAAGAAGCCAAAGACTGATGGGGATGGCTCTAGAAAGGTTGTGCTTATCTCAAAATTTGCTCCTATCCCTAAGGAGAAAAAGAAATCAAGATAGCAAGAAAACATGATGATATTGAAAGCGCCAACTCAAGCCCAAATGCATAGGCTTCTAAAGTGAGTTTATTTTTACTATCACTTTCCTTTGTTCAATATTTTCCCAAATACTAAGGGCCTGTTTGAAATGCATCTTAAAAACTCTTTTTTAGTTTTTGAAAATTTAAAATTTAAAAACTTGTTTGAATATAATATTTTGCAAAAGTGTTTTTAAAAACTCTTTTCTATTTTTCAGTTTTTAAAAGTAAAAAAGTGAAACAGTTTAGTTGTGTTTTCCTTTTCACTTTTTAGTTTTTAGTATTATAAAACTTGAAGAAAAAACATAAAAAATTTATAATTTTCATTAATAACATTAATATGATTTTAAAAGATTATATTATCAAACAAGTTTTTTCATTTTCATATTTTTAAAACAGTTTTTAAAAATTACCTTATCAAACAAATTTTTTGTTAATTTTCTTCTTAAAAATAGTTTTTAAAAATAGATTTGAAAAACAAATTTTAAGAACTAAAATTGGAAAGTGTTTCAAACTGGCCCTAACACTTCAAGTTTTTACATGACAATCCTTCAACCAATGTTGTGTCGAGTTTCAAACATCCAACATCTCAAACTACAAGCTCTCCTTTGATCCAACTTACTTCACTCAAAGAATCTGCTGAAGAAGTTAATATACCTACAAAAGCAGACAACAATGCATCTCATGATTCAGTTGAAAAATACCAACCTTATGAAACATCATATTTGAAAACTTATGGCGAAGACGAAAATGAAGTGGACATGGACTATGTTTCTCAAGATGAAACTCTTGATCTAGAAGAGCCAAAAGACATTTCCCCTTCTCGAAGCCCCAACCAAAACAATGATGCACATAAAAATCCAGAAGATGATGACTCTCCTACAAACATTGAGCAACCAACTTCAAAGACTGCACTAAAAATCGGAAAGGAACCAACTACAACTTCGACCTCCACACAACTACGTCACCAAATGATTATCTATCTCAAGAGGAGTTGACAGAGATGAAAAAAATCAATCCATGGGCCTACCTGAAACTAATGATGAGTATCAAGGGTAGTTTGACTGATAAGTGTTCAAGCTCTTCAACAGTTTATGGAGGGAACACTCCACTTGAGGCTGTTGATGGGATTCTTCAACAACTGAAAACCAAACTTGCAAAGGTTGACTTATTTGAGGCACTTGAAAAGAACTTCATTAGTGGGTATAGAATCAAGTTGTTGCTGAAGAAAATTGACGCCCATGATGCCCCAACGATGTTGTCAACTTTGTGGTGGAATTTGGTCCTCTCTTTAACCGGATCTTTGCTGATTTCCAGAGAAAAAATGAAGTGCAAACAAAGATGAAACCCAAATAGGACACACGGTCGAAGGAATGGAGTTTGGAGAGTGAATCCCATAATCGAGTTGACCAATTGGAAGATGCTTTACGTAAAGAAGATGGATATTTTTCCGCCTTGGATGTCCAAATCCTCAAATGAAAGAAAGAAATTGAGGCATTGCAGTCAAAGGTAAAAGAAGCTGAAGACAAAAAGATTGAACTTTAGAAGGTTAGTCGATATCAATTGGATGCAGAGGCCTTGATTGGAATCCAACATCTTGATAATGTCACTAATTTGGATGCTGATATTGAAGGTTTTTCCTTGACCATTTCACAAATTGATTGTCTACTATCTGCAACGAAGGTCCAATATGAAAAGCTCAAAGCCTTTTTTCCTTTTTAGCACTTGCATTTTATTATTTCTATTAAGGTTTTATTTTGTTTGAATGACATTTTGGTTTTGTATTATTTAGATATGCCCTTTGTGGCATTTCTACATCCAAGCTAATGTGTTTTAGCCTTTTTTTAATTTGAAATACAATTTTTATTCTGCATAAATATGTATTTCTTGCAATGTATGTTTATACTGCTTTAAACATTTACCATTTATTCACAAGATTCGATCTTCAGGGGGTCTGTCATACCCCAAAATTTGCCCATTAATATTTTAAGACATTTTTCAGGGCATTCCGACTCATTTTTATGACACTGATCTTAAAGGAACAAAGGCTCAGCTCACGAATGGCCCAATCCAGAAAATGGCCCAAACTGGCCTGTTCGCTACACGTTCGCTACACGCTCGCCTAGCGAACGTTCGCTACACGTTCGCTACACGCTCGCCTAGCGAACGTTCGCTACACGTTCGCTACACGCTCGCCTAGCGAAGCTGACAGACAACAGAAAATTTCGGGCTTCATTCTGAGCCCATTAGGTCATCAAAGGAGTATTATAAATACCCCAACTCCAGAACGAAAATGGGAGAACGAAAAACCGAGACGGAGACGGCCGGAAACCCTGGCATAGCAACCCCGGAGAGTAGCCCAGAGAAGTCGGAGTGAAGAAACCCTGACGGCCGCTCATCCGCACCGAAGTTACCGCCGCCCAACTCAACCCGATACCAAAAGTGACTTGCCAATTCAGCATTACCACTCCATTGCAAACAGGTTTGTGTATCATTATTGTTTTATGCTTCCAATTTGTAAATCTCTAAATACATAATGCATCATGATTCAATTTTTGGATATGTAATTAGACTTTGCATGTGAATTCCAGTACGCCTGAATATCCTGAGTGTTTGACCATATTATTTTTGTAATTGAATGCAATAAGGCATGCAGCATGCTGAGATCATACTGTTCTGAAATTCAAAACCCGCAGCCGCTCGCTAGCACATCGCTAAGCGAGCATGTAGCGAGCATTCGCTAGGCCCTCGCTAGGCGAGGCAGAGGCGAACGGGACAGCCGTTGATATTTGTTATGTCCTATGCGTAACCTGATCTATTCTATGTTAATTATGCACTGTTTTGCCTGACATTCATGCTGCTGTGTTTTCTTTTGCGGTGTAATCCTCGATTGCACCCTGATTGGTATTCTAACCCGTTTGCTGAATTTTGTAAAGGTTCACATATCCCAGGAAAAGAGTGATGTTTAGGCCTTCCACTTTATTTGTGGGATACCCTTATGAAGATCCACCCTAAATTGCTTAATTAATTTTAATGTATTAATTTTAATGTATTAATTTTAATGTATTGATTTTAATGTGGAGATTCATCCTAATCACCTAATTGACTTTAAAATATGACCTTTAAACATGTGATTTTGGACCTCTCTTTGCTGCCCTACGGTATTACGGTATAACGGTCATGTCCCGCGAATGTAGGGATACACTTAGCAATGGCCCTTCGATTAAATCATCATAAAATAAATCATAGTCCCTCGGATGTTGCCTTCGAATATATGATTTCGTCCCTCGATGACCCTTCGGTGTAGCCTACGGTTAAATGATGATCGTCCCTTCGAATGCTAAGGTATCCTTACAACTGTTGCCTTCAATGACCTATCGATGACCCTACGATGACCCTTTTACATCCAAAAGGCTAAAATTACTTACTTCTCAATAGTAAGGACAGTTTTACCCTCATAAGGATAGGAAATGCCCATAACGACCTCAGGAAGGTATAACTCTCAATTACTGGATCATAACCTAAAACATTTTCCACCCCTCACACTTTACGAATCCTAGAAAATCACCACTTGGTATACATTCATACTAGAATCATTACCGAGTTATATTTTTTCTAAACCATTTTCAAAATCAAACGAGATAAATACTTTGTATACATTCATACGAGAATCATTACAAAGTTAAACTCTCTTTCAAACATTTTTAAGCAATTCACCAACACTTTTTCAGACAAAAAGATAAGTGATCCAGCAATTAAGAGCCCATGGATAACCATGGATACAAAGGGTGCTAATACCTTCCCTTTGTATAATGTACCTCCCGAACCCACAATCTATTGAGGTCTTTCCTGTTCTTTTCCACCTTTCCTTATTGGATAAAAGAAAAGTCGGTGGCGACTCTTGCTATCCGCGACATTGCGATAAAAAGCAAAATACCCCAAGTCAGTTCACCGTATGACAGAACTGGCGACTCTGCTGGGGAAACTTTAAAAAGAGAGGTTACCTTAAAAACAAGATCACTTATTTAAAATTGTCTGATTTACTTTTAAGGGATTGCTTGGGTATTTTTGAGTGAAAGATCCTACACCCGGATCTAGTGTACCTTAGGTAAGTAGCAATAGATCATCACGACTATCCGGCGTATACTGGAATGGTCAAAATGATGGCTACGGTTAATGTGACACTTTGGATGTCCTGATGTTCCTCATGTTTACTTGAGGAAAAATTTGGCGTCTGCGTGGTGTCATCAAAGCATTAACCAGACCTTTAGAACCCTAATTGACTCATCCTAGCCATTAGAAAGTAGTGAGATAACTGACTTCGGTTCCGACTGGGGTTGGTTGAGACTCGATACTACACTCTTTGAGATTGGACTTTAGGGAAGCTTCGGTCAACCACTTGGTGTTGCACTGAAGTGGACTTAAAGGAAGGTCAATGATTGGAGATCCTTCTAGAACCCGGTTACTATTCTAGGACAGGTTGAACCAACTAAACTTCAGTGGGGAGGGTACTTACCTATGGAACTCATGCAAGCCTTAAAATCTAGGAATGATGGTTGTGTGACTTGCTTGTGCTTGTTATTTATTTAACCTCATAACATCACAACATCTTAACATCATAACATCATGACATTATAACATTGTACTAACCATTTCAAGGACTTTAAACATTGAAAACATTTCATACATTGCATAGTGTCGCATCCGCGAAAAACAACCGGCGGGCTGAAACAAAAACAACATACAGAGCCGCCACTGCGCGTTATTTATCCCAAGATAGGGAAAGGAAACGCTCAGAGAAACCTGGAAAGGAAATGGTCTTACGACCAAAGAGAAAGGGTAAGGGAGTCGGTTACGCAAGGGGAAGGTATTAGCACCCCTCACGTCCGTCGTACCCGACGGGATCCACGCTCTAAGAAAAGAAAAGGTTGCTAAAACATCACACACACACACAAGGGAACGCAGGGGGTTAAGAGAAGAGAGCTCGATAGGACGTCGCATCCTACGCCTACATATCTCGTCTGGAACGAGAATCAGAGCTACTGTAGTTCGGCTTACGCACGCCAAACAACACAAAACACACAAACAGATGGCAAACGTGGGACCCGACAACCACTCAATGGCATTACGTCAGCGCCCGAACCAAACAAGCACAAACAAACAACAACATGCTAAGGAGTCGGGGACTCGAGCCTAGCACTTGTCAAACAACACACACAAAAAGGAAAAAAAAAGTGCCCGGAGAGACCTCGCACGGTCTCCTGCCTACATACCTCGTCTGGAACGAGGATCAGGGCGATGTAGTTCCCCTGAAAGGGAAAGAAATGCCAACCAGATACAAAGGGAAGACACACTACCAGGGAGCTGTACTCGAGCCTAGTGTTATCATGCATCATTGCCCTATGTTCAGGTTTCTATCCTAACTTGCACCGGCCGCAAGCTAATCCTATCCAGGAAGAAAGCAAGCATACAAGCATCAACAGATCAAAACAAGCATTTCAAGCAAATATTCACATAGCACACACTATAACCAGTCAAGTGGGCTCAAACAATGGGTTTGACTGCCGAAGCAAGTCATCTGTACATGGGTAGTATTCGCTCTTAACCTTGCCATTGCGAGGCTAAGGTGAAGCAGATGAAAGGTGAGTGAGGATGAGACCTCACAACTCTTATCCCTGACCAGGGAGAGCTTCAGACAAAGGAGCGTGGGTCCAGAATGGAGGGACCCTTCTACGCTCAAAGACTCTGACTCGATTGTGCAACAGCACAAGATCTTGGGTTTGTGTCCCAATGCATCAACATACAGCCGTGTGAGCAGAGGGACGACTCACAGAATAGCGGGGGATAGATTGCATATCCCTTGGATTCCGCCAATTGCCTCATAGAGGTCTTTACCTGCTTGGCACAATATTAAACAATCACAAACATCGCCTCTTAAGGAGGACTTCAGACAGTTGCCTGGCCAGGTAACAAGCCAGGTCTTCCAGACTACATGAAGAATAGAAGTCCTACCTCAAGTGGTTTAAAAACCAAGCAGCAGCAAGCAAGTTCTTAAAGAACTGTAAGCAACTTAATGTACCTGAAATCAATCAAGTATCATCAGTACTCAGACAAACCAACAGTAAACAGCAAATGTTAATCTATACAGACAACACAAGTCAATGCACACAAGTGCAAGCTATAAGCCCAAGCTCAAGCATCACAACCTACAAAACAAAGTCGAGTTAGTTTATAAACATCAACCAAACTCAATTCAAATTGCCTTGAAGCAATCTCCTTAAGCATTGTGCATTTCATCCTGAAAATCCAAACCAAATGTGAGAAACTAGACCACTAGGCCAAGCCTAGGGTCCAAAAGGGAGAAAAAAAAATCTAAACAGCAAGCCAAACCAATCCAAAATCAAATTAAAACCATTCAAAAGCAAATGCAATTGGTCCCATGCTTATACCATTCTCCATTATCATTTCATGACCAAAACATGCCAAATTAGGTCAAATGCAACACCAAATATCCAAACAGAATGACTTCAATCAAAAGCATACCAAAATAATTCCAAAAATCCTCAAATAATTCACACCTAAACAGGACACATTCAAGGTATAGCATGTCAATTTTCAGCTCAATTGGACAAAAGGAACTAGGCCAATGAAAATCAAGAAATCCAGACACAATTATTCAAACCAAACCAAGACATTCAAGCAAGCATCCACTTCAATAATTCATAAAACAGCTACAACATATTAGAAATGAATGGAACCAAAAGCATAATGTCCTACAATGTGTCTACAATCAACATACCAAATTTCATCTTCATCCAAAACCATATGAGAATTTCACAAACAATATACAAACATGTGTCACACAATGTTACCAAATGAGCATACAGTGAAGAAAATTATCAATCAAATGGAAAATGCCATAGAAAAATCCAGAAAAATTCACATGTTATTTTGACATATCAATGATCATCCATGCAAAATTTCAACTCAATCAAACAATCATAGGTCATGCAAATAAATTCATGAAGTTGCCCTAGCTAGGTGTGACACAAATTGTCACACCTAGATTCAAAAAATCATATCTCAATCACCAGGTATCCAAAAATCATAAACTTTACATGGAAATCACCATCAACATGTCCAGAATGAGCACAAAAAATTTCAATCATTTCTTTAAATGTATGAGCATTTCATGTTAAAAATGGCAAAACATGCAGAAAATGTACACAAGTCAAAGATCAATAGGCCAGGTCAACATTTCTCCATGCACAACTTATGTTACCATGCCTATAAAAAACTAGAGAGAATTTGGGATCTATCAAAAAAAGTCTCACTATTTTTGGATTAATAATTAATTTTTTATGATTTTTTTAAGTTTGTTAAATTATGTGATAATTATTTAGAATGAATTTGGTTTAATTAATGGAGCAGTGGCAGAACTGTAAATAACTAAAGCCAAGCTAGACGCGGTACTGTAGCATCTTGATGCGTTGTCATTGCGTGAATGGACAGTACAGGCGCGAAACAGGTTTTTGAAAAAAGTAATGCTGCGAAAACGGATCAAACGTAACATTTTTCCAGAAATTCAAGCTCCTGGCCGTGTTCATGGAGTTCTTCAACGGCAGCATCGGTTACGAGCGAAACTCAACCAAAATACGCAAATGATACATGGTTGGAAAGGTCTAAGCATGTAGGTCACGAATATACAAACGCAATCTCCTAATTCCTACTATGCTAGACGGATTGAGCGGTTAAAGGTTCACATTCAAACATTCAAAGCATGATATCTCTCTCTACAGTTAATCATTTCCAAAACTAAGCACATCATGGCGATCTACATACAACGATCTTTCAAACGCATATAATAATTTAAGAAATCATGAGATTCGAATTTGCACCTTAGTTTGATGACAGTGATGAATTTGGAAGCCTTTGCGCGCAATTCCTCAAAACAGTCCAAGCTTGATGATAGGGAAGGTGAATGCAAAAGATAGATTAGCTCAAGATCACTCCAATTGTGAGAAATTGCGATTTGCCATTGATGAACCAAAGATGAACAGTTGCGAATCTTGATGGTTATGGTGTTGATTCCTCAAAACAGTCCAAGCTTAAGGCTTATGGAAGATGAAGCAAAAGGAATTTTGCACTTTGGTGAAGAATTGAGGAAGATTGGATCAAAAGAGTTTTGATGAAGTTCTTGGGATTTGGAGAATTGGAGGGAAAATCAGTTAGGTTCTTGAGAATTGTGATTATGTGTGCAATTCAGTTATGATTAGGATTAAATACTCCAGCTCTAATCACCTTGTTAATCACTAATTAACCAAATGCAATGTAATTAGCATAATGTGCCATTTCAATTCAAGGGCAAAAATGCCATTTCACATAAGGGCTCATGACAGCTGTATGACAGCTCACACATCCTCAAAATATCATTTGTGATGTGTTGGCATTGGTCCCACATCCATTGGCATTGTATTTTCCAATTTCACTATGCTATGCCACAAAATGCATTTTCAAGTGCAAGTTCAAAATGACTTGGCCAAATATTGAACTTTGAAAGTTTATGACAGTTCAAACCATCTCTAATTGGCATATGTGAGGTGTTGCAAAAACTCCCATGCCAAAATTCCAATTATTTCTCAACTTGGACCATTTTGCCCTTGGATTTTTAACTGTACACTTGAAATTTGACCTTTTGCATTGACCATTTTTGATGAATTCCAATTATGCACCATGAAAGTACATGTCAAATGGAGTTTGCACATAAAAAGATCACCCAATTTGGACACTCCATGTGGAAGTTATGCCACTTTGATTATGGGTCATTTTTTGAAATTGAATGGGCCATAACTTGTCAACCATACATGGGAATTTCAAGTTCTTGGACTTTTTGGAAAGGTGAGAACAAGATCTACAACTTTCATTTTGAACAAATTTTCATTTGAAGCTTCCTTGGACATGTAAATTTGAGGTCAAAAACTTTCCATTTTTGGAAACTTCCATTACAAGTCACTTTCTATTTTTGGCAATTTTTGTCTTGACTTGATTTTCTCCATTCTTGAGCTTTGCAATGTCAAATAACACTTGTTTCAACATGAATGAAGTGTATCCAACTCAATCCCTCCTCCAAATCCATTAAATCATGCACAGTTGACCACAGTTGACTTTTTCAACTGATAGATGAATTTGGCCATGCACTGATCAATCTGAACCCCAATTCTCTGATGAAATGGCTCAAGGGTGAAACCCTAGCCTCAATATGCACAATAAAACCACATGATGATCCCCATGTCCATCATAGACCCCTTCTCCTAGCCATGCCCTGATTGGCCCAATGCAACTGATTAGGGTTGACCAGTGGTCAAAACCCTAATCTCAAGGTATCTTGATCAAACACTTGAATCTTTTCGGATGATCTCAAAATCATGATGATGATGATGCGTCATTTCAACCAAGATCAAGACCAATCTCCTTGAGAAACCCTAATTTGAACCACCATATCCTCAGATGATTAGTGATCCAATCCCATGAAACCCTAGCTTGCATCATGAACTCTTCATCTTCTGATCAAGACTTAGGAGGATGATTGGCACAATGTAACCACATGATATGCAATATGCAATGCCTCATGACCTAAAAATGATATGCAATATGTTAAGCTAGTCCCAAGAGAGGAGGGCAAATTTTGAGGTGTTACAGCTGCCCCTATTCAATCCACTGTGAACCTGTCGATATGAACAGCCTCGGCTTTCAGATGATCAGGATGAAGAGTGATTGAATACCAAGAACAGACGAACAATTTGCACTCTGATGGGAAAATAATTAATCAATGCCTGTCAGAATCGGCAAAGAAACAACCTCGAAAGAAAAATCCGTCTGGTACGGAGAAAACTCGGCTTGAATACCGAAACAGTCGACCCGGATACCAAAATAAATGGCAACACAGGGATAACCATGGTCTGAACACCACACCCGCTGGGGATTATCATTTGTTTCTCTTCTTTTATGCTTTTCTTGAACCCCGAAATTTTTCTGCTTTGCTCTTTTTCATTTTCTTGAACCCCGAAATTTTCTCTTGCGCAAATGATCCTCGGATCACCGCATTTGAACCCCGCTCTCCTATTTGCCACATAATGAACCCCATTCTCCAGTTTGAACCCCAGTCGCCTGACGATAACTTGCGATCGCCATTGTGAACCCCGTTCTCCAGAAAATGCCGCAACATCTCCCTTTCTCCATTTGAACCCCGTCTCCAGAAAATGTCTCCACATTTCCCTTTCTCCATTTGAACCCCGATCTCCAATTTCTTGTGATAATTCCGCTGGCAACGTCGGAAATAACACCAAACACCACTCTGAGGGCGACATATCAGAGGGTATACCTTCACAAAAGGAAGGTAACATGTGCATCTCTTCTTCCGAAGACACCCGTAACGACCTCCACTGGCATCCGCCAAAGTCTAAGGTGACACATGAACAGAAGATAATCCTAAGGACCTCATCCCGGATACATTCTTCAACTCCAATCTTCATTTGAACCCCAGAAAATGCCTCAGCATATACTCTTCAGAAAATGTCTCCACATTTCCTTCTCTCCATTTGAACCCCGATCTCCAGAAAATGTCTCCACACTTCCCTTTCTCCATTTGAACCCCGACTGTCGCGCTGATCGCATAGCGTCCTTGATTTCACTTCCATCTCCGCTCGACGGAAAAACTCGTACAGTATCGCGTTACTGGAGAACACTGCCGATCTGACGTCGTAATGCTAAACTCCACAGAGCAACACTTTCAACCGGACACTGACTGATGACTGGGAGAAAACTCGATGTTTACTGGACATCGAACCATGATGTTTACAGGCACCAAACAAGGATGTTGACAGGATATCAAACAAGGATGTTGACAGGACATCAAACAAGGATGTTGACAGGACATCAAACAAGGATGTTGACAGGACATCAAACAAGGATGTTGACAGGACATCAAACAAGGATGTTGACAGGACATCAAACAAGGATGTTGACAGGACATCAAACAAGGATGTTGACAGGACATCAAACAAGGATGTTGACAGGACATCAAACAAGGATGTTGACAGGACATCAAACAAGGATGTTGACAAGACATCGAACAATGATGTTTACAGGACATCGAATAATGACGTTGACAGGCATCAAACAAAACTCGACCAGACACTTACTGATGACTGGGAAATAACGCGACGTTTACTAGACATCGAATGATGATGTTTACTGACACCAAAGAGAACTCGACCAGACACTTACTGATGACCGGTAGATACTGTTGCTCCAAACTCACAATGCTGACCTCCTCGGAGTAACACCTTCCAACCTCTGTCGAAACCAAATCTCAAACGGTGACCACGGCTTGAGTCGCGCTGATCGCGTAACATTTCCATCTCTGTCCGACGGAAAAATTCCTCCAGTATCGCACTACTGGGGAAATTGCTGATCTGACGTCATGATGCTAAACTCCACAGAGTAACATCTTCGCTTTCTGGCACAACCACCTCTCAAACGGCAACCACGGCTTGAGACTAGCTCTATGCTTGCAACAATGATGCATGATCTTTTTCTGCGTAATGCTCCATACTTATGGAAATGCTACGCGATTTATTTTTTCTATGCAACATGCTATGCTATTTTTCATGATGAATGCATAAAAAGGTATCCCCCTCAAGGGACTCTTCCGGAAAGCACGAGACACTCTGCTGAGGAACTCGTCAATACTCCGATCTCCACCCTGCTGGGGAATAGCACTGCTGCTGGGAATAAGGCAACCCTTGCTGGGGAAGAACCTCCTTTGCACCCAATCCGCTCGGGAATTGCCGGGGATAAGAACCACCAATGCACTCTGTGGGGATACATCGGTCTTTGACTTGCTGAAAATATCAATCCCGACTCTGCTTTGGGGAAACCTCACAGATACCTGACGACTTCACTGGGGAAATGCTCACAGATACTCTGCTGGGAAACAGCCACCTCCAGGCCTGGCAACTGGGGAAGCATCGATCTGACACCTGCTGGGGATAACCATCCAAACCCTGCTAGGGAAAACGAATACCACTCCGCTGGGGACAACCCATGCAATCCATAGGTAGAATCAACCCATCTGGGGATGCAAATATCCGTCTGCTACGGAAACTTGTCCAATCCACTGGTAGGATGAACACTGCTGGAGATATATTTCATTGAAACCCGCTCCACTCGGGGAATAACAACCTTCAGGCCGGGTGGCTGAGGAAACACCGTTCTAAACCTGCCGGGGATAACCATCCCGACTCGGCTGGGAACCACAGACCTCGGATCTGCAGGGGATTTGGTCCTCTAATTCTGCTTGGGGACCTAGCTGGGAAATGAGAAAAGTAGGTACAGAACACCCATCGACTCATCGAACCATGGTATCCACCTCCCAATCTCGTACCGACTTTCCACTTTTGAGAACTCCTAGCCTTTTCTGCTCCATCATCTTGTATTCCCAATCATTCCGCGCTCGACGGAAACGTACTCCTGGGATTTATACATACTTTCAATTTTCCGACTTTGAAGAGTCTTCTTGATTAATTCCAAAGGTTTTCGGACGTCCCAACGTCTTCTCCGTCGCTTCTCTACCCATCATTCGTCCCTGATTGGACCCTGCGGGGAATTTCTACAGACCTTCCGATCTTCCGATTTTGAAGAGTCTTCTTGATTAAAATCAAGGATCGTCGTACGTCTCGACGTCTTCTCGTCGTTCTTTCGTGCACTCGTCCCTGAGCAAACTCTCTGGGGATCTGTTACAAAGTTTCCACATCACAACCTGCAAGTGAGTGAAGAATATCTAACAGTACCTGCAAAACAGACCGTCAGATAAAACCGTGCCCCAGGCGTGTCAAGATTTCAACACTTGGGTCACTCAACCTTCCGAATAAGATTTCAAGCTTTCAATCTTATAAACATGCATTGGAAGGGAACCTGTACGTCTTAAAATGCAAAATTCTTTATCAAAAATATCTGGATGTTTTTGCAATCAAAGCGGTAATGAAAAACAAAAACAAAATTATTTGACTGAATATGCATTTTATTGATTGGAAAAGTGTGGCTCAAATTGAGCAATACAAAAGGAAGCAATTCCTGAAAAGAGGTAATCGCGCACAAAAGGAAAAATCTATCCTAATGGCAATGTGAAACCCGTGATCTCATCGAGTTCCAACTCGGTTACACCCCATATGTCCTCAGACTCTCCATGCCTTCTGCCTTCTGAACAAGACGATTCCGACTGACCCCTACCGGGCATTATCCATGATACTTTAACCAAAGCGCAAACGATCATGCTAGACGCAGTTGTTCGTTTCAATCCCTCTTTTGCCTGGACCATCCTTTCGGGTTTTCAGTCCACCGGGATACCCTTTTTTGCCCAAGTCGCCTTTTCAGGTTTTCGACTTGCCGGGTGTACAGTTTTTCATTTTATATCCCTAACTTTTGCCCGAACCTTTCTCTTTCTGTTTTTTTTTGGTTCGCCGGGATGCCCATTTTTGCCTGGACTATTTTGTTCTTTTCGTCCAGCGGGTCTCTTATACGAAGTATTTTTTAACTGCGTCCGCATTCACATGGGATGGAAAATCCTCGCCATCCATGGTTGTTAACAACAAGGCTCCGCCAGAGAAAACCTTCTTGACCACGAATGGACCTTCATAATTGGGTGTCCATTTGCCCCTTCGATCGTTTTGAGGAGGAAGGATCCTTTTCAGCACCATATCACCTACGTGATATACCCGAGGTCGCACCTTTTTGTCAAAAGCACGCTTCATCCTCTGTTGGTATAACTGCCCATGACAGATGGCTGCCAGCCTCTTTTCCTCTATCAGGCTTAGCTCTTCATACCGGGTCCTTACCCATTCAGCCTCTTGCAACTTTACGTCCATCAGGACTCTCAAAGAGGGAATCTGAACTTCGACTGGTAGCACCGCTTCCCTTCCATATACCAACGAGAAAGACTTTGCCCCAGTAGGCGCACCGAGGTTCGATACCCGGTATACAAGCTTCGTACTTGCCACATTGTCAGCGCATTCAAATGCTATCCGGGCCACAAAAGCTTATTCACCTTAACCTCCCCCTCAGACATCAGAATCCGTTCAGATTCAGGGTCAGGCCCCTCCTCCGGGATCGGTTACTCTCAATCTTTCGATTGGAGCACCTCGAGATGCCCTCATCAGGGAACTCAAACTTCATCGGTTGATAATCCATTATGGGTTGCGGAGCAATGTAATCAGACAATACACCCCTTGATCGCTTTCTGAGAGTGTACTGAATATCGTATTCAATCAAAGTCATTGGCCCTTTCGCAACCCGTCCGGTTACTGCTGGCTTCTCAAACCCATACTTGATCGGATCCGTCTTGGACATCCACAAAGTGGTATGAACCAGCATATACTGTCTCAGTCGGCGAGCAGCCTATGCCAAAGTACATCAAGTTTTCTCGAACAGTGAATGTACTGTTTCACAGTCGATAAACTTTTTGCTAAGGTAAATTGCATGCTCTTTTCGACAAGACTCGTCATGCTGACCCAATACACCTCGTAGACCCCTCGAAGGCCGTCAAATACAGAATTGATGGTCGTCCCTCCACAGGGAGACGTCAGAATCAGAGGTTCTTGCGACTCATTCTTTTATCTTTTCGATGCCCCTTGGCAATCATTATTTCACCTGACCGTTTGATCTTTTTTTTTTCTTGAATGGGTTCCCACGTGGCTATTAGGTGAGATGTGAACCATGACATGTAGTTCAATCTACCCAGAAGACCACGAACCTCTCTTTCCATTCTCGGTTCAGGCGTTTCTCTTATTGTTCTTTCTTTTTTTCTTGTTTTTTTTTTTTTTTGCAGGATGAACCTCGATTCCTCCCTTACAATGAACCCCAATCATCTTACCGGATCGCACTCTGATAGTGCACTTATCTGAATTCAACCTCAGTTTGAACTGTCTCAATCTGTCAAATAGCTTGGCCAGATCTGCCAGATGCCCCACTTCTGTATGGGACTTTGCTATCATGTCATCAACATAGCATTGGATTTCATGATGAATCATATCATGAAACAAAGTCACCATGGTTCTCTGATACAGGCACTGGCGTTCCGCTTCTTTAGAGGACGGTCTCCTTTCCATGGTAGCTTGTGCACAACGACACCAGTGTCCAACCCTGGCATATCCTGGCATGACCAGGTGAAGGTATCCACATGCTCTTTTAACAAGGCTACCATTCTGCTCTCGATTCGCCTCTGAAGCGACCTCATTTTCCTATTTTCCTTCCTGACCTCGGCGGTGCTTGGAATAACAACCTCAACCCGCTCCGTATGCGGCTGAATCACCCTCTCCTCTTGTTTCAACAACCTGGCTAATTCCAGCAGATCACAATCTTCTTCGTTTTCTTCTTCAGCAAGATAGATTGGATTGTCGAAGTCATATGAGGTGTAACCAAATTGTTATCAACGAGATCCGGAGAATTATTTTTCGACTTTGGAACGAGACAAATCAAAAAAAGAGAAAAATGAAAATAAACATTGCCATTTTTATTTGTTTTTAAACTGCAAAAATAAATGAAAAACAGGGAACACCGCTTTTTGACTGAAAAACCATCCATTTGTTAATGATGCAGAAATGTTGCAAAATATGAACATGAGGTGGCCCTTACAATGAACCATTACGTGTCGGGCAACACGTATGGCTTTCATGCAGATAAAATCAAAACAGAAATCATTACTCTTCCGGATGAGTGGCAGTGCTGATCTTTTTAAGCCTTCCAGCTTCCTGGTACGCACGGCTTTATCCAACCATCAAACTCGCAGTCACTGTCAGTCTCTTCACCCATTGCACAGGCGTGATCCGAATCTTCAGCAATTGCACTCACCATCGCCTGACCATGCGCCGGCATGGGATTAGCATTAACATTCGGTGACGGTGCAAAGTTAATAGCCTTGGAGTCCACCAGGTCCTGGACAACATTCTTGAATGCTCTACAGCCCTCAATGTTATGCCCCGGTGTTCCAGAATGAAATTCGCACTGGGCGTTCTCATCATAGTTAGGAGGCCTCTGATCTGATCTCATCGGAACCATCGCCCTCGGCTGAACCAACCCAAGATCCATCAGCTTTTTGAACAGAACAGCGTATGTCACAGGTGGCTTATCAAAATGGCGATCAATCCCTTTTCCTTTCACTTGATACCCGGCTCTCTGTTGAGGTGGCTGACGTTGCTGTCGTACTGATTGATTACCAGCAGGGATAGTTACAGCAGCAGTGTGCTGGTAGTAACGATCCCTACCGTGTCCTCCCTGGGCATACACAGCACTCGATTCACCCTTATTCTTGCGCTGACCATTCCCAAATGGCTTCTTCGATGCTGATGACGAAGCATTACCTTGAATCTTCCCCATTCTTAGCCAACTTTCAACTCTCTCCCCAGCCACCACAATGTCAGCAAAGTTAGTGACGGGACAACCCACCATTCTTTCAGCAAAAACCCCCTGCAGGGTACCCATGAAGAGATCAGACATCTCTCTGTCCACCAGCGGAGGTTGAACTCTGGCAGCCAACTCCCTCCACCTCTGAGCATATTCTTTAAACCCCTCGTTATTCTTCTGAGACATACCCTGCAGCTGGGTACGACTAGGAGCCATGTCAGCATTGAACTGGTACTGTTTAAAGAACGCATCTCCCAGATCCTGCCAACTCTTGATGTCAGCAGATTTCAGCTTGGTATACCATTCCAAGGATCCTCCAGACAGACTGTCTTGGAAGAAGTACATCCACAGCTTCTGGTCTGTTTTATATGCAGAGATCTTGCGGACGAAAGCTTGGAGGTGAGTTTCTGGACAGGAACTCCCATTGTATTTGTCAAATGCGGGCGCCTTGAACTTTTGTGGGATCACAATCCCCTCGACCAGCCCCATGTTGGACATGTTGACAAATCCCGGAGTAACATGGCTTTCCAGAGCCCTTACCTTCTCTGCCAGTAACTGAATTTCTTTGTTCTGCGGAGGAGCACCATACTGACCAAAGGGCTCGTTATGCATTGAAAACTGATATGCCTCTCTATCTTCCTCTCTGTCATCCTCAACCCCGAAGAATGGAGGGAAAAGACTGTCTTTCAAATTCTGCCCCAGACCGGGCCCACCACCAGTAGCAGCACCAAATCCACCAGCATTGTTGTTCACCATACCTACGGTTGCTCTTTTTTCACCGTCTCTGGATCCACCCAGCCCCTGGTTGGAGACACCATCCAGGTTAACAATACTGTTAGCAGCTGAAGCTCGCTCGAGCTTCTCGACCTTATCAGCCAGAGCTTTCTGACCAACTGCAAAACCCTGCATGATGTTGATCAGCTCAGTCATCTTGTCCTTCAGCTCGAGGATATCCGTGTTTGGGAAATCCATTAGTCTGGGAGTATTGCGTCTGGTGAAATATCTGTGAGGACGGGTTGAGTGCAAAGGTACAGTCCTACGAGCGCGAGCAATGATTCCTGCAAAACAGCAAACAGGTTAATATGCATGAATGCAACGTCTGTCCATATGAGGAAGATTCCGTCCTTTGATTCTGGTTTCATCGAGACAGATAATATTTCACCAATAACATTTTGACATCCAGATTCTGAAATTCAAGATGTCTCTCAACCAGATTCTCAATCAATAATACTCCCCATATGACTAGACGTGAGTTTGATGCAGATGAATGCAAAATGAGAATGATGCAGATGTATGAATGCATAGCATTGCCATCCTCCAAGTCATCTGATCATCTGTTGCTCTGAATCACAGCCCTGATTTCTGAACCGATCTCAACCATCTGAAGTCTGGTTAACCACAAATCCGACTCAAGGGTCCCGAAATAAACGGGAGATACATCATCATCATCATCAAAACATCTCTGAGCAGATACCCATAACCATCTGAATCGACCCGGGGAATCCTGAAATAAACGGATCCCCACTGATAAAATCGGCCCGGGGAATCCTGAAATAAACGTATCCCCACTGATAAATACCACGGACAGCATTTCGGCGTCTCAGCAATAAATGACCATAAATCCGACTTATAAATAGAACTCTGATCAACGGAACCAAAAGTCACCATCTGAACACGCATCTGAACATGCATCTGAAAGAAACACCCTCCCCTCACAGGTAAATTCTAAACAGGTCATCCTAAGGCGGATAATAGTCTCGACAATTGGGCAAAGATACTCAATGGGTTTGCCCTTTCGGGTGTGCCATTGTAGCTCTCCTGAGATCGTCTAAACCAAAGATCCGGGAAATGATCGGTCACCAGAGTCAACAGCTCAAATGAAGTAACTCAACCAAAGTGGATACTCCACAGAGGAAAGCACTATCAAATGAACCTCGTCCGGCTTGTGGTACATCATGCTGCCAGGCACATATTGACCTAACATGAAGGAGGCAACATGAGACCACACTAATCCTAGGTGTATACTCGGGCCTGGGTTTTAGCCCCACTCAGAACACCCACCCAAAACAGAGGAACCACCTGCACAGAGGACGGCAACATGATAGTATGATGCATGCAAATATTTAATGCAAATATATACACTGGTTAGAATAATAAATGCAATAAATAACACAAAGCAAGCAACCTAAACTATCCTAGAACGCTAGGAAGGACTCGCTTAGGGAAGATGGACCAGCACAGGTCTACATCCGATTAGTCCCCAGCAGAGTCGCCAACTGTCGCATCCGCGAAAAACAACCGGCGGGCTGAAACAAAAACAACATACAGAGCCGCCACTGCGCGTTATTTATCCCAAGATAGGGAAAGGAAACGCTCAGAGAAACCTGGAAAGGAAATGGTCTTACGACCAAAGAGAAAGGGTAAGGGAGTCGGTTACGCAAGGGGAAGGTATTAGCACCCCTCACGTCCGTCGTACCCGACGGGATCCACGCTCTAAGAAAAGAAAAGGTTGCTAAAACATCACACACACACACAAGGGAACGCAGGGGGTTAAGAGAAGAGAGCTCGATAGGACGTCGCATCCTACGCCTACATATCTCGTCTGGAACGAGAATCAGAGCTACTGTAGTTCGGCTTACGCACGCCAAACAACACAAAACACACAAACAGATGGCAAACGTGGGACCCGACAACCACTCAATGGCATTACGTCAGCGCCCGAACCAAACAAGCACAAACAAACAACAACATGCTAAGGAGTCGGGGACTCGAGCCTAGCACTTGTCAAACAACACATACAAAAAGGAAAAAAAAAGTGCCCGGAGAGACCTCGCACGGTCTCCTGCCTACATACCTCGTCTGGAACGAGGATCAGGGCGATGTAGTTCCCCTGAAAGGGAAAGAAATGCCAACCAGATACAAAGGGAAGACACACTACCAGGGAGCTGTACTCGAGCCTAGTGTTATCATGCATCATTGCCCTATGTTCAGGTTTCTATCCTAACTTGCACCGGCCGCAAGCTAATCCTATCCAGGAAGAAAGCAAGCATACAAGCATCAACAGATCAAAACAAGCATTTCAAGCAAATATTCACATAGCACACACTATAACCAGTCAAGTGGGCTCAAACAATGGGTTTGACTGCCGAAGCAAGTCATCTGTACATGGGTAGTATTCGCTCTTAACCTTGCCATTGCGAGGCTAAGGTGAAGCAGATGAAAGGTGAGTGAGGATGAGACCTCACAGCTCTTATCCCTGACCAGGGAGAGCTTCAGACAAAGGAGCGTGGGTCCAGAATGGAGGGACCCTTCTACGCTCAAAGACTCTGACTCGATTGTGCAACAGCACAAGATCTTGGGTTTGTGTCCCAATGCATCAACACACAGCCGTGTGAGCAGAGGGACGACTCACAGAATAGCGGGGGATAGATTGCATATCCCTTGGATTCCGCCAATTGCCTCATAGAGGTCTTTACCTGCTTGGCACAATATTAAACAATCACAAACATCGCCTCTTAAGGAGGACTTCAGACAGTTGCCTGGCCAGGTAACAAGCCAGGTCTTCCAGACTACATGAAGAATAGAAGTCCTACCTCAAGTGGTTTAAAAACCAAGCAGCAGCAAGCAAGTTCTTAAAGAACTGTAAGCAACTTAATGTACCTGAAATCAATCAAGTATCATCAGTACTCAGACAAACCAACAGTAAACAGCAAATGTTAATCTATACAGACAACACAAGTCAATGCACACAAGTGCAAGCTATAAGCCCAAGCTCAAGCATCACAACCTACAAAACAAAGTCGAGTTAGTTTATAAACATCAACCAAACTCAATTCAAATTGCCTTGAAGCAATCTCCTTAAGCATTGTGCATTTCATCCTGAAAATCCAAACCAAATGTGAGAAACTAGACCACTAGGCCAAGCCTAGGGTCCAAAAGGGAGAAAAAAAATCTAAACAGCAAGCCAAACCAATCCAAAATCAAATTAAAACCATTCAAAAGCAAATGCAATTGGTCCCATGCTTATACCATTCTCCATTATCATTTCATGACCAAAACATGCCAAATTAGGTCAAATGCAACACCAAATATCCAAACAGAATGACTTCAATCAAAAGCATACCAAAATAATTCCAAAAATCCTCAAATAATTCACACCTAAACAGGACACATTCAAGGTATAGCATGTCAATTTTCAGCTCAATTGGACAAAAGGAACTAGGCCAATGAAAATCAAGAAATCCAGACACAATTATTCAAACCAAACCAAGACATTCAAGCAAGCATCCACTTCAATAATTCATAAAACAGCTACAACATATTAGAAATGAATGGAACCAAAAGCATAATGTCCTACAATGTGTCTACAATCAACATACCAAATTTCATCTTCATCCAAAACCATATGAGAATTTCACAAACAATATACAAACATGTGTCACACAATGTTACCAAATGAGCATACAGTGAAGAAAATTATCAATCAAATGGAAAATGCCATAGAAAAATCCAGAAAAATTCACATGTTATTTTGACATATCAATGATCATCCATTCAAAATTTCAACTCAATCAAACAATCATAGGTCATGCAAATAAATTCATGAAGTTGCCCTAGCTAGGTGTGACACAAATTGTCACACCTAGATTCAAAAAATCATATCTCAATCACCAGGTATCCAAAAATCATAAACTTTACATGGAAATCACCATCAACATGTCCAGAATGAGCACAAAAAATTTCAATCATTTCTTTAAATGTATGAGCATTTCATGTTAAAAATGGCAAAACATGCAGAAAATGTACACAAGTCAAAGATCAATAGGCCAGGTCAACATTTCTCCATGCACAACTTATGTTACCATGCCTATAAAAAACTAGAGAGAATTTGGGATCTATCAAAAAAAGTCTCACTATTTTTGGATTAATAATTAATTTTTTATGATTTTTTTAAGTTTGTTAAATTATGTGATAATTATTTAGAATGAATTTGGTTTAATTAATGGAGCAGTGGCAGAACTGTAAATAACTAAAGCCAAGCTAGACGCGGTACTGTAGCATCTTGATGCGTTGTCATTGCGTGAATGGACAGTACAGGCGCGAAACAGGTTTTTGAAAAAAGTAATGCTGCGAAAACGGATCAAACGTAACATTTTTCCAGAAATTCAAGCTCCTGGCCGTGTTCATGGAGTTCTTCAACGGCAGCATCGGTTACGAGCGAAACTCAACCAAAATACGCAAATGATACATGGTTGGAAAGGTCTAAGCATGTAGGTCACGAATATACAAACGCAATCTCCTAATTCCTACTATGCTAGACGGATTGAGCGGTTAAAGGTTCACATTCAAACATTCAAAGCATGATATCTCTCTCTACAGTTAATCATTTCCAAAACTAAGCACATCATGGCGATCTACATACAACGATCTTTCAAACGCATATAATAATTTAAGAAATCATGAGATTCGAATTTGCACCTTAGTTTGATGACAGTGATGAATTTGGAAGCCTTTGCGCGCAATTCCTCAAAACAGTCCAAGCTTGATGATAGGGAAGGTGAATGCAAAAGATAGATTAGCTCAAGATCACTCCAATTGTGAGAAATTGCGATTTGCCATTGATGAACCAAAGATGAACAGTTGCGAATCTTGATGGTTATGGTGTTGATTCCTCAAAACAGTCCAAGCTTAAGGCTTATGGAAGATGAAGCAAAAGGAATTTTGCACTTTGGTGAAGAATTGAGGAAGATTGGATCAAAAGAGTTTTGATGAAGTTCTTGAGATTTTGGAGAATTGGAGGGAAAATCAGTTAGGTTCTTGAGAATTGTGATTATGTGTGCAATTCAGTTATGATTAGGATTAAATACTCCAGCTCTAATCACCTTGTTAATCACTAATTAACCAAATGCAATGTAATTAGCATAATGTGCCATTTCAATTCAAGGGCAAAAATGCCATTTCACATAAGGGCTCATGACAGCTGTATGACAGCTCACACATCCTCAAAATATCATTTGTGATGTGTTGGCATTGGTCCCACATCCATTGGCATTGTATTTTCCAATTTCACTATGCTATGCCACAAAATGCATTTTCAAGTGCAAGTTCAAAATGACTTGGCCAAATATTGAACTTTGAAAGTTTATGACAGTTCAAACCATCTCTAATTGGCATATGTGAGGTGTTGCAAAAACTCCCATGCCAAAATTCCAATTATTTCTCAACTTGGACCATTTTGCCCTTGGATTTTTAACTGTACACTTGAAATTTGACCTTTTGCATTGACCATTTTTGATGAATTCCAATTATGCACCATGAAAGTACATGTCAAATGGAGTTTGCACATAAAAAGATCACCCAATTTGGACACTCCATGTGGAAGTTATGCCACTTTGATTATGGGTCATTTTTTGAAATTGAATGGGCCATAACTTGTCAACCATACATGGGAATTTCAAGTTCTTGGACTTTTTGGAAAGGTGAGAACAAGATCTACAACTTTCATTTTGAACAAATTTTCATTTGAAGCTTCCTTGGACATGTAAATTTGAGGTCAAAAACTTTCCATTTTTGGAAACTTCCATTACAAGTCACTTTCTATTTTTGGCAATTTTTGTCTTGACTTGATTTTCTCCATTCTTGAGCTTTGCAATGTCAAATAACACTTGTTTCAACATGAATGAAGTGTATCCAACTCAATCCCTCCTCCAAATCCATTAAATCATGCACAGTTGACCACAGTTGACTTTTTCAACTGATAGATGAATTTGGCCATGCACTGATCAATCTGAACCCCAATTCTCTGATGAAATGGCTCAAGGGTGAAACCCTAGCCTCAATATGCACAATAAAACCACATGATGATCCCCATGTCCATCATAGACCCCTTCTCCTAGCCATGCCCTGATTGGCCCAATGCAACTGATTAGGGTTGACCAGTGGTCAAAACCCTAATCTCAAGGTATCTTGATCAAACACTTGAATCTTTTCGGATGATCTCAAAATCATGATGATGATGATGCGTCATTTCAACCAAGATCAAGACCAATCTCCTTGAGAAACCCTAATTTGAACCACCATATCCTCAGATGATTAGTGATCCAATCCCATGAAACCCTAGCTTGCATCATGAACTCTTCATCTTCTGATCAAGACTTAGGAGGATGATTGGCACAATGTAACCACATGATATGCAATATGCAATGCCTCATGACCTAAAAATGATATGCAATATGTTAAGCTAGTCCCAAGAGAGGAGGGCAAATTTTGAGGTGTTACAGCTGCCCCTATTCAATCCACTGTGAACCTGTCGATATGAACAGCCTCGGCTTTCAGATGATCAGGATGAAGAGTGATTGAATACCAAGAACAGACGAACAATTTGCACTCTGATGGGAAAATAATTAATCAATGCCTGTCAGAATCGGCAAAGAAACAACCTCGAAAGAAAAATCCGTCTGGTACGGAGAAAACTCGGCTTGAATACCGAAACAGTCGACCCGGATACCAAAATAAATGGCAACACAGGGATAACCATGGTCTGAACACCACACCCGCTGGGGATTATCATTTGTTTCTCTTCTTTTATGCTTTTCTTGAACCCCGAAATTTTTCTGCTTTGCTCTTTTTCATTTTCTTGAACCCCGAAATTTTCTCTTGCGCAAATGATCCTCGGATCACCGCATTTGAACCCCGCTCTCCTATTTGCCACATAATGAACCCCATTCTCCAGTTTGAACCCCAGTCGCCTGACGATAACTTGCGATCGCCATTGTGAACCCCGTTCTCCAGAAAATGCCGCAACATCTCCCTTTCTCCATTTGAACCCCGTCTCCAGAAAATGTCTCCACATTTCCCTTTCTCCATTTGAACCCCGATCTCCAATTTCTTGTGATAATTCCGCTGGCAACGTCGGAAATAACACCAAACACCACTCTGAGGGCGACATATCAGAGGGTATACCTTCACAAAAGGAAGGTAACATGTGCATCTCTTCTTCCGAAGACACCCGTAACGACCTCCACTGGCATCCGCCAAAGTCTAAGGTGACACATGAACAGAAGATAATCCTAAGGACCTCATCCCGGATACATTCTTCAACTCCAATCTTCATTTGAACCCCAGAAAATGCCTCAGCATATACTCTTCAGAAAATGTCTCCACATTTCCTTCTCTCCATTTGAACCCCGATCTCCAGAAAATGTCTCCACACTTCCCTTTCTCCATTTGAACCCCGACTGTCGCGCTGATCGCATAGCGTCCTTGATTTCACTTCCATCTCCGCTCGACGGAAAAACTCGTACAGTATCGCGTTACTGGAGAACACTGCCGATCTGACGTCGTAATGCTAAACTCCACAGAGCAACACTTTCAACCGGACACTGACTGATGACTGGGAGAAAACTCGATGTTTACTGGACATCGAACCATGATGTTTACAGGCACCAAACAAGGATGTTGACAGGATATCAAACAAGGATGTTGACAGGACATCAAACAAGGATGTTGACAGGACATCAAACAAGGATGTTGACAGGACATCAAACAAGGATGTTGACAGGACATCAAACAAGGATGTTGACAGGACATCAAACAAGGATGTTGACAGGACATCAAACAAGGATGTTGACAGGACATCAAACAAGGATGTTGACAGGACATCGAACAATGATGTTTACAGGACATCGAATAATGACGTTGACAGGCATCAAACAAAACTCGACCAGACACTTACTGATGACTGGGAAATAACGCGACGTTTACTAGACATCGAATGATGATGTTTACTGACACCAAAGAGAACTCGACCAGACACTTACTGATGACCGGTAGATACTGTTGCTCCAAACTCACAATGCTGACCTCCTCGGAGTAACACCTTCCAACCTCTGTCGAAACCAAATCTCAAACGGTGACCACGGCTTGAGTCGCGCTGATCGCGTAACATTTCCATCTCTGTCCGACGGAAAAATTCCTCCAGTATCGCACTACTGGGGAAATTGCTGATCTGACGTCATGATGCTAAACTCCACAGAGTAACATCTTCGCTTTCTGGCACAACCACCTCTCAAACGGCAACCACGGCTTGAGACTAGCTCTATGCTTGCAACAATGATGCATGATCTTTTTCTGCGTAATGCTCCATACTTATGGAAATGCTACGCGATTTATTTTTTCTATGCAACATGCTATGCTATTTTTCATGATGAATGCATAAAAAGGTATCCCCCTCAAGGGACTCTTCCGGAAAGCACGAGACACTCTGCTGAGGAACTCGTCAATACTCCGATCTCCACCCTGCTGGGGAATAGCACTGCTGCTGGGAATAAGGCAACCCTTGCTGGGGAAGAACCTCCTTTGCACCCAATCCGCTCGGGAATTGCCGGGGATAAGAACCACCAATGCACTCTGTGGGGATACATCGGTCTTTGACTTGCTGAAAATATCAATCCCGACTCTGCTTTGGGGAAACCTCACAGATACCTGACGACTTCACTGGGGAAATGCTCACAGATACTCTGCTGGGAAACAGCCACCTCCAGGCCTGGCAACTGGGGAAGCATCGATCTGACACCTGCTGGGGATAACCATCCAAACCCTGCTAGGGAAAACGAATACCACTCCGCTGGGGACAACCCATGCAATCCATAGGTAGAATCAACCCATCTGGGGATGCAAATATCCGTCTGCTACGGAAACTTGTCCAATCCACTGGTAGGATGAACACTGCTGGAGATATATTTCATTGAAACCCGCTCCACTCGGGGAATAACAACCTTCAGGCCGGGTGGCTGAGGAAACACCGTTCTAAACCTGCCGGGGATAACCATCCCGACTCGGCTGGGAACCACAGACCTCGGATCTGCAGGGGATTTGGTCCTCTAATTCTGCTTGGGGACCTAGCTGGGAAATGAGAAAAGTAGGTACAGAACACCCATCGACTCATCGAACCATGGTATCCACCTCCCAATCTCGTACCGACTTTCCACTTTTGAGAACTCCTAGCCTTTTCTGCTCCATCATCTTGTATTCCCAATCATTCCGCGCTCGACGGAAACGTACTCCTGGGATTTATACATACTTTCAATTTTCCGACTTTGAAGAGTCTTCTTGATTAATTCCAAAGGTTTTCGGACGTCCCAACGTCTTCTCCGTCGCTTCTCTACCCATCATTCGTCCCTGATTGGACCCTGCGGGGAATTTCTACAGACCTTCCGATCTTCCGATTTTGAAGAGTCTTCTTGATTAAAATCAAGGATCGTCGTACGTCTCGACGTCTTCTCGTCGTTCTTTCGTGCACTCGTCCCTGAGCAAACTCTCTGGGGATCTGTTATAAAGTTTCCACATCACAACCTGCAAGTGAGTGAAGAATATCTAACAGTACCTGCAAAACAGACCGTCAGATAAAACCGTGCCCCAGGCGTGTCAAGATTTCAACACTTGGGTCACTCAACCTTCCGAATAAGATTTCAAGCTTTCAATCTTATAAACATGCATTGGAAGGGAACCTGTACGTCTTAAAATGCAAAATTCTTTATCAAAAATATCTGGATGTTTTTGCAATCAAAGCGGTAATGAAAAACAAAAACAAAATTATTTGACTGAATATGCATTTTATTGATTGGAAAAGTGTGGCTCAAATTGAGCAATACAAAAGGAAGCAATTCCTGAAAAGAGGTAATCGCGCACAAAAGGAAAAATCTATCCTAATGGCAATGTGAAACCCGTGATCTCATCGAGTTCCAACTCGGTTACACCCCATATGTCCTCAGACTCTCCATGCCTTCTGCCTTCTGAACAAGACGATTCCGACTGACCCCTACCGGGCATTATCCATGATACTTTAACCAAAGCGCAAACGATCATGCTAGACGCAGTTGTTCGTTTCAATCCCTCTTTTGCCTGGACCATCCTTTCGGGTTTTCAGTCCACCGGGATACCCTTTTTTGCCCAAGTCGCCTTTTCAGGTTTTCGACTTGCCGGGTGTACAGTTTTTCATTTTATATCCCTAACTTTTGCCCGAACCTTTCTCTTTCTGTTTTTTTTTGTTCGCCGGGATGCCCATTTTTGCCTGGACTATTTTGTTCTTTTCGTCCAGCGGGTCTCTTATACGAAGTATTTTTTAACTGCGTCCGCATTCACATGGGATGGAAAATCCTCGCCATCCATGGTTGTTAACAACAAGGCTCCGCCAGAGAAAACCTTCTTGACCACGAATGGACCTTCATAATTGGGTGTCCATTTGCCCCTTCGATCGTTTTGAGGAGGAAGGATCCTTTTCAGCACCATATCACCTACGTGATATACCCGAGGTCGCACCTTTTTGTCAAAAGCACGCTTCATCCTCTGCTGGTATAACTGCCCATGACAGATGGCTGCCAGCCTCTTTTCCTCTATCAGGCTTAGCTCTTCATACCGGGTCCTTACCCATTCAGCCTCTTGCAACTTTACGTCCATCAGGACTCTCAAAGAGGGAATCTGAACTTCGACTGGTAGCACCGCTTCCCTTCCATATACCAACGAGAAAGACTTTGCCCCAGTAGGCGCACCGAGGTTCGATACCCGGTATACAAGCTTCGTACTTGCCACATTGTCAGCGCATTCAAATGCTATCCGGGCCACAAAAGCTTATTCACCTTAACCTCCCCCTCAGACATCAGAATCCGTTCAGATTCAGGGTCAGGCCCCTCCTCCGGGATCGGTTACTCTCAATCTTTCGATTGGAGCACCTCGAGATGCCCTCATCAGGGAACTCAAACTTCATCGGTTGATAATCCATTATGGGTTGCGGAGCAATGTAATCAGACAATACACCCCTTGATCGCTTTCTGAGAGTGTACTGAATATCGTATTCAATCAAAGTCATTGGCCCTTTCGCAACCCGTCCGGTTACTGCTGGCTTCTCAAACCCATACTTGATCGGATCCGTCTTGGACATCCACAAAGTGGTATGAACCAGCATATACTGTCTCAGTCGGCGAGCAGCCTATGCCAAAGTACATCAAGTTTTCTCGAACAGTGAATGTACTGTTTCACAGTCGATAAACTTTTTGCTAAGGTAAATTGCATGCTCTTTTCGACAAGACTCGTCATGCTGACCCAATACACCTCGTAGACCCCTCGAAGGCCGTCAAATACAGAATTGATGGTCGTCCCTCCACAGGGAGACGTCAGAATCAGAGGTTCTTGCGACTCATTCTTTTATCTTTTCGATGCCCCTTGGCAATCATTATTTCACCTGACCGTTTGATCTTTTTTTTTTCTTGAATGGGTTCCCACGTGGCTATTAGGTGAGATGTGAACCATGACATGTAGTTCAATCTACCCAGAAGACCACGAACCTCTCTTTCCATTCTCGGTTCAGGCGTTTCTCTTATTGTTCTTTCTTTTTTTCTTGTTTTTTTTTTTTGCAGGATGAACCTCGATTCCTCCCTTACAATGAACCCCAATCATCTTACCGGACCGCACTCTGATAGTGCACTTATCTGAATTCAACCTCAGTTTGAACTGTCTCAATCTGTCAAATAGCTTGGCCAGATCTGCCAGATGCCCCACTTCTGTATGGGACTTTGCTATCATGTCATCAACATAGCATTGGATTTCATGATGAATCATATCATGAAACAAAGTCACCATGGTTCTCTGATACAGGCACTGGCGTTCCGCTTCTTTAGAGGACGGTCTCCTTTCCATGGTAGCTTGTGCACAACGACACCAGTGTCCAACCCTGGCATATCCTGGCATGACCAGGTGAAGGTATCCACATGCTCTTTTAACAAGGCTACCATTCTGCTCTCGATTCGCCTCTGAAGCGACCTCATTTTCCTATTTTCCTTCCTGACCTCGGCGGTGCTTGGAATAACAACCTCAACCCGCTCCGTATGCGGCTGAATCACCCTCTCCTCTTGTTTCAACAACCTGGCTAATTCCAGCAGATCACAATCTTCTTCGTCTTCTTCTTCAGCAAGATAGATTGGATTGTCGAAGTCATATGAGGTGTAACCAAATTGTTATCAACGAGATCCGGAGAATTATTTTTCGACTTTGGAACGAGACAAATCAAAAAAAGAGAAAAATGAAAATAAACATTGCCATTTTTATTTGTTTTTAAACTGCAAAAATAAATGAAAAACAGGGAACACCGCTTTTTGACTGAAAAACCATCCATTTGTTAATGATGCAGAAATGTTGCAAAATATGAACATGAGGTGGCCCTTACAATGAACCATTACGTGTCGGGCAACACGTATGGCTTTCATGCAGATAAAATCAAAACAGAAATCATTACTCTTCCGGATGAGTGGCAGTGCTGATCTTTTTAAGCCTTCCAGCTTCCTGGTACGCACGGCTTTATCCAACCATCAAACTCGCAGTCACTGTCAGTCTCTTCACCCATTGCACAGGCGTGATCCGAATCTTCAGCAATTGCACTCACCATCGCCTGACCATGCGCCGGCATGGGATTAGCATTAACATTCGGTGACGGTGCAAAGTTAATAGCCTTGGAGTCCACCAGGTCCTGGACAACATTCTTGAATGCTCTACAGCCCTCAATGTTATGCCCCGGTGTTCCAGAATGAAATTCGCACTGGGCGTTCTCATCATAGTTAGGAGGCCTCTGATCTGATCTCATCGGAACCATCGCCCTCGGCTGAACCAACCCAAGATCCATCAGCTTTTTGAACAGAACAGCGTATGTCACAGGTGGCTTATCAAAATGGCGATCAATCCCTTTTCCTTTCACTTGATACCCGGCTCTCTGTTGAGGTGGCTGACGTTGCTGTCGTACTGATTGATTACCAGCAGGGATAGTTACAGCAGCAGTGTGCTGGTAGTAACGATCCCTACCGTGTCCTCCCTGGGCATACACAGCACTCGATTCACCCTTATTCTTGCGCTGACCATTCCCAAATGGCTTCTTCGATGCTGATGACGAAGCATTACCTTGAATCTTCCCCATTCTTAGCCAACTTTCAACTCTCTCCCCAGCCACCACAATGTCAGCAAAGTTAGTGACGGGACAACCCACCATTCTTTCAGCAAAAACCCCCTGCAGGGTACCCATGAAGAGATCAGACATCTCTCTGTCCACCAGCGGAGGTTGAACTCTGGCAGCCAACTCCCTCCACCTCTGAGCATATTCTTTAAACCCCTCGTTATTCTTCTGAGACATACCCTGCAGCTGGGTACGACTAGGAGCCATGTCAGCATTGAACTGGTACTGTTTAAAGAACGCATCTCCCAGATCCTGCCAACTCTTGATGTCAGCAGATTTCAGCTTGGTATACCATTCCAAGGATCCTCCAGACAGACTGTCTTGGAAGAAGTACATCCACAGCTTCTGGTCTGTTTTATATGCAGAGATCTTGCGGACGAAAGCTTGGAGGTGAGTTTCTGGACAGGAACTCCCATTGTATTTGTCAAATGCGGGCGCCTTGAACTTTTGTGGGATCACAATCCCCTCGACCAGCCCCATGTTGGACATGTTGACAAATCCCGGAGTAACATGGCTTTCCAGAGCCCTTACCTTCTCTGCCAGTAACTGAATTTCTTTGTTCTGCGGAGGAGCACCATACTGACCAAAGGGCTCGTTATGCATTGAAAACTGATATGCCTCTCTATCTTCCTCTCTGTCATCCTCAACCCCGAAGAATGGAGGGAAAAGACTGTCTTTCAAATTCTGCCCCAGACCGGGCCCACCACCAGTAGCAGCACCAAATCCACCAGCATTGTTGTTCACCATACCTACGGTTGCTCTTTTTTCACCGTCTCTGGATCCACCCAGCCCCTGGTTGGAGACACCATCCAGGTTAACAATACTGTTAGCAGCTGAAGCTCGCTCGAGCTTCTCGACCTTATCAGCCAGAGCTTTCTGACCAACTGCAAAACCCTGCATGATGTTGATCAGCTCAGTCATCTTGTCCTTCAGCTCGAGGATATCCGTGTTTGGGAAATCCATTAGTCTGGGAGTATTGCGTCTGGTGAAATATCTGTGAGGACGGGTTGAGTGCAAAGGTACAGTCCTACGAGCGCGAGCAATGATTCCTGCAAAACAGCAAACAGGTTAATATGCATGAATGCAACGTCTGTCCATATGAGGAAGATTCCGTCCTTTGATTCTGGTTTCATCGAGACAGATAATATTTCACCAATAACATTTTGACATCCAGATTCTGAAATTCAAGATGTCTCTCAACCAGATTCTCAATCAATAATACTCCCCATATGACTAGACGTGAGTTTGATGCAGATGAATGCAAAATGAGAATGATGCAGATGTATGAATGCATAGCATTGCCATCCTCCAAGTCATCTGATCATCTGTTGCTCTGAATCACAGCCCTGATTTCTGAACCGATCACAACCATCTGAAGTCTGGTTAACCACAAATCCGACTCAAGGGTCCCGAAATAAACGGGAGATACATCATCATCATCATCAAAACATCTCTGAGCAGATACCCATAACCATCTGAATCGACCCGGGGAATCCTGAAATAAACGGATCCCCACTGATAAAATCGGCCCGGGGAATCCTGAAATAAACGTATCCCCACTGATAAATACCACGGACAGCATTTCGGCGTCTCAGCAATAAATGACCATAAATCCGACTTATAAATAGAACTCTGATCAACGGAACCAAAAGTCACCATCTGAACACGCATCTGAACATGCATCTGAAAGAAACACCCTCCCCTCACAGGTAAATTCTAAACAGGTCATCCTAAGGCGGATAATAGTCTCGACAATCGGGCAAAGATACTCAATGGGTTTGCCCTTTCGGGTGTGCCATTGTAGCTCTCCTGAGATCGTCTAAACCAAAGATCCGGGAAATGATCGGTCACCAGAGTCAACAGCTCAAATGAAGTAACTCAACCAAAGTGGATACTCCACAGAGGAAAGCACTATCAAATGAACCTCGTCCGGCTTGTGGTACATCATGCTGCCAGGCACATATTGACCTAACATGAAGGAGGCAACATGAGACCACACTAATCCTAGGTGTATACTCGGGCCTGGGTTTTAGCCCCACTCAGAACACCCATCCAAAACAGAGGAACCACCTGCACAGAGGACGGCAACATGATAGTATGATGCATGCAAATATTTAATGCAAATATATACACTGGTTAGAATAATAAATGCAATAAATAACACAAAGCAAGCAACCTAAACTATCCTAGAACGCTAGGAAGGACTCGCTTAGGGAAGATGGACCAGCACAGGTCTACATCCGATTAGTCCCCAGCAGAGTCGCCAGCTGTCGCATCCGCGAAAAACAACCGGCGGGCTGAAACAAAAACAACATACAGAGCCACCACTGCGCGTTATTTATCCCAAGATAGGGAAAGGAAACGCTCAGAGAAACCTGGAAAGGAAATGGTCTTACGACCAAAGAGAAAGGGTAAGGGAGTCGGTTACGCAAGGGGAAGGTATTAGCACCCCTCACGTCCGTCGTACCCGACGGGATCCACGCTCTAAGAAAAGAAAAGGTTGCTAAAACATCACACACACACACAAGGGAACGCAGGGGGTTAAGAGAAGAGAGCTCGATAGGACGTCGCATCCTACGCCTACATATCTCGTCTGGAACGAGAATCAGAGCTACTGTAGTTCGGCTTACGCACGCCAAACAACACAAAACACACAAACAGATGGCAAACGTGGGACCCGACAACCACTCAATGGCATTACGTCAGCGCCCGAACCAAACAAGCACAAACAAACAACAACATGCTAAGGAGTCGGGGACTCGAGCCTAGCACTTGTCAAACAACACACACAAAAAGGAAAAAAAAGTGCCCGGAGAGACCTCGCACGGTCTCCTGCCTACATACCTCGTCTGGAACGAGGATCAGGGCGATGTAGTTCCCCTGAAAGGGAAAGAAATGCCAACCAGATACAAAGGGAAGACACACTACCAGGGAGCTGTACTCGAGCCTAGTGTTATCATGCATCATTGCCCTATGTTCAGGTTTCTATCCTAACTTGCACCGGCCGCAAGCTAATCCTATCCAGGAAGAAAGCAAGCATACAAGCATCAACAGATCAAAACAAGCATTTCAAGCAAATATTCACATAGCACACACTATAACCAGTCAAGTGGGCTCAAACAATGGGTTTGACTGCCGAAGCAAGTCATCTGTACATGGGTAGTATTCGCTCTTAACCTTGCCATTGCGAGGCTAAGGTGAAGCAGATGAAAGGTGAGTGAGGATGAGACCTCACAGCTCTTATCCCTGACCAGGGAGAGCTTCAGACAAAGGAGCGTGGGTCCAGAATGGAGGGACCCTTCTACGCTCAAAGACTCTGACTCGATTGTGCAACAGCACAAGATCTTGGGTTTGTGTCCCAATGCATCAACACACAGCCGTGTGAGCAGAGGGACGACTCACAGAATAACGGGGGATAGATTGCATATCCCTTGGATTCCGCCAATTGCCTCATAGAGGTCTTTACCTGCTTGGCACAATATTAAACAATCACAAACATCGCCTCTTAAGGAGGACTTCAGACAGTTGCCTGGCCAGGTAACAAGCCAGGTCTTCCAGACTACATGAAGAATAGAAGTCCTACCTCAAGTGGTTTAAAAACCAAGCAGCAGCAAGCAAGTTCTTAAAGAACTGTAAGCAACTTAATGTACCTGAAATCAATCAAGTATCATCAGTACTCAGACAAACCAACAGTAAACAGCAAATGTTAATCTATACAGACAACACAAGTCAATGCACACAAGTGCAAGCTATAAGCCCAAGCTCAAGCATCACAACCTACAAAACAAAGTCGAGTTAGTTTATAAACATCAACCAAACTCAATTCAAATTGCCTTGAAGCAATCTCCTTAAGCATTGTGCATTTCATCCTGAAAATCCAAACCAAATGTGAGAAACTAGACCACTAGGCCAAGCCTAGGGTCCAAAAGGGAGAAAAAAAATCTAAACAGCAAGCCAAACCAATCCAAAATCAAATTAAAACCATTCAAAAGCAAATGCAATTGGTCCCATGCTTATACCATTCTCCATTATCATTTCATGACCAAAACATGCCAAATTAGGTCAAATGCAACACCAAATATCCAAACAGAATGACTTCAATCAAAAGCATACCAAAATAATTCCAAAAATCCTCAAATAATTCACACCTAAACAGGACACATTCAAGGTATAGCATGTCAATTTTCAGCTCAATTGGACAAAAGGAACTAGGCCAATGAAAATCAAGAAATCCAGACACAATTATTCAAACCAAACCAAGACATTCAAGCAAGCATCCACTTCAATAATTCATAAAACAGCTACAACATATTAGAAATGAATGGAACCAAAAGCATAATGTCCTACAATGTGTCTACAATCAACATACCAAATTTCATCTTCATCCAAAACCATATGAGAATTTCACAAACAATATACAAACATGTGTCACACAATGTTACCAAATGAGCATACAGTGAAGAAAATTATCAATCAAATGGAAAATGCCATAGAAAAATCCAGAAAAATTCACATGTTATTTTGACATATCAATGATCATCCATGCAAAATTTCAACTCAATCAAACAATCATAGGTCATGCAAATAAATTCATGAAGTTGCCCTAGCTAGGTGTGACACAAATTGTCACACCTAGATTCAAAAAATCATATCTCAATCACCAGGTATCCAAAAATCATAAACTTTACATGGAAATCACCATCAACATGTCCAGAATGAGCACAAAAAATTTCAATCATTTCTTTAAATGTATGAGCATTTCATGTTAAAAATGGCAAAACATGCAGAAAATGTACACAAGTCAAAGATCAATAGGCCAGGTCAACATTTCTCCATGCACAACTTATGTTACCATGCCTATAAAAAACTAGAGAGAATTTGGGATCTATCAAAAAAAGTCTCACTATTTTTGGATTAATAATTAATTTTTTATGATTTTTTTAAGTTTGTTAAATTATGTGATAATTATTTAGAATGAATTTGGTTTAATTAATGGAGCAGTGGCAGAACTGTAAATAACTAAAGCCAAGCTAGACGCGGTACTGTAGCATCTTGATGCGTTGTCATTGCGTGAATGGACAGTACAGGCGCGAAACAGGTTTTTGAAAAAAGTAATGCTGCGAAAACGGATCAAACGTAACATTTTTCCAGAAATTCAAGCTCCTGGCCGTGTTCATGGAGTTCTTCAACGGCAGCATCGGTTACGAGCGAAACTCAACCAAAATACGCAAATGATACATGGTTGGAAAGGTCTAAGCATGTAGGTCACGAATATACAAACGCAATCTCCTAATTCCTACTATGCTAGACGGATCGAGCGGTTAAAGGTTCACATTCAAACATTCAAAGCATGATATCTCTCTCTACAGTTAATCGTTTCCAAAACTAAGCACATCATGGCGATCTACATACAACGATCTTTCAAACGCATATAATAATTTAAGAAATCATGAGATTCGAATTTGCACCTTAGTTTGATGACAGTGATGAATTTGGAAGCCTTTGCGCGCAATTCCTCAAAACAGTCCAAGCTTGATGATAGGGAAGGTGAATGCAAAAGATAGATTAGCTCAAGATCACTCCAATTGTGAGAAATTGCGATTTGCCATTGATGAACCAAAGATGAACAGTTGCGAATCTTGATGGTTATGGTGTTGATTCCTCAAAACAGTCCAAGCTTAAGGCTTATGGAAGATGAAGCAAAAGGAATTTTGCACTTTGGTGAAGAATTGAGGAAGATTGGATCAAAAGAGTTTTGATGAAGTTCTTGAGATTTTGGAGAATTGGAGGGAAAATCAGTTAGGTTCTTGAGAATTGTGATTATGTGTGCAATTCAGTTATGATTAGGATTAAATACTCCAGCTCTAATCACCTTGTTAATCACTAATTAACCAAATGCAATGTAATTAGCATAATGTGCCATTTCAATTCAAGGGCAAAAATGCCATTTCACATAAGGGCTCATGACAACTGTATGACAGCTCACACATCCTCAAAATATCATTTGTGATGTGTTGGCATTGGTCCCACATCCATTGGCATTGTATTTTCCAATTTCACTATGCTATGCCACAAAATGCATTTTCAAGTGCAAGTTCAAAATGACTTGGCCAAATATTGAACTTTGAAAGTTTATGACAGTTCAAACCATCTCTAATTGGCATATGTGAGGTGTTGCAAAAACTCCCATGCCAAAATTCCAATTATTTCTCAACTTGGACCATTTTGCCCTTGGATTTTTAACTGTACACTTGAAATTTGACCTTTTGCATTGACCATTTTTTATGAATTCCAATTATGCACCATGAAAGTACATGTCAAATGGAGTTTGCACATAAAAAGATCACCCAATTTGGACACTCCATGTGGAAGTTATGCCACTTTGATTATGGGTCATTTTTTGAAATTGAATGGGCCATAACTTGTCAACCATACATGGGAATTTCAAGTTCTTGGACTTTTTGGAAAGGTGAGAACAAGATCTACAACTTTCATGTTGAACAAATTTTCATTTGAAGCTTCCTTGGACATGTAAATTTGAGGTCAAAAACTTTCCATTTTTGGAAACTTCCATTACAAGTCACTTTCTATTTTTGGCAATTTTTGTCTTGACTTGATTTTCTCCATTCTTGAGCTTTGCAATGTCAAATAACACTTGTTTCAACATGAATGAAGTGTATCCAACTCAATCCCTCCTCCAAATCCATTAAATCATGCACAGTTGACCACAGTTGACTTTTTCAACTGATAGATGAATTTGGCCATGCACTGATCAATCTGAACCCCAATTCTCTGATGAAATGGCTCAAGGGTGAAACCCTAGCCTCAATATGCAAAATAAAACCACATGATGATCCCCATGTCCATCATAGACCCCTTCTCCTAGCCATGCCCTGATTGGCCCAATGCAACTGATTAGGGTTGACCAGTGGTCAAAACCCTAATCTCAAGGTATCTTGATCAAACACTTGAATCTTTTCGGATGTGTCATACGGTGAACTGGACTTTTTGTGGCTTTAATCGCAATGTCGCGGTTAGCAAGAGTCGCCACCGACTTTTCTTTTATCCAATAAGGAAAGGTGGAAAAGAACAGGAAAAACCTTAATTTAGATTTTGGGTTCGGGAGGTACATTATACAAAGGGAAGGTGTTAGCACCCTTTGTATCCATGGTTATCCATGGGCTCTTAATTGCTCGATCACTTATATTATTTTTGTCTGAAAAAAGGTGTTTGTGAATTGTTTAGAAAAATTGTTTTGAAAAGAGAATTTAACTTTGTAATGATTCTTGTATGAATGTATACAAAGTGATTATCTCGTTTAGTTTTGAAAATTATTTAGAAAAATATAACTCGGTAATGATTCTAGTATGAATGTATACCAAGTGGTGATTTTCTGAAGGTATTTTGAAAGGTGTGAGGTGCAAAAAAAATGTTTTAAGTTGTGAGCAAGCAATTAAGAGTTATACCGACCCAAGGTCTTTACGGGCATTTCCTATCCTTATGAGGGTAAAACTGTCCTTATTATTGAGAAATAAGTAGTTTTATCCTTTGGATGTAAAAGGGTCATCGTAGGGTCATCGATTGGTCATTGAAGGCAACAGTTATGAGGATACCTTAGCATTCGAAGGGACTATCATCATTTAACCGTAGGCAACATCGGAGGGTCATCGAGGGACAAAGTTGTATATTCGAAGGCAACATCCGAGGGACTATAATTTATTTTATGATGATTTAACCGAAGGGTCTTTGCTAAGGGTATCCCCACGTTCGCGGGACATGACCGTAATATCGTAATCGTAAGGCAACAAAGAGAGGTCCAAGATCACTTATTCAAAGGCAAAGTTTTTACAATTAATTATATAATTAGGATGAAACTCCACATTAAAATTATTAAAAATAATATATTAAAAAATTAATACATTAGAAATTAATACATTAAAAAATTAATTTAGGGTGAAACTCCACAAGGGTATCCCACAAATAAAGTGGAATACCTAGCCAATAACCTTTTCCTGGGATATGTGAACCTTTACGAAACTCAAAAAAAGAAACATGTCAGAACACCAAATCAGGGTGCAATCGAAGATTACACCGGAGAAATATCACAACAATAAATAGGATAGGATGAATAATGCATGGCTATGATAAAAACATAAAAAAACAGACTAGAAGAATCAGGTACTGTCTCGTTCGCCTCTGCCTCGCCTAGCGAAGGCCACGGATTTTGAATTTGAAAACAGCCCCATGTTAGGAACTTTGAATTTTATGGCATTTTATCACAGGAATAACATGGTCAAACATTCAGGGTATTCAGGCATATTTAAATTCCCATACGAAAGCAAATTATATATCAACATTTAATCATGATGCATTATATATGTAGATATGGCCAATTGAAAGTATAAACAATAGAGATACGCAAACCTGTTTGCCAATTCAAGATTGAAGGGATTGACCACTTGTAGTATCGGAATAAGTTAGGCAGCGGGAATTGGACGGCGATGGCTTCGGTGCAGATGGGCTGCCTTCAGGGTTTCTTTACTCTGAATTCTCCGGGTAGGCAGGGTTCCTATGCCAAAGTTTCTATCCGTCCTTCTCTGTTCTCTCTCTTTCTTTTTCCTCAAGGTTTTGTTCCAAGGAAACCTCAGAGTGTTTTGCTTCTCTTCCTTCTTTCTCCAGTGAATCTCCCAGTGTAAACTCCAAGTCTAACTCCCCTACTGAAACTTCAGTATTTATAGACTAATTTCATGGGTAATGGGCTTGGAATGAGGGAGACCCAAGTCCAAAATAATTTGTTATATTTTATTTATTTATTTATTTTAATTATTTAATTATTTAATTAATTAATTAATTAATTAATTAATTAATTAAAAAAAAATTCTCTTTTTTTTTTTTTTTTTTTTTTTCGTTTCTCGTTTTTTTTTTTTTTTTTTTTTTTTTTAGGAAAAATGATGGGTAATTTTTGGGGTATGACAGCTGCCCCTGTTCAATATTCTTGGACCGAGAGAGTTAGAATGGTGTATACGCCATTCGTGGTCTGGAGGTGGAAGATTATTGAACACTAGAATGCCCCAAAAATTTGCACTTGAGAATCGACAGTTGGTCTTGATGGAGATGGGCTTAAAGATGCCATCCGGGAGGTTTGATGACGAAAGCTTCATATCGCGCCGTATATTAGGCCAATTTGAAGACATGGATGCCACACTGGGTCGTACGTTAGACCGTATAATGAGTCATCCATTAGGCTGCCGACTTCGCTGGGGAGACGGAGTGTGTCATATGCTGTTGGGGATAAAGGGTCAGAATGGACCATACGCTAGATCGTATCTGAGTTGTAGAATGAGTCGTACGTTAGGCTGAATCTGATGACGAAAGGGGTAGTCGTACGTTAGACTACACTTCAGAAATGTACCGTATGTTAGGTAGCATCTGAGGGGATGGACATCCGAACGGGTCGTACGTTAGACCGTCGCAGAATGAGTCGTCTGTTAGGCCGCATCTGATGATGAAAGCGGTAGTCGTACGCCAGACTACACTTCAGAAATGTACCGTACGTTAGGTAGCATCTGAGGGTTGTAAGATCCAAACGGGTCGTACGTTAGACCGCGTTGGAGTTGCTGGAGTTCAGAATGGATCGTACGCTAGATCGTATCTGAGTTGCAGAATGAGCCGTACGTTAGGCTGTATCCGAAGAAGAAAGTAGTCGTACGCTAGACTACACCCCTGAATGTACCGTACGCTAGGCAGCATCTGAGGATTTGAAGGTCCAAATGGGTCGTACGTTAGACCGCATTGGAGTTGCTGAAGAAGTCATATGTTGGGCTGAATCAGAATGAACCGTACGTTAGGCTGTATCTGATAACCTGTATATGTTGTACTTGCAATAAATGTCTGGGATGGGCTTAAAGATGCCATCGTTAGGAGGATATCGAAGTGTTGTCAGAATGAATGTTCCCATGAACTGTATTTGAAATATGTATCTGAATCTTGAATGTGATTGATAAAGGTGTCTGTCTGAATGAACCTTCTACTTTGACTATATCAGGAGGATAATTAACCTGCAAAGAAAAAGTTAGCTTCATGCTATGTCATGATGCATGAGATGTTTCGTGTTATGCTAAAATAAATGTGAATGTTGTATGCATGCGTATGCTGTGAAAGGATGTAATGAATGAGTTATGCGTATGAGAAGTTCTGCTTGGGGACTCTACTGGGGAAAATAAATCCCCATCTACTGATTTGAGACATTTGTGTCGATGACCCTTTCTCGGCTGGGGATGCTTGATTTCTGTCTGATGGTGGAAATATTCAACAGAGCCTGGCTGGGGATGGATGAGATGATCAATCTGTCTGGTGACGCCGACCTCTGTTGGGGAGTAACTGGCTGTGCCTGGGGATACTGCCATTTTCTGAGGAAAAAAAAAACAGGCTTGCTGGGGAAGAGAATTGGTAGCGGATTCATTGGAAGCATGATTAGACCTTTTCCTTGATCCTGAAGTCGGGTAGTAATTGCTATTGCTATTCTATGCATGTATTTTTGGTAAACATCAGTCATATTCAAATGCACATATTAATTAAAATTAAATCAATGGACATTTACGCAACCAAAACAGAAAAGTAAAAACAAAAGCATCTTTTTTTTTGAAAGAGGGTTGTATTGATTTTGAAAGGAGGCCTATAAACAGGCAATTTGTGTACAAGGAGACAGAAATCCTAGTAAGAGGAAATTGTCGAAAACAAAGAGAAAGCTATGTGGAAGAAGTCCTATTGATTTTAAGCCTACTACTGTCATTATGTCTTCGAGCATCTCATCCCTTGCTGTCGGATAGAAGTGATTGGCTTGGTCAGTCCCTCGAACTTGGATGAAAGTTGACTGAGAACGGGACATAGTCATACGCTTTAATCCCTAATTTTTGCCTGGACCGCCTTTTCAGGTTTTCAGTCCACCAGGATACCCTTTTTTGCCCAAGCCGCCTTTTCAGGTTTTCGACTTGCCGGGTGTACATTTTTTTTATATATCCCTAATTTTTGCCCGAACCCTTTTGGTTCGCCGGGATGCCCTTACTTTTGCCTAGATACGTCGATCTAGCGGGTCTCTTTTATGCGTAGTATTTTTTAACTATGTCCGCGTTCACGGGATGTGGGAAGTCTTCACCATCCATTGTAGCGAGTATCATGGCTCCACCTGAGAATACCTTCTTAACTACAAATGGCCCTTCGTATGTGGGAGTCCATTTGCCTCTGGGGTCAGTTTGTGGTAGGATGATGCGTTTGATTACCAAGTCGCCAATTTGATACACTTGTCTCTTGACCTTTTTGTTGAATGCCCTGGTCATGCGCTTCTGATATATCTGCCCGTGACATACAGCCGCAAGTCTCTTCTCATCCATCAAATTTATCTGATCGAGTCGAGTCTGAATCCATTCGTCCTCGTCTAAGCCCGCCTCTTTCATGATCCTTAGAGAGGGAATCTGAACTTCCACTGGTAAAACGGCTTCCATTCCGTAGACTAAAGAGAAAGGAGTTGCCCCTGTCGAAGTTCGCACGGAAGTACGATAACCATGAAGAGCAAATGGTAACATCTCATGCCAGTCTTTGTATGTTACCGTCATCTTTTGTATAATCTTCTTAATATTCTTATTAGCCGCTTCTACAGCGCCGTTCATCTTTGGCCGGTACGGAGAAGAGTTATGGTGTTTTATTTTGAACTGCGTGCAGAGTTCAGTAATCATCTTGTTGTTCAAATTAGTGCCATTGTCAGTGATAATTCTCTCAGGGACGCCGTATCGGCAGATGAGGCTGTTCTTGATGAATCGTGCCACCACATTCTTAGTAACAGAAGCAAATGAGGCTACCTCCACCCACTTTGTGAAGTAATCAATAGCAACAAGGATGAAACGATGTCCATTAGAGGCGGTAGGTTTAATCTCGCCAATCATATCAATGCCCCACATTGCAAAGGGCCAAGGCGCTGTCAACACGTTTAATGGAGCAGGAGGCACATGTACTTTATCCGCATAGATCTGGCACTTATGACAAGTTCTGGAGTGATGGTGGCAATCAGTTTCCATGGTAGACCAATAATACCCTGACCTCAGAATCTTCTTGGCCATTGTATGTCCACTAGAATGAGTCCCAAAGATACCGTCGTGCATGTCTTCCATAATCTTCTCTGATTCCTTTCTATCCACACAGCGAAGCAAAGTCGAATCATGGTTACGTTTGTACAATATTCCATTACTCAAAAAGAATTTAGCGGAGAACTTCCTCAGAAATTTCCTGTCATTGATGGATGTCCCTTCAGGGTATTCTTGAGCTTCTAAATATCTTTTTATCTCGTGGTACCAAGGCTTCTCTTCTACTTCATCAGCGTTAAGTTCATAACAATATGCTGGTTCGTCTAGTCGTTCAATGGTAATCCGGGGAGCTTCATTGTCCCATCTGACTCTGAACATAGATGACATGGTAGCTAATGCGTCTGCCAACTGGTTCTCCTCTCGTGGAATATGTTCGAATGTGATCTCTTCAAAGTATGGGATTAATGTCAACACCCGTTCTCGATAAGGGATGAGATTCGGATGTTTAGTGTCCCATTCTCCTTTGACCTGACTGATTACCAAGGCTGAGTCTCCGTACACCTTCAAGAACTTGATTCTTAGGTCTATAGCAGCTCTGAGTCCCAAAATACACGCTTCATACTCAGCCATATTGTTGGTACACTCAAAACATAGTCTAGCGGTGAAAGGCGTATGGCCACCCTTGGGGGAAATGATCACGACGCCAATACCGTTGCCCAATGCGTTAGACGATCCATCAAAAACCATAGTCCATCGGGATCCCACTTCGGGTCCTTCCTCTGGTCCAGGTTCTTCATAATCAGTAACAAGCATGACATCCTCATCTGGGAACTCAAAATTCATAGACTGATAATCATTCACTGCCTGATGAGCCAAATGATCAGCTAGCACGCTTCCTTTGATTGCTTTTTGGGTGGTATACTGGATATCATACTCTGTTAAAATCATCTGCCATCTTGCTATTCTTCCGGAGAGGGCGGGTTTCTCAAATATGTATTTGATAGGATCCATCTTAGAAATCAACAAAGTGGTGTGATTCAACATATACTGTCTTAGTCGGCGAGCAGCCCAGGCCAAAGCACAGCAAGTTTTCTCGAGCAGTGAGTATCTTGTTTCACAGTCGGTAAACTTTTTGCTAAGGTAGTATATGGCATACTCTTTTCGACCGGACTCGTCATGTTGTCCCAACACGCACCCCATTGAGTTTTCTAAAACGGTTAAATACATGATTAGAGGTCTTCCCTCAACTGGTGGCACCAGAATTGGAGGTTCTTTGAGGTACTTCTTGATTTTGTCGAAAGCTTCTTGACATTCATCATTCCATATCATCTCTTGATTTTTTCTCAGTAACTTGAAGATGGGTTTGCAAGTAGCGGTCAAATGGGAAATAAATCGGGCAATGTAATTCAAACGTCCCAAGAAACCTCTGACTTCTTTATCCGTACGGGGAACTGGCATCTCTTGAATAGCTCTCACCTTGGCTGGGTCGACCTCAATACCTTTACCACTGACAATAAAGCCCAAGAGTTTACCAGATTTACTCCAAAGGTGCATTTGTTCGGGTTCAATCTCAACTTGTATTTCTTCAGCCTCTCAAACAGTTTGTATAAATGATCGAGATGTTCTTCTTCAGTATGAGACCTGGCTATCATATCGTCCACATATACTTCTATTTCATGATGGATCATGTCATGGAACAAAACCACCATAGCACGCTGGTACGTTGCTCCTGCGTTCTTTAAACCAAACGGCATTACTTTATAACAGAAGGTGCCCCATTGCGTCACAAACGTAGTCTTCTCCATGTCCTCAGGTGCCATTTTGATCTGGTTATAACCCGAGAATCCATCCATGAAGGAGAATACCTTGTGTTGAGCGGTGTTGTCTACCAGAACATCAATGTGTGGCAGTGGGAAATCATCCTTGGGACTCGCTCTATTCAAATCTCTGTAATCCACACACATTCGCACCTTACCATCCTTCTTTGGCACTGGTACCACATTAGCAACCCATTGGGGATAAGAAGTAACCGCCAGAAAACCAGCATCGAATTGTTTCATGACTTCGGCCTTGATTTTCTCGGACATTTCAGGACGCATGCGACGAACCTTTTGCTTAACAGGACGACAATCTTCCTTCGTCGGCAAACGATGCACTACTATATCGGTATCCAGCCCTGGCATGTCTTCGTAAGACCAAGCAAAAATCTCCACATAGTCATGTAGCATTTGAATCAATCTTCTTTTGACACTGATTTCCAAGCCTGCTCCTATTTTGACTTCTTTCTTGTCCACCTCGGTACCCAGATTTACAGTCTCAACTGACTCCTCATGCGGCTGTATAGTCCTTTCTTCTTGCAGTAACAGTCTGGCAAGTTCTTCAGGTACTTCACAATCTTCCTCACTTCCATCTTCGGCTCGGTAGATCGGATTTTTAAAGTCATAATGAACAGTAGTAGAACTATTATCAACAGGATCCAGAGTGGATAGGGATCTGCAATTCGTTACGTGCGTGTGTGTAAGAAAACATAGCTTGTTTGAAAGATGATAGGAAAGACAAAGAGCGCAATATTTGAATGCAAAACGTCCATTGATTTATTGAATATAAATATGCTTATGAAAATGACAAAAACCCTTAACAAATTAGCTATCGTGCCCGGGCATAGACACGACGCCTTAAGAAGTTTAATTGTAAAAGAAAATTAAAATTTGCAACTCTAAAATAAACAATAACAATTACTCCTGACTAAAGGAAATCGGGATAATGTCTTCAGCCTTCCAATTGTTGAGTCCGTCACCAATTGTTGGGAAAATCCAGCTATCCAAGTCGCAATCACTATCAGCATCTTCCATAGCATTAATCTGATTTTTGACTATCTTTCCAGAGTTAAACCCCAGGCCAGCTTTATCAGACTTGTACGGTACATTGATCAGTTGACCCCAACCAGCACGATCACCATTTTCAATCGCGGCTTGAGCATCTTTCAGAGAGATCATGACAGGGGGAGCACGAACAACCTTGGGCACAAGGGGAGTTGGCTTAAGGACAGGACTGGGTGGAGGAACCACTTCAAATGACTGAGAAGGAGTCTCAAAGAATTCACCATCCATCTCGACGTATTTGAAGGCTTGCACACTACTGACAATATACTCTTCCTCTCCACATACAGTGACAACCATGCCTGCTATTGGATACTTCAGCTTTTGATGAAGCGACGAAGCTACCGCACCTGCCCCATGGATCCAAGGGCGCCCCAACAAGCAGGAGTAGGCGGGACGAATGTCCATCACGTGAAAGGTAGTGTTGAAGACTTGAGGTCCTATCTTGATAGGGAGAACCACTTCACCATAGACAACACTCTTCGCACCATCGTAAGCACGCACCACAACATCACTAGGTTTCAGTTCAATGCCTTTGTAGTCAAATTTATCGAGTACAGCTTTCGGGAGCACATTCAAGGAAGAGCCGTTGTCGATCAACACGTGAGCCAGGGTGATCCCCTCACACTCGATGGAGATATGCAGAGCTTTATTGTGATTCTTTCCTGCTGGCGTCAGGTCAGCATCGGAAAAGCCTAGGCCATTGTCAACAGTCAAATTAGCAACATAATGTTCGAATTGATCGACGGATGTTTCTTGAGGCACATGAGCGGTCTTCAAGAATTTCATCAATGCATTGGCATGGGATTCAGAGGATAATAACAAGGACAACATTGAGATTTTAGACGGAGTATGCCCCAATTGTTCCACTACATCAAAATCGCTCTTACGGATGATTTTCAGCATCTCTTCCATTTCCTGTTTGGCAACATCTTCAGAAGTAACTTCGACCGATGTCTCTGACTGAGGAGGATTGACTGGTCTTTTTCCTCGAATTTCGGGAGCGGGAGGTGAGATTTCTGGGGAGTAGATCCTTCCACTTCGAGTAACTTTACTAGTCCCCACAATATCATTAGGATTAGCAGAACTACCAACTTGCTTTATGCCATGGATGTAAACGTCGCCTCCATAGTTCCACGGAATAGCTTTGCTGGAGGAATATGGCACGGGGCCAGGTGCGGTAATAATCAGGGGAGCCACTTTGGGCTCAGCGGTAATCTTCACAGGCACTCTAGTAGCGGTAATCTTCACTGGAGCTTTGGACCTAGCAATCACAGATACCTCTTCAATAGAGTTGTCCACCTTAGGAACCCTTTCAAATAGAATTGTACGATCATCCATCAGCCGTTGAATGCCGTTCTTCAACTTCAAACAATCATTGGGTCGGAGTACACAGAGATCGCAATCTTCAGCACAACCTGGAAATAAACCAGCTTGCAATAAATTCTTCTTAACGATCAGGAGAGGAGATGCTAAATCAGCAACGTCAGTAACGTGAGAATTGTCGTCCACAACATTAACATTCTGGTCATGATTAGGCATAGGTGTTGTGATGACATTGGGGGTCGCCGGAGGATCAAATTCAATTTCTCCAGCGTCGATCATATCCTGAATCTTATTCTTCAACAACCAGCAATCATTCGTATCATGCCCGGGGCTATCGGAGTGATAGGCACACCTGGCGTTGGGATTATAACGAGGAGAAGTAGTGTTGGGATTTGCAGGAGGGCCTCTGAGGGTAATCAAATTGGCCTTTAACATACTCTGCAGTGCTTGGGTTAAAGTCATATTGATCTTGGTAAACTGTCTTCTCGACCTGTCTTGTCTGTGTTGGAAGTTCTGAGATGGCGGTGCGGCAATTGTAACTGCCCCAACAGTATGGTCACGATTCTTCTTGTTATGCTTCCTCTCACTGTACACAGCATTTGATTCATTCTTTCCCTGATAGGACTTTTTGGTGCTTGCAGAAGTAGCTGCCTGTATCTTTCCACTTCGAATGCCGCTTTCAACCCGTTCACCTGTCAAGATAAGTTCAGTGAAACCTGACGAGGAACTTCCCAGTAGATGGCTGTAGAATGGGCCAGTCAGTGTACCCATGAACATGTCCACTAACTCTCGATCAGTCATAGGGGGTTTGACTCTGCCAGCCAAATCTCTCCACTTTTGAGCATATTCTTTGAAACTTTCTTTAGAGCCCATAGTCATATTTTGTAGCTGTAGCCGAGTAGGCGCTAACTCAGAATTATACTGGTAGTGCTTGTAGAAAGCTGTTGCTAAATCAGTCCATGTGCGGATGTTAGAGCTCTCAAGCTGATAATACCACTCTAACTGTGTGCCAGACAGACTCTCTTGGAAGAAATGGATCCACAGTTTCTTATCAGTAGTGTGCGGCTGAATCTTTCTCACATAAGCCCTTAGATGCATCTGAGGACAAGAGGCACCATCATACTTAGTGAAAATGGGAACCTTGAATTTGCGGGGAATGACCACATCAGAGACCAGACCCAAGTTTTCGAAATCCAGACCGGGCACTTTCTGCCCCTCCATAGCTAGCATACGTTCTTCCAGCAACTTGTACTTATCATCCTTCGGAGAGTACTGTTCATGTTCATAATCTTCATCGTCGTCCTCAGAATTGACGAGATTAGGATTCTCATCTTCCGAATCATTCTCGGTCTCTTCTTCTGAATCCTTCGGAATTCTAATCTTGACTCCTGTAACCTGTCCCTTAAGCCTTCTCCCCGGGTTGATGTAACCCACAGGTTTCTGGTCCTTCTTCTTCTCCATCAAAAGAGCTTTCAGTTCTTCCTGCCCCTTAGATAAGCTCAGCATCATTTCCTGGAATTGAGCATTCTGGGCCTGGAGATCTTTGACAGTTTGTTCGAGAGCCATTGTTCAATCTGTTTGAATCTGCTGGAATCTGTTTGATAGGAAAATCGTGAGAACACTGATCCTTTAGAATACCTGTTATGCGATGCAATGCAATGTATGAAATGTTTTCAAGGACTTTCGGGATTTAACTTTGCATAAACTAACAAAAAGAGCTTTTTTTCTTTTTCTCTTTTGTTTTTGCTTTTGTTTTTGTTTTTTCTGTTTTTTTTTAGCAGAGTTAAATCCCTAAATCCTTGAAATGGTTAGTACAATGCCATGATGTTATGATGTTATGTTGTTATGATGTCATGTTGTTAGATAAATAACAAGCACAAGCAAGTCACACAACAATCATTCCTAGGTTTTAAGGCTTGCGTGAGTTCCATAGGTAAATACCCTCCCCACTGAAGTTTGGTTGGTTCAACCTGTCTTAGAATAGTAACCGGGTTCTAGAAGGATCTCAAATCATTGACCTTTCCTTAAGTCCACTTCAGTGCAACACCAAGTGGTTGACCGAAGCTTCCCTAAAGTCCAATCTCAAAGAGTGTAGTATCGAGTCTCAACCAACTCCAGTCGGAACCGAAGCCAGTTATCTCACTACTTTCTAATGGCCAGGATGAGTCAATTAGGGTTCTAAAGGTCTGGTTAATGCTTTTATGACACCACGCGAATGCCAAATATTTCCTCAACTAACATGAGGAACATCAGGACATCCAAAGTGCCACATTAACCGTAGCCATCATTTTGACCATTCCAGTATACGCCGGACAGTCGCGATGATCTCTTGCTACTTACCTAAGGTACACTAGATCCGGGTGTAGGATCTTTCACTCAAGCATAACATACCCAAGCAATCCCTTAAAAATAAATCAGACAAATTGAATAAGTGATCTTGTTTTTAAGGTAACCTCTCTTTTTAAATATTTAGGGTCCCCAGCAGAGTCGCCAGTTCTGTCATACGGTGAACTGGACTTTTTGTGGTTTTAATCGCAATGTCGCGGTTAGCAAGAGTCGCCACCGACTTTTCTTTTATCCAATAAGGAAAGGTGGAAAAGAACAGGAAAAACCTTAATTTAGATTTTGGGTTCGGGAGGTACATTATACAAAGGGAAGGTGTTAGCACCCTTTGTATCCATGGTTATCCATGGGCTCTTAATTGCTCGATCACTTATATTATTTTTGTCTGAAAAAAGGTGTTTGTGAATTGTTTAGAAAAATTGTTTTGAAAAGAGAATTTAACTTTGTAATGATTCTTGTATGAATGTATACAAAGTGATTATCTCGTTTAGTTTTGAAAATTGTTTAGAAAAATATAACTCGGTAATGATTCTAGTATGAATGTATACCAAGTGGTGATTTTCTGAAGGTATTTTGAAAGGTGTGAGGTGCAAAAAAAATGTTTTAAGTTGTGAGCAAGCAATTAAGAGTTATACCGACCCAAGGTCTTTACGGGCATTTCCTATCCTTATGAGGGTAAAACTGTCCTTATTATTGAGAAATAAGTAGTTTTATCCTTTGGATGTAAAAGGGTCATCGTAGGGTCATCGATTGGTCATTGAAGGCAACAGTTATGAGGATACCTTAGCATTCGAAGGGACTATCATCATTTAACCGTAGGCAACATCGGAGGGTCATCGAGGGACAAAGTTGTATATTCGAAGGCAACATCCGAGGGACTATAATTTATTTTATGATGATTTAACCGAAGGGTCTTTGCTAAGGGTATCCCCACGTTCGCGGGACATGACCGTAATATCGTAATCGTAAGGCAACAAAGAGAGGTCCAAGATCACTTATTCAAAGGCAAAGTTTTACAATTAATTATATAATTAGGATGAAACTCCACATTAAAATTATTAAAAATAATATATTAAAAAATTAATACATTAGAAATTAATACATTAAAAAATTAATTTAGGGTGAAACTCCACAAGGGTATCCCACAAATAAAGTGGAATACCTAGCCAATAACCTTTTCCTGGGATATGTGAACCTTTACGAAACTCAAAAAAAGAAACATGTCAGAACACCAAATCAGGGTGCAATCGAAGATTACACCGGAGAAATATCACAACAATAAATAGGATAGGATGAATAATGCATGGCTATGATAAAAACATAAAAAAACAGACTAGAAGAATCAGGTACTGTCTCGTTCGCCTCTGCCTCGCCTAGCGAAGGCCACGGATTTTGAATTTGAAAACAGCCCCATGTTAGGAACTTTGAATTTTATGGCATTTTATCACAGGAATAACATGGTCAAACATTCAGGGTATTCAGGCATATTTAAATTCCCATACGAAAGCAAATTATATATCAACATTTAATCATGATGCATTATATATGTAGATATGGCCAATTGAAAGTATAAACAATAGAGATACGCAAACCTGTTTGCCAATTCAAGGTTGAAGGGATTGACCACTTGTAGTATCGGAATAAGTTAGGCAGCGGGAATTGGACGGCGATGGCTTCGGTGCAGATGGGCTGCCTTCAGGGTTTCTTTACTCTGAATTCTCCGGGTAGGCAGGGTTCCTATGCCAAAGTTTCTATCCGTCCTTCTCTGTTCTCTCTCTTTCTTTTTCCTCAAGGTTTTGTTCCAAGGAAACCTCAGAGTGTTTTGCTTCTCTTCCTTCTTTCTCCAGTGAATCTCCCAGTGTAAACTCCAAGTCTAACTCCCCTACTGAAACTTTAGTATTTATAGACTAATTTCGTGGGTAATGGGCTTGGAATGAGGGAGACCCAAGTCCAAAATAATTTGTTATATTTTATTTATTTATTTATTTTAATTATTTAATTATTTAATTAATTAATTAAAAAAAAAAATTCTCTTTTTTTTTTTTTTTTTTTTTTTTTCGTTTCTCGTTTTTTTTTTTTTTTTTTTTTTTTTAGGAAAAATGATGGGTAATTTTTGGGGTATGACAGCTGCCCCTGTTCAATATTCTTGGATCGAGAGAGTTAGAATGGTGTATACGCCATTCGTGGTCTGGAGGTGGAAGATTATTGAACACTAGAATGCCCCAAAAATTTGCACTTGAGAATCGACAGTTGGTCTTGATGGAGATGGGCTTAAAGATGCCATCCGGGAGGTTTGATGACGAAAGCTTCAGATCGCGCCGTATATTAGGCCAATTTGAAGACATGGGTGCCACACTGGGTCGTACGTTAGACCGTATAATGAGTCATCCATTAGGCTGCCGACTTCGCTGGGGAGTCGGAGTGTGTCATATGCTGTTGGGGATAAAGGGTCAGAATGGACCATACGCTAGATCGTATCTGAGTTGTAGAATGAGTCGTACGTTAGGCTGAATCTGATGACGAAAGGGGTAGTCGTACGTTAGACTACACTTCAGAAATGTACCGTATGTTAGGTAGCATCTGAGGGGATGGACATCCGAACGGGTCGTACGTTAGACCGTCGCAGAATGAGTCGTCTGTTAGGCCGCATCTGATGATGAAAGCGGTAGTCGTACGCCAGACTACACTTCAGAAATGTACCGTACGTTAGGTAGCATCTGAGGGTTGTAAGATCCAAACGGGTCGTACGTTAGACCGCGTTGGAGTTGCTGGAGTTCAGAATGGATCGTACGCTAGATCGTATCTGAGTTGCAGAATGAGCCGTACGTTAGGCTGTATCCGAAGAAGAAAGTAGTCGTACGCTAGACTACACCCCTGAATGTACCGTACGCTAGGCAGCATCTGAGGATTTGAAGGTCCAAATGGGTCGTACGTTAGACCGCATTGGAGTTGCTGAAGAAGTCATATGTTGGGCTGAATCAGAATGAACCGTACGTTAGGCTGTATCTGATAACCTGTATATGTTGTACTTGCAATAAATGTCTGGGATGGGCTTAAAGATGCCATCGTTAGGAGGATATCGAAGTGTTGTCAGAATGAATGTTCCCATGAACTGTATTTGAAATATGTATCTGAATCTTGAATGTGATTGATAAAGGTGTCTGTCTGAATGAACCTTCTACTTTGACTATATCAGGAGGATAATTAACCTGCAAAGAAAAAGTTAGCTTCATGCTATGTCATGATGCATGAGATGTTTCGTGTTATGCTAAAATAAATGTGAATGTTGTATGCATGCGTATGCTGTGAAAGGATGTAATGAATGAGTTATGCGTATGAGAAGTTCTGCTTGGGGACTCTACTGGGGAAAATAAATCCCCATCTACTGATTTGAGACATTTGTGTCGATGACCCTTTCTCGGCTGGGGATGCTTGATTTCTGTCTGATGGTGGAAATATTCAACAGAGCCTGGCTGGGGATGGATGAGATGATCAATCTGTCTGGTGACGCCGACCTCTGTTGGGGAGTAACTGGCTGTGCCTGGGGATACTGCCATTTTCTGAGGAAAAAAAAAACAGGCTTGCTGGGGAAGAGAATTGGTAGCGGATTCATTGGAAGCATGATTAGACCTTTTCCTTGATCCTGAAGTCGGGTAGTAATTGCTATTGCTATTCTATGCATGTATTTTTGGTAAACATCAGTCATATTCAAATGCACATATTAATTAAAATTAAATCAATGGACATTTACGCAACCAAAACAGAAAAGTAAAAACAAAAGCATCTTTTTTTTGAAAGAGGGTTGTATTGATTTTGAAAGGAGGCCTATAAACAGGCAATTTGTGTACAAGGAGACAGAAATCCTAGTAAGAGGAAATTGTCGAAAACAAAGAGAAAGCTATGTGGAAGAAGTCCTATTGATTTTAAGCCTACTACTGTCATTATGTCTTCGAGCATCTCATCCCTTGCTGTCGGATAGAAGTGATTGGCTTGGTCAGTCCCTCGAACTTGGATGAAAGTTGACTGAGAACGGGACATAGTCATACGCTTTAATCCCTAATTTTTGCCTGGACCGCCTTTTCAGGTTTTCAGTCCACCAGGATACCCTTTTTTGCCCAAGCCGCCTTTTCAGGTTTTCGACTTGCCGGGTGTACATTTTTTTTATATATCCCTAATTTTTGCCCGAACCCTTTTGGTTCGCCGGGATGCCCTTACTTTTGCCTAGATACGTCGATCTAGCGGGTCTCTTTTATGCGTAGTATTTTTTAACTATGTCCGCGTTCACGGGATGTGGGAAGTCTTCACCATCCATTGTAGCGAGTATCATGGCTCCACCTGAGAATACCTTCTTAACTACAAATGGCCCTTCGTATGTGGGAGTCCATTTGCCTCTGGGGTCAGTTTGTGGTAGGATGATGCGTTTGATTACCAAGTCGCCAATTTGATACACTTGTCTCTTGACCTTTTTGTTGAATGCCCTGGTCATGCGCTTCTGATATATCTGCCCGTGACATACAGCCGCAAGTCTCTTCTCATCCATCAAATTTATCTGATCGAGTCGAGTCTGAATCCATTCGTCCTCGTCTAAGCCCGCCTCTTTCATGATCCTTAGAGAGGGAATCTGAACTTCCACTGGTAAAACGGCTTCCATTCCGTAGACTAAAGAGAAAGGAGTTGCCCCTGTCGAAGTTCGCACGGAAGTACGATAACCATGAAGAGCAAATGGTAACATCTCATGCCAGTCTTTGTATGTTACCGTCATCTTTTGTATAATCTTCTTAATATTCTTATTAGCCGCTTCTACAGCGCCGTTCATCTTTGGCCGGTACGGAGAAGAGTTATGGTGTTTTATTTTGAACTGCGTGCAGAGTTCAGTAATCATCTTGTTGTTCAAATTAGTGCCATTGTCAGTGATAATTCTCTCAGGGACGCCGTATCGGCAGATGAGGCTGTTCTTGATGAATCGTGCCACCACATTCTTAGTAACAGAAGCAAATGAGGCTGCCTCCACCCACTTTGTGAAGTAATCAATAGCAACAAGGATGAAACGATGTCCATTAGAGGCGGTAGGTTTAATCTCGCCAATCATATCAATGCCCCACATTGCAAAGGGCCAAGGCGCTGTCAACACGTTTAATGGAGCAGGAGGCACATGTACTTTATCCGCATAGATCTGGCACTTATGACAAGTTCTGGAGTGATGGTGGCAATCAGTTTCCATGGTAGACCAATAATACCCTGACCTCAGAATCTTCTTGGCCATTGTATGTCCACTAGAATGAGTCCCAAAGATACCGTCGTGCATGTCTTCCATAATCTTCTCTGATTCCTTTCTATCCACACAGCGAAGCAAAGTCGAATCATGGTTACGTTTGTACAATATTCCATTACTCAAAAAGAATTTAGCGGAGAACTTCCTCAGAAATTTCCTGTCATTGATGGATGTCCCTTCAGGGTATTCTTGAGCTTCTAAATATCTTTTTATCTCGTGGTACCAAGGCTTCTCTTCTACTTCATCAGCGTTAAGTTCATAACAATATGCTGGTTCGTCTAGTCGTTCAATGGTAATCCGGGGAGCTTCATTGTCCCATCTGACTCTGAACATAGATGACATGGTAGCTAATGCGTCTGCCAACTGGTTCTCCTCTCGTGGAATATGTTCGAATGTGATCTCTTCAAAGTATGGGATTAATGTCAACACCCGTTCTCGATAAGGGATGAGATTCGGATGTTTAGTGTCCCATTCTCCTTTGACCTGACTGATTACCAAGGCTGAGTCTCCGTACACCTTCAAGAACTTGATTCTTAGGTCTATAGCAGCTCTGAGTCCCAAAATACACGCTTCATACTCAGCCATATTGTTGGTACACTCAAAACATAGTCTAGCGGTGAAAGGCGTATGGCCACCCTTGGGGGAAATGATCACGACGCCAATACCGTTGCCCAATGCGTTAGACGATCCATCAAAAACCATAGTCCATCGGGATCCCACTTCGGGTCCTTCCTCTGGTCCAGGTTCTTCATAATCAGTAACAAGCATGACATCCTCATCTGGGAACTCAAAATTCATAGACTGATAATCATTCACTGCCTGATGAGCCAAATGATCAGCTAGCACGCTTCCTTTGATTGCTTTTTGGGTGGTATACTGGATATCATACTCTGTTAAAATCATCTGCCATCTTGCTATTCTTCCGGAGAGGGCGGGTTTCTCAAATATGTATTTGATAGGATCCATCTTAGAAATCAACAAAGTGGTGTGATTCAACATATACTGTCTTAGTCGGCGAGCAGCCCAGGCCAAAGCACAGCAAGTTTTCTCGAGCAGTGAGTATCTTGTTTCACAGTCGGTAAACTTTTTGCTAAGGTAGTATATGGCATACTCTTTTCGACCGGACTCGTCATGTTGTCCCAACACGCACCCCATTGAGTTTTCTAAAACGGTTAAATACATGATTAGAGGTCTTCCCTCAACTGGTGGCACCAGAATTGGAGGTTCTTTGAGGTACTTCTTGATTTTGTCGAAAGCTTCTTGACATTCATCATTCCATATCATCTCTTGATTTTTTCTCAGTAACTTGAAGATGGGTTTGCAAGTAGCGGTCAAATGGGAAATAAATCGGGCAATGTAATTCAAACGTCCCAAGAAACCTCTGACTTCTTTATCCGTACGGGGAACTGGCATCTCTTGAATAGCTCTCACCTTGGCTGGGTCGACCTCAATACCTTTACCACTGACAATAAAGCCCAAGAGTTTACCAGATCTTACTCCAAAGGTGCATTTGTTCGGGTTCAATCTCAACTTGTATTTCTTCAGCCTCTCAAACAGTTTGTATAAATGATCGAGATGTTCTTCTTCAGTATGAGACCTGGCTATCATATCGTCCATATATACTTCTATTTCATGATGGATCATGTCATGGAACAAAACCACCATAGCACGCTGGTACGTTGCTCCTGCGTTCTTTAAACCAAACGGCATTACTTTATAACAGAAGGTGCCCCATTGCGTCACAAACGTAGTCTTCTCCATGTCCTCAGGTGCCATTTTGATCTGGTTATAACCCGAGAATCCATCCATGAAGGAGAATACCTTGTGTTGAGCGGTGTTGTCTACCAGAACATCAATGTGTGGCAGTGGGAAATCATCCTTGGGACTCGCTCTATTCAAATCTCTGTAATCCACACACATTCGCACCTTACCATCCTTCTTTGGCACTGGTACCACATTAGCAACCCATTGAGGATAAGAAGTAACCGCCAGAAAACCAGCATCGAATTGTTTCATGACTTCGGCCTTGATTTTCTCGGACATTTCAGGACGCATGCGACGAACCTTTTGCTTAACAGGACGACAATCTTCCTTCGTCGGCAAACGATGCACTACTATATCGGTATCCAGCCCTGGCATGTCTTCGTAAGACCAAGCAAAAATCTCCACATAGTCATGTAGCATTTGAATCAATCTTCTTTTGACACTGATTTCCAAGCCTGCTCCTATTTTGACTTCTTTCTTGTCCACCTCGGTACCCAGATTTACAGTCTCAACTGACTCCTCATGCGGCTGTATAGTCCTTTCTTCTTGCAGTAACAGTCTGGCAAGTTCTTCAGGTACTTCACAATCTTCCTCACTTCCATCTTCGGCTCGGTAGATCGGATTTTCAAAGTCATAATGAACAGTAGTAGAACTATTATCAACAGGATCCAGAGTGGATAGGGATCTGCAATTCGTTACGTGCGTGTGTGTAAGAAAACATAGCTTGTTTGAAAGATGATAGGAAAGACAAAGAGCGCAATATTTGAATGCAAAACGTCCATTGATTTATTGAATATAAATATGCTTATGAAAATGACAAAAACCCTTAACAAATTAGCTATCGTGCCCCGGGCATAGACACGACGCCTTAAGAAGTTTAATTGTAAAAGAAAATTAAAATTTGCAACTCTAAAATAAACAATAACAATTACTCCTGACTAAAGGAAATCGGGATAATGTCTTCAGCCTTCCAATTGTTGAGTCCGTCACCAATTGTTGGGAAAATCCAGCTATCCAAGTCGCAATCACTATCAGCATCTTCCATAGCATTAATCTGATTTTTGACTATCTTTCCAGAGTTAAACCCCAGGCCAGCTTTATCAGACTTGTACGGTACATTGATCAGTTGACCCCAACCAGCACGATCACCATTTTCAATCGCGGCTTGAGCATCTTTCAGAGAGATCATGACAGGGGGAGCACGAACAACCTTGGGCACAAGGGGAGTTGGCTTAAGGACAGGACTGGGTGGAGGAACCACTTCAAATGACTGAGAAGGAGTCTCAAAGAATTCACCATCCATCTCGACGTATTTGAAGGCTTGCACACTACTGACAATATACTCTTCCTCTCCACATACAGTGACAACCATGCCTGCTATTGGATACTTCAGCTTTTGATGAAGCGACGAAGCTACCGCACCTGCCCCATGGATCCAAGGGCGCCCCAACAAGCAGGAGTAGGCGGGACGAATGTCCATCACGTGAAAGGTAGTGTTGAAGACTTGAGGTCCTATCTTGATAGGGAGAACCACTTCACCATAGACAACACTCTTCGCACCATCGTAAGCACGCACCACAACATCACTAGGTTTCAGTTCAATGCCTTTGTAGTCAAATTTATCGAGTACAGCTTTCGGGAGCACATTCAAGGAAGAGCCGTTGTCGATCAACACGTGAGCCAGGGTGATCCCCTCACACTCGATGGAGATATGCAGAGCTTTATTGTGATTCTTTCCTGCTGGCGTCAGGTCGGCATCGGAAAAGCCTAGGCCATTGTCAACAGTCAAATTAGCAACATAATGTTCGAATTGATCGACGGATGTTTCTTGAGGCACATGAGCGGTCTTCAAGAATTTCATCAATGCATTGGCATGGGATTCAGAGGATAATAACAAGGACAACATTGAGATTTTAGACGGAGTATGCCCCAATTGTTCCACTACATCAAAATCGCTCTTACGGATGATTTTCAGCATCTCTTCCATTTCCTGTTTGGCAACATCTTCAGAAGTAACTTCGACCGATGTCTCTGACTGAGGAGGATTGACTGGTCTTTTTCCTCGAATTTCGGGAGCGGGAGGTGAGATTTCTGGGGAGTAGATCCTTCCACTTCGAGTAACTTTACTAGTCCCCACAATATCATTAGGATTAGCAGAACTACCAACTTGCTTTATGCCATGGATGTAAACGTCGCCTCCATAGTTCCACGGAATAGCTTTGCTGGAGGAATATGGCACGGGGCCAGGTGCGGTAATAATCAGGGGAGCCACTTTGGGCTCAGCGGTAATCTTCACAGGCACTCTAGTAGCGGTAATCTTCACTGGAGCTTTGGACCTAGCAATCACAGATACCTCTTCAATAGAGTTGTCCACCTTAGGAACCCTTTCAAATAGAATTGTACGATCATCCATCAGCCGTTGAATGCCGTTCTTCAACTTCAAACAATCATTGGGTCGGAGTACACAGAGATCGCAATCTTCAGCACAACCTGGAAATAAACCAGCTTGCAATAAATTCTTCTTAACGATCAGGAGAGGAGATGCTAAATCAGCAACGTCAGTAACGTGAGAATTGTCGTCCACAACATTAACATTCTGGTCATGATTAGGCATAGGTGTTATGATGACATTGGGGGTCGCCGGAGGATCAAATTCAATTTCTCCAGCGTCGATCATATCCTGAATCTTATTCTTCAACAACCAGCAATCATTCGTATCATGCCCGGGGCTATCGGAGTGATAGGCACACCTGGCGTTGGGATTATAACGAGGAGAAGTAGTGTTGGGATTTGCAGGAGGGCCTCTGAGGGTAATCAAATTGGCCTTTAACATACTCTGCAGTGCTTGGGTTAAAGTCATATTGATCTTGGTAAACTGTCTTCTCGACCTGTCTTGTCTGTGTTGGAAGTTCTGAGATGGCGGTGCGGCAATTGTAACTGCCCCAACAGTATGGTCACGATTCTTCTTGTTATGCTTCCTCTCACTGTACACAGCATTTGATTCATTCTTTCCCTGATAGGACTTTTTGGTGCTTGCAGAAGTAGCTGCCTGTATCTTTCCACTTCGAATGCCGCTTTCAACCCGTTCACCTGTCAAGATAAGTTCAGTGAAACCTGACGAGGAACTTCCCAGTAGATGGCTGTAGAATGGGCCAGTCAGTGTACCCATGAACATGTCCACTAACTCTCGATCAGTCATAGGGGGTTTGACTCTGCCAGCCAAATCTCTCCACTTTTGAGCATATTCTTTGAAACTTTCTTTAGAGCCCATAGTCATATTTTGTAGCTGTAGCCGAGTAGGCGCTAACTCAGAATTATACTGGTAGTGCTTGTAGAAAGCTGTTGCTAAATCAGTCCATGTGCGGATGTTAGAGCTCTCAAGCTGATAATACCACTCTAACTGTGTGCCAGACAGACTCTCTTGGAAGAAATGGATCCACAGTTTCTTATCAGTAGTGTGCGGCTGAATCTTTCTCACATAAGCCCTTAGATGCATCTGAGGACAAGAGGCACCATCATACTTAGTGAAAATGGGAACCTTGAATTTGCGGGGAATGACCACATCAGAGGCCAGACCCAAGTTTTCGAAATCCAGACCGGGCACTTTCTGCCCCTCCATAGCTAGCATACGTTCTTCCAGCAACTTGTACTTATCATCCTTCGGAGAGTACTGTTCATGTTCATAATCTTCGTCGTCGTCCTCAGAATTGACGAGATTAGGATTCTCATCTTCCGAATCATTCTCGGTCTCTTCTTCTGAATCCTTCGGAATTCTAATCTTGACTCCTGTAACCTGTCCCTTAAGCCTTCTCCCCGGGTTGATGTAACCCACAGGTTTCTGGTCCTTCTTCTTCTCCATCAAAAGAGCTTTCAGTTCTTCCTGCCCCTTAGATAAGCTCAGCATCATTTCCTGGAATTGAGCATTCTGGGCCTGGAGATCTTTGACAGTTTGTTCGAGAGCCATTGTTCAATCTGTTTGAATCTGCTGGAATCTGTTTGATAGGAAAATCGTGAGAACACTGATCCTTTAGAATACCTGTTATGCGATGCAATGCAATGTATGAAATGTTTTCAAGGACTTTCGGGATTTAACTTTGCATAAACTAACAAAAAGAGCTTTTTTTCTTTTCTCTTTTGTTTTTGCTTTTGTTTTTGTTTTTTCTGTTTTTTTTTTAGCAGAGTTAAATCCCTAAATCCTTGAAATGGTTAGTACAATGCCATGATGTTATGATGTTATGTTGTTATGATGTCATGTTGTTAGATAAATAACAAGCACAAGCAAGTCACACAACAATCATTCCTAGGTTTTAAGGCTTGCGTGAGTTCCATAGGTAAATACCCTCCCCACTGAAGTTTGGTTGGTTCAACCTGTCTTAGAATAGTAACCGGGTTCTAGAAGGATCTCAAATCATTGACCTTTCCTTAAGTCCACTTCAGTGCAACACCAAGTGGTTGACCGAAGCTTCCCTAAAGTCCAATCTCAAAGAGTGTAGTATCGAGTCTCAACCAACTCCAGTCGGAACCGAAGCCAGTTATCTCACTACTTTCTAATGGCCAGGATGAGTCAATTAGGGTTCTAAAGGTCTGGTTAATGCTTTTATGACACCACGCGAATGCCAAATATTTCCTCAACTAACATGAGGAACATCAGGACATCCAAAGTGCCACATTAACCGTAGCCATCATTTTGACCATTCCAGTATACGCCGGACAGTCGCGATGATCTCTTGCTACTTACCTAAGGTACACTAGATCCGGGTGTAGGATCTTTCACTCAAGCATAACATACCCAAGCAATCCCTTAAAAATAAATCAGACAAATTGAATAAGTGATCTTGTTTTTAAGGTAACCTCTCTTTTTAAATATTTAGGGTCCCCAGCAGAGTCGCCAGTTCTGTCATACGGTGAACTGGACTTTTTGTGGTTTTAATCGCAATGTCGCGGTTAGCAAGAGTCGCCACCGACTTTTCTTTTATCCAATAAGGAAAGGTGGAAAAGAACAGGAAAAACCTTAATTTAGATTTTGGGTTCGGGAGGTACATTATACAAAGGGAAGGTGTTAGCACCCTTTGTATCCATGGTTATCCATGGGCTCTTAATTGCTCGATCACTTATATTATTTTTGTCTGAAAAAAGGTGTTTGTGAATTGTTTAGAAAAATTGTTTTGAAAAGAGAATTTAACTTTGTAATGATTCTTGTATGAATGTATACAAAGTGATTATCTCGTTTAGTTTTGAAATTATTTAGAAAAATATAACTCGGTAATGATTCTAGTATGAATGTATACCAAGTGGTGATTTTCTGAAGGTATTTTGAAAGGTGTGAGGTGCAAAAAAAATGTTTTAAGTTGTGAGCAAGCAATTAAGAGTTATACCGACCCAAGGTCTTTACGGGCATTTCCTATCCTTATGAGGGTAAAACTGTCCTTATTATTGAGAAATAAGTAGTTTTATCCTTTGGATGTAAAAGGGTCATCGTAGGGTCATCGATTGGTCATTGAAGGCAACAGTTGTGAGGATACCTTAGCATTCGAAGGGACTATCATCATTTAACCGTAGGCAACATCGGAGGGTCATCGAGGGACAAAGTTGTATATTCGAAGGCAACATCCGAGGGACTATAATTTATTTTATGATGATTTAACCGAAGGGTCTTTGCTAAGGGTATCCCCACGTTCGCGGGACATGACCGTAATATCGTAATCGTAAGGCAACAAAGAGAGGTCCAAGATCACTTATTCAAAGGCAAAGTTTTTACAATTAATTATATAATTAGGATGAAACTCCACATTAAAATTATTAAAAATAATATATTAAAAAATTAATACATTAGAAATTAATACATTAAAAAATTAATTTAGGGTGAAACTCCACAAGGGTATCCCACAAATAAAGTGGAATACCTAGCCAATAACCTTTTCCTGGGATATGTGAACCTTTACGAAACTCAAAAAAAGAAACATGTCAGAACACCAAATCAGGGTGCAATCGAAGATTACACCGGAGAAATATCACAACAATAAATAGGATAGGATGAATAATGCATGGCTATGATAAAAACATAAAAAAACAGACTAGAAGAATCAGGTACTGTCTCGTTCGCCTCTGCCTCGCCTAGCGAAGGCCACAGATTTTGAATTTGAAAACAGCCCCATGTTAGGAACTTTGAATTTTATGGCATTTTATCACAGGAATAACATGGTCAAACATTCAGGGTATTCAGGCATATTTAAATTCCCATACGAAAGCAAATTATATATCAACATTTAATCATGATGCATTATATATGTAGATATGGCCAATTGAAAGTATAAACAATAGAGATACGCAAACCTGTTTGCCAATTCAAGATTGAAGGGATTGACCACTTGTAGTATCGGAATAAGTTAGGCAGCGGGAATTGGACGGCGATGGCTTCGGTGCAGATGGGCTGCCTTCAGGGTTTCTTTACTCTGAATTCTCCGGGTAGGCAGGGTTCCTATGCCAAAGTTTCTATCCGTCCTTCTCTGTTCTCTCTCTTTCTTTTTCCTCAAGGTTTTGTTCCAAGGAAACCTCAGAGTGTTTTGCTTCTCTTCCTTCTTTCTCCAGTGAATCTCCCATTGTAAACTCCAAGTCTAACTCCCCTACTGAAACTTCAGTATTTATAGACTAATTTCGTGGGTAATGGGCTTGGAATGAGGGAGACCCAAGTCCAAAATAATTTGTTATATTTTATTTATTTATTTATTTTAATTATTTAATTAATTAATTAATTAATTAATTAATTAATTAAAAAAAAATTCTTTTTTTTTTTTTTTTTTTTTTTTTAGGAAAAATGATGGGTAATTTTTGGGGTATGACAGGATGATCTCAAAATCATGATGATGATGATGCGTCATTTCAACCAAGATCAAGACCAATCTCCTTGAGAAACCCTAATTTGAACCACCATATCCTCAGATGATTAGTGATCCAATCCCATGAAACCCTAGCTTGCATCATGAACTCTTCATCTTCTGATCAAGACTTAGGAGGATGATTGGCACAATGTAACCACATGATATGCAATATGCAATGCCTCATGACCTAAAAATGATATGCAATATGTTAAGCTAGTCCCAAGAGAGGAGGGCAAATTTTGAGGTGTTACACATAGCATGACATAACATTGCATAACAGGTACTCTAAAGGGATCAATGTTCTCACGGTTTTCCTCCAAACAGAAAAATGGACCTCGAACAAACTGTCAAAGATCTCCATGCTCAGAATGCTCAACTCCAGGAGATGATCTTGAACTTATCCAAGGGGCAGGAGGAACTAAAGGCTCTATTGCTCGAGAAGAAAAAGGACAAGAAACCTGTGAGTTACATTAACCCGGGAAGAAGGCTTAAAAGACAGGCCACAGGAGTCAAAATCAGAATTCCGAAGGATCAAGAAGAGGAAACAGAGACAGATTCAGAAGATGAGAATGTTGATCTCTTCAACCCTGAGGACGACAATGAAGATTATGAAGATGAACAGTACTCTCCAAGAGATGGCAAGTACAAGTTGCTGGAAGAACGTATGCTAGCTATGGAAGGTCAGAGGGCGACCGGTCTGGATTTCGAAAGCCTAGGTTTGGTCTCTGGTGTGGTCATTCCTCGCAAATTCAAGATCCCCACTTTCATTATATACGACGGGGCATCTTGTCCTCAGATGCATCTGAGAGCTTATGTGAGAAAGATTCAGCCGTATACCACTGATAGGAAACTATGGATCCATTTCTTCCAAGAGAGCCTGTCTGGCACACAGTTAGAATGGTACTATCAGCTCGAGAGCTCTGACATCCGCACCTGGACTGATTTAGCGACAGCTTTCTACAAGCACTACCAGTATAATTCTGAATTAGCGCCTACTCGGCTACAGTTGCAGAATATGACTATGGGATCTAAAGAAAGCTTCAAAGAATATGCTCAAAAATGGAGAGATTTGGCTAGCAGAGTCAAACCCCCTATGACTGATCGAGAATTAGTGGACATGTTCATGAGCTAACTGACTGGCCCATTCTACAGCCATCTATTGAGAAGTTCCTCATCGGGTTTCACTGAACTTATATTAACAGGTGAGCATGTTGAATGCGGCATTCGAAGTGGAAAAATACAGGCGGCGACCTCTGATCCTCCGCAGACTCCTAATGTCGTCTCTACTCCTCTGCCTAATCATGACGAGACTATCAATGCTATGGAAGATACTGATAACGATTATGACTTGGATAGCTGGATTTTCCCAACAATTGGTGACGGACTCAATAATTGGAAGGCTGAAGACACTATCCTGATTTCCTTTAGTCAGGAGTAATTGTTATTGCTCATCTAATGTATCAAATTTGGTTAAATGTTTTGTCATTTTCATAAGCATATTCACATTCAATGAATCAATGGATTTTTTGCATTCAAATATTGCGCTCTTTATCTTTCCTGTCATTTTTTTCAAACAAGCTATGTTTTCTTGCACACACTCACGTAACAATTTGCCGATCCATATCCACTCTGGATCCTGTTGGTAATAACTCTGCTACTGTTCATTATGACTTTGAAAATCCGATCTACCAAGCCGAGGATGGAAGTGAGGAAGATTGTGAAGTCCCTGGAGAACTTGCCAGACTGGTACTACAAGAAGAAAAGACCATACAGCCGCATGAGGAATCAATTGAAATTGTAAATCTGGGTACTGAAATAGACAAGAAAGAAGTCAGAGGTTTCTTGGGACACTTGAATTACATTTCCCGATTCATTCCACACTTGACTGCTACCTGCAAACCCATCTTCAAATTACTAAAAAGGAAAAATCAAGAGATGGTATGGAATGATGAATAACAAAATCAGGAAATATCTCCAAGAACCTCCAATTCCGATGCCACCAGTTGAAGGAAGACCTCTAATCATGTATTTGACCGTGTTAGAAAATTCAATAGGGTGTGCTGGGGCAACATGACGAGTCTGGTCGAAAAGAGCATGCAATATACCACCTTAGCAAAAGGTACCGACTGTGAAACAAGATACTCACAGCTCGAGAAAGCTTGCTGTGCTTTGGCTTAGGCTGCTCGCCGACTAAGACAGTATATGTTGAATCATACCACTTTATTGATTTCTAAGATGGATTCTATCAAATATCTATTTGAGAAACCTGCTGTCTCCTGAGAGAGTCATCACTGATAATGGTACTAAACTGAACTCTGCATGCAGGTCAAAATAAAACACCATAACTCTTCTCCGTACCGGCCAAAGATGAACGCCGTCGTGGAAGCTGCTAATAAGAATATCAAGAAAATCATACAAAAGATGACGGTGACGTACAAAGACTGGCATGAGATGTTACCGTTTGCTCTTCATGGCTATCGCACTTCAGTACGCACTTCGACAGAAGCAACTCCTTTTTCTTTAGTCTACGGAATGGAAGTCGTTTTACCAGTGGAAGTCCAGATTCCCTCTCTAAGAATCATGAAAGAGGCGGGCTTAGATGAAGATGAATGGATTCAGACTCGACTCGACCAGATAAACTTGATCGATGAGAAGAGACTTGCGGCTGTTTGTCATGGACAGATATATCAGAAGCGCATGACCCAGGCATTTAACAAAAGAGTTAGGAGACAGGGGTACCATATTGGTGATTTGGTGGTAAAGCGCATCACTCTACCACAAGGTGACCCCAGAGGCAAATGGACTCCCATATACGAAGGGCCATTTGTAGTTAAGAAGGCATTCTCTGGTGGAGCCATGATGCTTACTACAATGGACGGCGAAGACTTCCCGCATCCCGTGAACGCAGACATAGTCAAAAAATACTACGCATAAAAGAGACCTGCTAGGTCGACGTATCTAGGCAAAAGTAAGGGCATCCCGGCGAACCAAAAGGGTTCGGGCAAAATTTAGGGATAAACATAAAAAATGTACACCCGGCAAGTCGAAAACCTGAAAAGGCGGCTTGGGCAAAAAGGGGTATCCTGGTGGATTGAAAACCTGAAAAGGCGGTCCAGGCAAAAATTAGGGATCAAAGTGTAACACCCTTCTAAAATACCCCAAATATTTAATTAAAATAGCAACATATAAATCAGAGTAATCATGCAATTAAGGGTGTCACACATTTTTTTCGCACCATTCGTCATACTATTTAGTCATGCTCATTATTTAACTCAAACACATAAAGTATTGCACAATACGCAGCGGATAGAGATCAAATCGATCATTCGAAACATGTAACATATTACATATAAAATGGTTCACAACCAATCAATAAAACATTCAAAGCATCCCATCCCGATGTTACATCTATCAGAGCATGACCCACTAAGGAGACTACACTAGACTCCAAGCACTAGCTTCTACTCAATCACTGCTCGTTACCTGAAAAATAGTTGTAAGGGTGAGTTCCTCAATCGATATAATAAGCATTATAGAATATAATGTCATGTTAAGTAATTTAACACATTAATCACCCTAATCGTATCACACATTCAGTAACGGCACATCAACTCAAATATCATACTCAATATCAACACAATTCACACTCATGCTCAATGCCAACACAACACACGTATAACATTGGAATACATCCATTCATATTATACACTACACATATATTATGCAATGAGACTCCATGCATGCGGTACCGACTATTCATGAACATATAGTTCAACTTCACCGACCAAATCCAGGTACGGCTACCAAGCTCACTAGTCCCACTCATTTGAGACCTAGTGACTCACATCACTAATTCCTCACCATGGGAATTAGCTACCACCCCAAGGGCCATGCTATGCACACTAATCACCTAGTATGCAAACATCAACAACAGTCCAAAATGACTAACATCACTAATTCCTCACCATGGGAATTAGCTACCACCATAAAGGCCACAATATGCATGCTAATCACCTGGCAATGCAACATCATCAACAATAATTCACAATGGACATATGCTCACACTCTAAGCCATAAAATAGTCCATTCACAAACACATGCATAATATATACATTCACAACATTATGCATATCATCATACATCATCCACACATGTATCAAACATCATATCATGTCAAATAATTAATCACAGTATTAGCACGCTCTACTAATACCCTTACTACTCAAAACAACAGGAATTAATCCCTATTACATCATACGCCAACATAGGCCAACCATCGACTAAGCACACAACATTTAAAACACCAATTTCCCACTCTGCAACAGTGTTAACCGGTTAACGCCCTGGGTTAACCGGTTAACGCAGCACAAACACGCTTCCTGCCCAAAACTTAACAGTGTTAACCGGTTAACGCCCTGGGTTAACCGGTTAACGCAGCACAAACAGCAATATCTCAGCAATCACAACAGTGTTAACCGGTTAACGCCCTGGGTTAACCGGTTAACGCAAGCAAAACAACAGTTTTTACACAACACAACACAGTGTTAACCGGTTAACACCCTGGGTTAACCGGTTAACGCAAGACAGAAGCTGTTCCTGCGCTAACACAAAGCAGAATGCAGAATTCTCTGCATTTTCCGCCGTTGGAGGACTTCCGGACCTCCGATTCCAATTCCGAAAAAAGCTACACGTCCAGCAATTTACGACACACACCATTATCGATTCAAATTACAGTTTTCACACAACTTATTCATCACAATTTCTCAGCATTTCAAATCCCAATTAGGGTCAATTCAACGGTTTATCACTACCCATTACATGCTAACCCATAATACCCATTAAACGACGATAAACCCCCCCTTACCTGATTAATCCGACAAATCTTTGAGCTTCAAGCTTTCTCTTCTCCAACCTTTGCCCTTGCTCTTCCTCTTTGCCCTTTCTCCACTTTCCACTTTTCAGCCGCTTCTCTGTTTCACGTAAAAACTCTTTTTACCAAATGGGATTCTTTTTCCTTATTTCCAACTTATATATATTTTCCAATAATTATTATTCCAATAATAATAATAATCCAATAATTCTAATTATTTAATTAAATTAATAAATATAATATTAATTTAAATCAAATAATTATCTTATTTTTATTGGGGTGTTACAACTCTCCCCCACTAAAAGAGTTTTCGTCCTCGAAAACATACCTCAAGCGAATAACTCCGGACAAGATTCCTTCATCTGACTCTCAAGTTCCCAAGTCACATTGCCACCTGCTGGTCCTCCCCAGGCTACCTTCACCAAGGCAATCTCTTTACCCCGCAACTGCTTCAACTATCGATCCTCGATCCTCATAGGTGATGTTTCCACAGTCAGGTTATCTCTCACCTGTACATCATCTATTTGGACTACATGCGACGGATCATGAATGTACCTCCTCAACTGAGACACATGAAAAACCTCATGCAAATTCGCAAGCGACGGTGGTAAAGCGATACGATAGGCTACCTCCCCTATCCTCTCCAAAATCTGATAAGGACCAATAAATCGAGGTGTCAACTTCTTCGACTTCAAAGCTCGACCAACCCCAGTTATCGGAGTAACACGAAGAAACACATGATCTCCCTCTTGGAACTCAAGTGTCTTCCTCCTCTTGTCGTGATAACTCTTCTGACGACTCTGAGCAATTCTCATCTTCTCCTGAATCATCTTAATCTTTTCCGTAGTCTGTTGAACAATCTCCGGTCCAACCACAGCACTCTCACCGGACTCGTACCAACATAAAGGTGTCTGACATCTCCTACCATACAAAGCTTCAAACGGTGCCATACCAATGCTCGAATGAAAACTATTGTTGTAGGTAAACTCAATCAAAGGTAAATAACAATCCCAAGCACCTCCCTTTTCCAAAACACAAGCTCTCAAAAGATCTTCTAGTGACTGAATCGTCCTCTCAGTCTGACCATCAGTCTGCGGATGATATGCAGAACTCAATCTCAGCTTAGTTCCCAAAGCCTTCTGCAAACCTTCCCAAAACTTCGATGTAAATCTAGGATCTCTGTCCGAAACAATACTCGACGGAATACCATGCAAACTTACAATCTTCTCAATATACAACTCGGCTAATCTCTCTAACGGATAATCCATTCTGATCGGAATGAAATGAGCCGATTTCGTCAATCTGTCAACAATCACCCAAATGGCTTCAAAATTCTTACTTGTCCTCGGTAAACCAGAAACAAAATCCATATTGATACTATCCCACTTCCACTCTGGAATAGCCAACGGTTGCATTAGCCCAGACGGCTTCTGATGCTCAATCTTTGACTTCTGACAAGTCAAACAAGAATAAACAAAAATCGCAATTTCTCTTTTCATCCCCGGCCACCAAAATAACTTTTTCAAATCATGATACATCTTCGTAGCCCCAGGATGAATACTCAGGCCACTACGATGTCCTTCCTCAAGAATACTCTTCTTAAGTTCGGTAACATCCGGAATACATACCCGATTACCAAATTTCAAAACACCATTATTATCAACTCTGAATTCACCACCTTGACCTTGATTCACTAAAGTCAACTTATCGACCAAAAGCACATCGGATTTCTGACCCTCTCTAATCTCATCCAGAATACCACTCGTTAACTTCAACATTCCCAATTTAACACTATTGTGAGTACTCTCACACACCAAACTCAAGTCTCTAAACTGTTCAATTAAATCCAATTCTTTAACCATTAACATAGACATATGCAATGATTTCCGACTCAATGCATCAGCCACTACGTTTGCTTTACCCGGATGGTAATTCAAACCAAAGTCATAATCCTTCAGAAACTCTAACCATCTCCTCTGTCTCATATTCAGCTCTTTCTGATCAAACAAATACTTTAAACTTTTATGGTCACTGAAAACCTCAAATCTTGACCCGTACAAGTAATGCCTCCATAACTTCAGAACAAATACCACCGCTGCCAACTCTAAATCGTGTGTCGGATAGTTCCTCTCATGAACCTTCAGTTGTCTTGAAGCATAAGCTATAACTTGCTTATTCTGCATCAACACACCACCCAAACCCAACAATGAAGCATCACAGTAAACCTCAAATAGTTCTGACGGACTCGGTAATATCAGAATAGGAGCAGTAGTTAACCTTCTCTTTAACTCTTGGAAACCTTCTTCACATTTTGAGTCCCAAACAAACGCTTGCCCCTTTCTAGTCAACATCGTCAACGGTAACGCCAACTTAGAAAATCCCTCGATGAACTTCCTATAATAACCAGCCAAACCAAGAAAACTCCTTATCTCAGAAACTGACTTCGGAGCTTCCCACTTAGATACCGCTTCTATCTTAGAAGGATCAACAGCAACACCACCTCTTGAAATCACATGACCAAGAAAACTAACCTCTTCTAACCAAAATTCACACTTGGACAGTTTAGCAAATAACTTCTTTTCTCGTAGAACTTCTAAAACCACTCTCAAATGCTCAGCATGCTCTTCTTCTGATTTCGAATACACCAAAATATCGTCAATAAACACCACAACAAACTTGTCTAGGTACGGATGGAAAATCCTATTCATATACTCCATAAATACTCCAGGCGCATTAGTCACACCAAAAGGCATTACAGAATACTCATAATGTCCATACCTTGTTCTGAAAGCAGTCTTCTGAATATCCTCAGTTTTCACACGTATCTGATGATACCCCGATCTCAAATCTATTTTGCTGAACACACTCGCACCAACCAACTGATCCATCAAATCAGCAATCCTCGGCAAAGGATACCGATTCTTGATCGTCACTTTATTCAGTTGCCTGTAGTCCACACACAACCTCATAGTACCTTCTTTCTTCTTAACCAATAACACTGGTGCACCCCACGGTGACACACTCGGACGAATAAATTTCTTATCCAACAGATCTTCCAACTGACTCTTCAATTCAGTTAACTCAACTGCAGACATACGGTACGGAGCCATCGATATCGGCCTAGTACCAGGTACCAAATCAATCGAGAACTCAACTTCACGCTCTGGCGGTAATTCATTCACTTCTTCTGGGAACACATCAGGAAAATCACACACCACTGCTAGATCACAAATCGCCAGTTTATCTTTAGCCTCCAAAGTCGCTAACAGCATAAACAACTCTGCCCCATCTGCTACTGCCTCATTCACCTACCTTGCTGATAGAACCAAACTCTCTCCTTCCTCAATCTCAGGAAAGATCACAGTCTTATCAAAACAGTTGATAGAAACCCGGTTAGACACCAACCAGTTCATACCCAAGATAACGTCAATCTCCACTAGTGGAAGACACACAAGGTCGATCCCAAAGTCTCTACCAAAAATACTCAAAGGACAATTTGAACAAACTGAAGTAGTAGTCACTGAACCCTTCGCAGGAGTATCAATCACCATACTACCATGCATCTCAGATATCTCTAACTTAAGTTTCACAGCACAATCCAAAGATATAAAGGAATGAGTAGCACCTGTGTCGATAATAGCTACAAAAGGAAAGCCATTAATATAACACGTACCTCGGATCAACCGATCATCTGCAGAAGTCTCGGAACCCGATAAAGCAAAGACCTTGCCTCCCGACTGGTTCTCTTTCTTCGGCTTAGGACACTGTGGACTGATGTGACCCACCTCTCCACAGTTGAAACAAGTCATAGTCTTCAACCGGCACTCTGCAGCCAAGTGACCACCTTTGCCACACTTGAAACACTTCTTCTCAGCACTGGTACACTCATGGAAACGATGTCCAGCCTGACCACATCTGTAACACTTAGCAGGGGCACTAGAGTCTCCCCCACTAGGCCTCTTCATCCCACTCTGTCTCTGGAAACCTTTGCCAGCTGCATACGGTTTCCCACGATCCTTCTGATTCTTGCCTTTCCTATCAACCCTCTGCTGATAGCTTTCCGCTCTGGCCTTGGTATCCTGTTCAAAAATCCTGCAACAGTCAACCAGATCAGAAAACACTCTAATCCGCTGATATCCAATAGCCTGCTTGATCTCGGGACGCAACCCGTTCTCAAACTTCACACATTTTGAAAATTCTCCAGCAGCCTCATTATAGGGAGTATAATACTTTGACAGCTCTGTGAACTTAGCAGCATACTCAGTAACAGACCTGTTACCCTGTTTCAATTCCAAGAATTCTATCTCTTTCTTTCCTCTGACATCCTCTGGAAAGTACTTCCTCAGAAATCTCTCTCTGAATACAGCCCAAGTGATCTCAGCATTCCCAGCAGATTCCAACTCAGTGCGGGTAGCAACCCACCAATCATCTGCCTCTTCTGACAGCATATGCGTACCGAACCTGACCTTCTGGTTATCGGCACACTCAGTCACTCGGAAGATTCTCTCTATCTCCTTCAACCACTTCTGAGCACCATCTGGATCGTATGCTCCCTTGAACATTGGAGGATTGTTCTTCTGGAACTCACTCAATTGACGAGCAGCTCCTATTCCCACGACATTCTGATTCCCTCCAAGTACTCCAGCTAGCATACCCAGAGCCTCAGCAATCGCAGCATCGTCTCTACCTCTTCCAGCCATCTCTATTCTGAAAACCCAACAAGCTAAAACAATAAGTACTGATAGGGTTACACAACACCTATCCCGTACAGGGGAAACAGAATAATTACGACTCGACTCGACCAACTATGCTCTGATACCACTAATGTAACACCCTTCTAAAATACCCCAAATATTTAATTAAAATAGCAACATATAAATCAGAGTAATCATGCAATTAAGGGTGTCACACATTTTTTTCGCACCATTCGTCATACTATTTAGTCATGCTCATTATTTAACTCAAACACATAAAGTATTGCACAATACGCAGCGGATAGAGATCAAATCGATCATTCGAAACATGTAACATATTACATATAAAATGGTTCACAACCAATCAATAAAACATTCAAAGCATCCCATCCCGATGTTACATCTATCAGAGCATGACCCACTAAGGAGACTACACTAGACTCCAAGCACTAGCTTCTACTCAATCACTGCTCGTTACCTGAAAAATAGTTGTAAGGGTGAGTTCCTCAATCGATATAATAAGCATTATAGAATATAATGTCATGTTAAGTAATTTAACACATTAATCACCCTAATCGTATCACACATTCAGTAACGGCACATCAACTCAAATATCATACTCAATATCAACACAATTCACACTCATGCTCAATGCCAACACAACACACGTATAACATTGGAATACATCCATTCATATTATACACTACACATATATTATGCAATGAGACTCCATGCATGCGGTACCGACTATTCATGAACATATAGTTCAACTTCACCGACCAAATCCAGGTACGGCTACCAAGCTCACTAGTCCCACTCATTTGAGACCTAGTGACTCACATCACTAATTCCTCACCATGGGAATTAGCTACCACCCCAAGGGCCATGCTATGCACACTAATCACCTAGTATGCAAACATCAACAACAGTCCAAAATGACTAACATCACTAATTCCTCACCATGGGAATTAGCTACCACCATAAAGGCCACAATATGCATGCTAATCACCTAGCAATGCAACATCATCAACAATAATTCACAATGGACATATGCTCACACTCTAAGCCATAAAATAGTCCATTCACAAACACATGCATAATATATACATTCACAACATTATGCATATCATCATACATCATCCACACATGTATCAAACATCATATCATGTCAAATAATTAATCACAGTATTAGCACGCTCTACTAATACCCTTACTACTCAAAACAACAGGAATTAATCCCTATTACATCATACGCCAACATAGGCCAACCATTGACTAAGCACACAACATTTAAAACACCAATTTCCCACTCTGCAACAGTGTTAACCGGTTAACGCCCTGGGTTAACCGGTTAACGCAGCACAAACATGCTTCTTGCCCAAAACTTAACAGTGTTAACCGGTTAACGCCCTGGGTTAACCGGTTAACGCAGCACAAACAGCAATATCTCAGCAATCACAACAGTGTTAACCGGTTAACGCCCTGGGTTAACCGGTTAACGCAAGCAAAACAACAGTTTTTACACAACACAACACAGTGTTAACCGGTTAACACCCTGGGTTAACCGGTTAACGCAAGACAGAAGCTGTTCCTGCGCTAACACAAAGCAGAATGCAGAATTCTCCGCATTTTCCGCCGTTGGAGGACTTCCGGACCTCCGATTCCAATTCCGAAAAAAGCTACACGTCCAGCAATTTACGACACACACCATTATCGATTCAAATTACAGTTTTCACACAACTTATTCATCACAATTTCTCAGCATTTCAAATCCCAATTAGGGTCAATTCAACGGTTTATCACTACCCATTACATGCTAACCCATAATACCCATTAAACGACGATAAACCCCCCTTACCTGATTAATCCGGCAAATCTTTGAGCTTCAAGCTTTCTCTTCTCCAACCTTTGCCCTTGCTCTTCCTCTTTGCCCTTTCTCCACTTTCCACTTTTCAGCCGCTTCTCTGTTTCACGTAAAAACTCTTTTTACCAAATGGGATTCTTTTTCCTTATTTCCAACTTATATATATTTTCCAATAATTATTATTCCAATAATAATAATAATAATCCAATAATTCCAATTATTTAATTAAATTAATAAATATAATATTAATTTAAATCAAATAATTATCTTATTTTTATTGGGGTGTTACACAAAGCGTATGACTATGTCCCGTTCTCAGACAGCTTCATCCAAGTTCAAAGGACTAAACAAGCTAATCACTTCTATCCGACAGCAGGGGATGAGAGGCTTGAAGACATAATGGCAGTAGTGGAATTAAAGTCAATAGGACGTTTTCGGCATAGCTTTCTCTTTGTTTTCTTGATAATTTCCTCTTACTAGGATTTTTGTCTCCTTGTACACAAATTGCCTGTTTATAGGCCCTCTTTCGAAATCAATATAATTTTAGTTTCAAAAAAAAAAAATGCTCTTGTTTTACTTTCTCTATTTTGTTTGCATAAACGTCCATTGATTTAATTCGAATTAATATATGCATTTGGATATGATCGATGTTTACCAAAAATGCGTGCATAAAATAGAAATAGCGATTACTACTAGGCTTCAGGATCGAGGAGAAGGTCTAATCATGCTTTCCAATGAATCCGTTGCTAATCCTATCCCCCAGCAAAGCCAGTCATTCCCAGAAGAGAGTGGCATTACTAGACAAATGGGTCATCTCTTCCACCCCCAGCCAGGCTTCTGTTGAACATTTCTACCATCAGACAGAAATCAAGCATCCCCGGCTAAGAAAGGGTCATCGATACCAGTATCTCCCAACCAGAAGATTGAGATTTATTTTCCCCAGTAGAGTCCCCTGGAAGAACTTTTCCGATGCATAATTCATTCATTACATCATTTCACAACATACGCATGCATACATTGTTCGCATTTAGGTTCAGAAGTATAAAACATCTCATGCATCATGACATGACATGAAGCTAACTTTATTTTTCAGGTTAATTATTCCCCTGATACAGTCAAAACAAAGGTCCATTCAGACGGACATCCTCGTCAATTACGTTCAGGATTCAACTACATCTTTCAGATATACTCCATGTCAACATTCATCCTGACGTCCTCCTAGTGATGGCATCTATAAGCCCATCCCAGACATTTATTGCAAATACAACATATACAAATACTATCAGATATAGCCTAGCGTACGGTTCATTCTGATTCAGCTCAACATATGACTCCTTCAACTCAGATGCGATCTAACGTACGATCCATTCCGACCTTCAACAACTCCAATACGGTCCAGCATACGACCCATTTGGACCTTCAAGGCCTCGGATGCTACCTAGCGTACGGTACATTCTGAAGTGTAGTCTGGCGTATGACTACCCCTTTATTATCAGATGCAGCCTAACGGACGGCTCGTTCTGCTACTCAGAGACGGTCTAGCTTACGACCCGCTTGGATGTTCATCCCCTCAAATGCTACCTAGCGTACGGTACGTTCTGAAGTGTAGTCTGGCGTATGACTACCCCCTTCATCATCAGGTACAGCCTAACGGACGGCTCAGTCTACAACTCAGATACGATCTAGCATACGATCCATTCTGATCCTTCACCCCCAGTAACGATACAGCCTAACGGACGGCTCGTTCCGCAACTCAGATACGATCTAGCGTACGATCCATTCTGATCCTTATCCCCAGCAGTGTATGACTCATTCGGATTCTTATCTCATTTTGATTCGGCACAACATATTACTCCTCCAACAATACGGTCTAGCGTACGACCCATTCGGATCTTCATTCCTCAGACACTACCTAGCGTACGGTACATCCCGAGGTGTAGTCTAGCGTACGACTAATTTTCGTCAGATACAGCCTAACAGACGGCCCATTCTGCAACTCAGATACGATCTAGCGTATGATCCATTCTGATCTGTTATCCCCAGCGGCGTATGACCCATTCTAAATCCCCAGTGAAGTCGACGGCCTAATGAATGACTCACTATACGGTCTAGCGTATGACCCAGTGACACCCATGACTTCAGATATCTTCTAACGTACGACGTACTCTGAAGCTCTCATCATCAAACTTCCTAGATGGCATCTTTAAGCCCATCTCCATCAAGACTAACTACTTGACAAGTGCAAATTTTTGGGGTATTCTAAGTGTTCAATAATCTTCCACCTCCAGACCACGAATGGCGTACATACCATTCTGACTCTCTCGGTTCAAGAATATCGAACAGGGGCAGCTGTCATACCCCAAAATTTGCCCATTAATATTTTAAGACATTTTTCAGGGCATTCCGACTCATTTTTATGACACTGATCTTAAAGGAACAAAGGCCCAGCTCACGAATGGCCCAATCCAGAAAATGGCCCAAACTGGCCTGTTCTCTACATGTTCGCTACACGCTCGCCTAGCGAACGTTCGCTACACGTTCGCTACACGCTCGCCTAGCGAACGTTCGCTACACGTTCGGTACACGCTCGCCTAGCGAAGCTGACAGACAACAGAAAATTTCGGGCTTCATTCTGAGCCCATTAGGTCATCAAAGGAGTATTATAAATACCCCAACTCCAGAACGAAAAGGGGAGAACGAAAAACCGAGACGGAGACGGCCGGAAACCCTGGCATAGCAACCCCGGAGAGTAGCCCAGAGAAGTCGGAGTGAAGAAACCCTGACGGCCGCTCATCCGCACCAAAGTTACCGCCGCCCAACTCAACCCGATACCAAAAGTGACTTGCCAATTCAGCATTACCACTCCATTGCAAACAGGTTTGTGTATCATTATTGTTTTATGCTTCCAATTTGTAAATCTCTAAATACATAATGCATCATGATTCAATTTTTGGATATGTAATTAGACTTTGCATGTGAATTCCAGTACGCCTGAATATCCTGAGTGTTTGACCATATTATTTTTGTAATTGAATGCAATAAGGCATGCAGCATGCTGAGATCATACTGTTCTGAAATTCAAAACCCGCAGCCGCTCGCTAGCACATCGCTAAGCGAGCATGTAGCGAGCATTCGCTAGGCCCTCACTAGGCGAGGCAGAGGCGAACGGGACAGCCGTTGATATTTGTTATGTCCTATGCGTAACCTGATCTATTCTATGTTAATTATGCACTGTTTTGCCTGACATTCATGCTGCTGTGTTTTCTTTTGCGGTGTAATCCTCGATTGCACCCTGATTGGTATTCTAACCCGTTTGCTGAATTTTGTAAAGGTTCACATATCCCAGGAAAAGAGTGCTGTTTAGGCCTTCCACTTTATTTGTGGGATACCCTTATGAAGATCCACCCTAAATTGCTTAATTAATTTTAATGTATTAATTTTAATGTATTAATTTTAATGTATTGATTTTAATGTGGAGATTCATCCTAATCACCTAATTGACTTTAAAATATGACCTTTAAACATGTGATTTTGGACCTCTCTTTGCTGCCCTACGGTATTACGGTATAACGGTCATGTCCCGCGAATGTAGGGATACACTTAGCAATGGCCCTTCGATTAAATCATCATAAAATAAATCATAGTCCCTCGGATGTTGCCTTTGAATATATGATTTCGTCCCTCGATGACCCTTCGGTGTAGCCTACGGTTAAATGATGATCGTCCCTTCGAATGCTAAGGTATCCTTACAACTGTTGCCTTCAATGACCTATCGATGACCCTACGATGACCCTTTTACATCCAAAAGGCTAAAATTACTTACTTCTCAATAGTAAGGACAGTTTTACCCTCATAAGGATAGGAAATGCCCATAACGACCTCAGGAAGGTATAACTCTCAATTACTGGATCATAACCTAAAACATTTTCCACCCCTCACACTTTACGAATCCTAGAAAATCACCACTTGGTATACATTCATACTAGAATCATTACCGAGTTATATTTTTTCTAAACCATTTTCAAAATCAAACGAGATAAATACTTTGTATACATTCATACGAGAATCATTACAAAGTTAAACTCTCTTTCAAACATTTTTAAGCAATTCACCAACACTTTTTCAGACAAAAAGATAAGTGATCCAGCAATTAAGAGCCCATGGATAACCATGGATACAAAGGGTGCTAATACCTTCCCTTTGTATAATGTACCTCCCGAACCCACAATCTATTGAGGTCTTTCCTGTTCTTTTCCACCTTTCCTTATTGGATAAAAGAAAAGTCGGTGGCGACTCTTGCTATCCGCGACATTGCGATAAAAAGCAAAATACCCCAAGTCAGTTCACCGTATGACAGGGTCGATCCTTCGACCTCATATGCATTATTTGTAAATGCTTGTAGGATTTTAAATGGTCCTTCCCAATTCTTCGACCTCATATGCATTTTCCGTATTAAGACATCTAGAGCAACCAGTCTTTCTTCGTCTAAGTCACTTAGTTCATCCAGCATCATACCGCAGCAATACTTAGTTGGAATTTCAAATTGCCTTTGAACTCTAACTAATTGCAAATGTATCTCTAGAGGGAGCACTGCATCATGACCATAAGTAAGTCGAAATGGTGTGGAATTAGTCGACTCCTTAGGGGAGTTTCGACATGCTCAGAGCACTTGGTTTAAGGTTTTGTGCCAATTTTTGGCTTTTGACCTATGTGCTTCTTAATTAAACCAATTACAACTTTGTTGGCCGTTTCAACCTGACCATTAGCTTGGGAATAATAAGGTGTTGAAGTTAAAAACTTAAACCTTATTTCTGAGGCAAACTCTCCCATCTTTTGACCTGTAAATACAGAGTCTTGGTTAGTGGTAATAGTCTCAAGTATTCCAAATCCATATATAATATGATTTTGGATGAAACTAATTACTTCTTCTTGGTCGACATTAAGCAAAGGAATGGCTTCTATTCATTTAGTGAAATAATCTATCCCCACCAAGATATGTTTATGCCCTTTCAAAGATGAAGGCTTAATTTTACCTATTATGTCTAAAGTTCATCCTCTAAAAGGCAATGGCTTAATAATTGAGTGTAACTCACTTGCAAGTATGTGTTGAATACCTGAATGCCTTTGGAATTCCTGAATTTGAACCTATTTATGAAGTTGAACCTAGAATTTGAACCTCCTCCCTTGCTCTTCCTAGGATCATGTATTATGGTCTCTTAAAGCTTCTTCGCTGCCTCCTCATCGAAAGTTACATTACACCTAAGGCATATCATAGTTTTTGGGTTTCTTATCTTGCATCTCTTGAATAAGTCAATTAGTCCCTCTTCAGTCTGAGGGTACACCAGTTGTATTTCTTCATAAGCAATTGCAGGAATCTGTTCAGTTTTTTCAACCTCCATTTCGAAGCCATTAGTAGCTTCAACCATGAGAATCTAGACAGGCTCAGCATAGTGAGCCTTTTTAGTCTGGATTGCAAGCTTCCTTCTTTCAATGTTTTATGCACCAAATCCCTGAAAAGCACACATTGAGAAGTTTTATGATCTAAAAAGTTATGGTACTTACAAAAATCTCTCTTTTTCCTTTGTTCTAACGGGGGAGTTTTCAGGCCCATAGGCACTATACTCTTCCCATCAGTAACCAATAAATCAAATATTTCATCATATTTAGTTATATCAATAGTATATGTTTTTGTGACGAATTTATCATTTTTGTTGGGTTCGATATGATTCTTTTGTTCGATGGTTTCAGCAATTTGCACACATATGAAGGTCATGGTTTAAGTTCAACAACATTGACCTCACTCTCTTCGACATACTCGTCACCAAAATCTGAGACATACTCATTTATTTCTACGTATGAGACCTTTTCTTTGTTATGGTATTTACTCATTATGGCTTTCTCATCTTTCAGGCGTCCGATCTGGCGAACCTTATCCTTTAATTGCATCATGTCTCTAAGGTATTGAGTTTCTAATTTCTTCCTAATGGAATAATCTAGGCCTCCTACAACCATTTCAACTAACTCGTGTTCAGGGACTTGTGTAAAGCACCTTAGCTTAAGAAGTTTGAATTTGTTCAAATAATCGTCAATTAATTCAGGGACTTTTCGCATAACACCAGCCAACTCCTTAAGGCTTATTTTCGAATGACCCATGTAAAATTGTTCATGGAACAATCTCTCCAATTGACTCTAAGTCTGTATGGATTATGTTAAACCAAGTGAAAGCATTTTTCGTTAGAGAATTGGGAAAATAATTCATTTTCTCATTGTTTATTATATCTCCAGCCTCATTTTGACACCTAGTGACATGTTCGACCATAGACTTACTAGTGTCACTAGCAAACTTGGGAACTTTCCAGTCCCTAGGGAGTTTTGTATGTCATACGTATTCTAACAAAGGGGGTATTAAATTAGGTCTATAGAGACCCACATTAAGGCCATTTCGTGCCAAAATTTATTCGACCACATTAGTCATGTTGTTATGCCCCCCAACATTATTATGTTGGACATGTCGAAGCATTTGGTCAACATCATGATTTCTCTGGACCCACACAGGCCTTGGGTTATGTTGACCTATGTATTCTTCGTCTTCCCTATTTATGGTAGGTTCTTGTGGTCGAAAACCTGGGTGTTGGCCTAAGTTTACCCGGGTCATCCCATTTTCAGGCGTTTTGACTTACCTAATGTTTGATATTTGAGGAGTTGGTCGAGCCTGGACCTAGGGCGTACCAAAAAAGGCGGCTATTGTACCCATTTGATTGGCAAATAACTCATATTTTTTGTTAGTATTTATAATAAAAGGATTGAATAATGTACCCATTTATTGGGTCAATGTATTAACCATTTCAAGATTTCTTTCATCCATCTACTGCCTCATAGCCAACATAGATGTTGTATTTGAAGGTGGTGTCACTTGAGGGATATAACTTATCCCTCCTTGTTGAACCATATTATTTATGGTCGAAGAATAACGTTATGAGGGTTATATGATGGCCCAATGTCCATTGCATTGTCACTATATGTCAACATGTTAGTGTGAAAGCCAACCATCATCAACGTTGGCATGCCATAAAGGTATTCCCTATTATTTATTGACATCGAAAAACCAAACAAATATCTTGCAACTGTAGGGTTAAAAGGGGGACTTCCTATTTGTGGTGGAGGTATGACCCCCTGCAATGGTATTAGTGCAATAGGCGTTGTTGATACCATAAGAGTAGTTGTTCTAACAGGCGTTGAAGTAACGACCTCTTCAACTGTCGATTTGGCTGGTTGTTCTACTATATTTTGGGGATTGTTCAGTGAGTTAGAATTACCCATAGAATGACGTGTCATTTTTGGTAAAAATTTTCCACTTTTTAGCACAAGGTCCCCCTGGGTGTGCCAATTTGTATATTGCGAAATTTAGTAAACAAGCGCCAGTCTCTTATAGAAGGTTACTTGCAGGATCGACTAGGTAATCCTAGGACATAGTATTAAACATTTCTCTGAGTTTTATGTAGAATGGTAAAGGATTTTGATGTAATCGAAAGTTTTAAGTTAAGTAATGCAAAAAGGTAAATTGTTGGAAACGTAAAAAAATTCAAAAATGATAAAATGGTAAGAAATTTTCAAAATGGTAATATAAAGTGACAAGAAATTAACAAAGGAATGAAAGCAGGACTACAAAGGAAATAAATTGAAGTAAAAGACTTTGCATTTAATTGAAATGGTGTTTAGAAATCATACATTTCGCTCAGATAAGCTCGTTCCTCGTTGAGCTGGGTACTTTGAGTTTGTGAGTTTTTGTAGTGAACTCAACACAACACCCTGAATCTTAACAATAGAACTTCTATTTATACTATAGAAAATAATATCTTGCAGTGTTCTCCTTTTCAGCACTTATCGCGTAAATTTTGTATGTTTTTCCCCTTCGAAATATCTTCCACGTGTACCTTGGGATAAGACTGAAAAGTAGTTACTCGTTTTGAAACTATTTCTTAGTGTTAACTATAGTGTGTCAACCTGTCTCGTTGATGGATGAAGTTGAGATCTCAAGCAATACTACTGTCGAAATGTTGGACGAAATCCCTCTTTAGAAAAAATACTAAGTCTCAATCTTTATTCCAACTGTTGAGGCTTTAGCTTTCTTAACCAACAAACTAAATTGAAATGTCCTTATAACCTTTCAATTTTTTCTAAGTTTCCTCATTGTGCTAAGATTCGGTCCTATCGAAAATCCCAGCTAACAGGCGTATGTGAAAGTCTTCCAGTATTAATGTAAATATTTGAATGAGAAGCCTTCTCTAACCCTTTTCTTTCACCTCACTACGGCAAATAAGGGAAAAGAGGGCGCTTTTTTTGGCCTATAACAGCGCTTTAAAGCGCCCTCTAATCTGGCGTTGGCATAGGTAAAGACAGCGCTTTGTTTTCCTGGAGAAAGCGCTGTCTAAAGTGGCCACATTATAGTGCGCTTTCAGAAAAAAGCGCCCTCTGGAGTGGTCCATAAAGGGACACCTTAGAGGGCGCTTTCTGGAAAAAGCGCCCTCTAAAGTTGTCAATGTAAAGTGTTTAGAGGGCGCTTTCAGGAAAAAGCGTCCTCTAAAGTTGTCAATGTAAAGTGTTTAGAGGGCGCTTTCAGGAAAAAGCGCCCTCTAAAGTTGTCAATGTAAAGTGTTTAGAGGGCGCTTTCAGGAAAAAGCGCCCTCTAAAGTTGTCAATGTAAAGTGTTTAGAGGGCGCTTTCTGGACAAAGCGCCCTCTAAAGTGTTAGTTATTTTAAAAAAATTTGTTTGAAAAACAGTGGATATTTAATTGGTAACCTGTTCGCATGCTGTAAAAGTGTAAAATTCATATTGATTTCATCCTTTAATCCAATGTTATACACCATTAATCCATTGATATATACAACATGAATCCATTTATATACAACATTAATCCTCCATATATACAACATTAATATATGATTCTTTGATCAACAATATACAACAACATATTCATGATTTAGTAAAATTACAACAACAATATACAACATATATACAACAACAGCATACAACAACAGCATTCCATACATATATGTACAACAAGATACAACCTAGCTATATGATTCTTTGATCAACAATGAATTGACACAATTCATCCTTGATTTCATCCAAATTTGCTCTTGAGTAAGTTTTGTATTCCTCAAAGTACTACAATTAAGAGAATAAAACATATTCATGATTTAGTAACAAATTAGATGAAATATTCGATAATATTAAAATAAACCCTAAGTTATTATTCCATACCATTTTTGGGATGTCTATACGATTCAACGCAATGATGTCTCTCATAAATCTCAATACAAAAAATCCGCAATCGACCGAATTATTTTGCTGAGGACACTACACAGAAAAACAAACAATATATATATAGTTAATTTCTTACAAACACTATTATAAGCAAAAAAACAAACACTATTATAAGCAAAAATAAGATACTTAATATATACCTGAACTCTGATCCAGGTAATGTCCTTCCTATTGCGGTATTTCTTTTTCAATCTAAATTTTATTATTACCCTAACAAAATAAAAACGTATATTGAGATCAATCTGACAGACATAATTAAATATACAAATACACACGAATATTTAGGGGAATTTCACTTACGCGTCAACCGTCTTCTTCATATTCGGATATTTACTCCAATCACCCGATAAAGAATCGAGATAATACACTATTAGTCTCGAAAGATCCATAGCAACCAACACTCAGTGACCACTGTAAAATAAAACAAAAATTTAGATGAATGAAAATTTTCTACGTAAAAGATATACATAGATTAGAATGAAATTATTAGAAAGAAAATCTAACCCGTTGCCAGAATTAAACGGTAAAAAATACAAACTGGGTGTAGTATTATCGCCGGCCGCCATGAATCTATCGACTAGATCATTCTTTACGGATGTTGGATTATTCGTTATTAATGTTGCATTGATACGGGAAGCAGCAATAAAATTGAAACGGTTACACAATTCAGTTCCCCGCATCAATGTTACATACATATACCTTAAATAGAAACATAATAAACATTAGACTACTCATTGAAATGTGTAAATAAATTGTTCAACTAAGTAAATTATAGATTGATCGGAGTACCATATGTATGTATGAATGACAGCGATGCCCAATTCGGTGTGTTCAAAAAGTTGTTGGAAGTCCTCCTTTGCAATTATTTCGAACTGAGCAGCTCCGAAAACACCTTCATCAAAATCTATACTACGAACGGACCCTTGCATAATATCGGACTCCTCCACCATTTTCTCAAGACGCATCATAATTTGAGATTTTGTCCCGGACGTCGTTGGAATATCCTTAGCAGCGCTTTTCAACTCTCGACCGGGAACCTAAAAATTCATATAAAATAAATCATGACTTTTTGTGATGCAACAGAATCGTTGCGTATATAATTCAATGGGTATATATATTTGTACCTCTTTTTGAGATGCAACCGACTCGATGCGTCTTGAAATCCCTTTACCAACTTTATGTGTGGGTCTTGTAGGAGTCTAACATTACCATATAATTGATTAAATATCATAATTGTAGCTGAATTGAAATGTGAATACTAAATATTCATAATCATTTAGAACATATATACCTCGACATCAGGGAAAATTAGATCTGACGGCCAACCAACAAAGGATCCGACTGCATCTCGCATCAACGTTGTCTCTGAAACAACGTCAGGTAATGGTAGACGGGCGTCCGTATCTAATACGAGGTCAACCGAAACTTTCATAAATCCCACCGGAAGGGGATTATGGTGAAGTAATTCACCCGAAGTATTGTGCACTTTTCCCTTGCCAACCATGCGATAAGTTGGTGACGATAGATACAGCTGACAAGGTGAAATGCCCTAAACCAATAATAAATGTTATTGTTAACTTGTATATGTGTCAAGTAAAAAAGTGATATTTTAATTTCATAATAACATATATAATTACCTCGGGAAATTTCGGTTGATGATTGATACTAGCTCGGTCACTAGTATCTTTTGCCTCGGAAGCGCACCTTTCCTCTCTATACCTTGCATTCTCGTTTTGCAGTTGGAGTACTTGTGCCCTTAACTCCGCCAAGGTCTCCATCACCTCTTTGTTGGTAGCATTTTTTGTTTTTGTTTTTTTATAAAATGACGACGGAGTCACACCAAAACCCTTACCCCTCACACGACCGGAATACTCAGGAACATTTAGTACTCGACTAAGTACGCTCCTGCAATCCTGGACCTCGGTTGAAGGTACGGTTTGGGATAAAGTCTCCTGAAATATTATTAGAGGAGATTAAAAATGAATTATATGTCTAACAAAATTTTCGATATAATTAAAGAAATAATGTTACATATACTTACACATTCGTCATAAACATTTTGGACCGCTTCAACGACAGCCCCATCCTTCCCAACCCGAGCAGCCTTCCATAATACGTGCTCCGGAAGAGATGTTGCGTCACTTTTCTCCTCGGCTAGCTACACATTGAATTAGATTATAAGATCATCAATTATAACATATTGTGACAATGTATAAGCTCATAGCATTTGAATATACTCACAATTCTTTGTTGTAACCGTGCATAACCCGTACGCCCTTTTTTGTACGGATACGCGGGTTTTGATGCCCTTTTCCTATTTATGTCGCTTACTTCCTGGATAAAAAAGTTTAAGGCATATTAGAACCAAGTAACTTAACAATTGTATAATACCATAATTAATAGACATTACATGGAATTTTTCGTTTCTTCGTTTGGCGACAAAGTTATCCCATTCATCGGCTGAAATAATCTCGGCATACTTCATTGGCCGTTCTCCTTCAATAAATTTTCCTTCCTCATCCTTGAGAAATTTGTTGCACAAAAAGGATCGAAATCCTCGGAGTCTTTTTCCGGCCAATTGAATACAATATTTTTGCCGGCTTTCATCGATGTGAAAGGATCTCTAAAAAACATACAAATGGAGTGTGTTATTATAAAGTAATATTATAACAATATATGGTTAACAAATAGTCAACAAAAAAAAACATATAACAATATATGGTAAGTACCTGTATCTCCGACCATATTTTTTCCTTGCCAACCTTCAAGTCCGGACTTCTCCAATTATCACATGTAATCGGAATATGTTGGCGAACAAGGAAACCAATGTAACTTGCCAACATTGAACCGTTAGGCTCAATTAGTTGGTCTTCAGCACTCCAATGTACTTCAAATTTTACACCCTTGTCTCTTGCACGAATGATTGACTTCATAACAGTCAATCCTCGTTTGATTTCTTTTTCAACATTATTACGTGATTCATTCGCGGCATGGGTATCGTCTTGGTTAGCCATTTTATCTGTAATATAGAAATGATTCAATAAGACCCAAGTAAGACAATGATTCAATACGTGAACACATTCATATACCTTCCATTTCTCTCATGTTACAACAATCTAAACTCTTTTTTTTTATCATTATTGAATACAAACTCACACACACCTACTGCATGCAAAAGACCAATGCAAACTTATGGTGTTTGGAACATGAACAAACTTGCATCCATAATCATCAAACTTCCAAGCACAAACTCAAACACACTTCAAATATATCAGTTTTCAATCAGAAATAAAAAACTCAGTTTGCCCTAAACAACATTAATCAACATAATGCACAAAATGAAAAACTAAGTTTAGAAAATGCCCTAATCAAACACATGAAGAAAGTGAACGGTAACGATGGAGAAGAGAAATACCTTAAAGGTGACGGTAACGATGGAGAAGAAAGTGAACAGTGACGGTGGAAGAGGATAACGCAGTGAACGTGAACGGTGAGGGAGGGAGAACGAACGGCGACGATGACGGTGAGGGAGGGAGAACGAACGGAGGACGAGAGTAATCGCAGTAGAGAGTAATCGCAGTTGAGAGAAAACCCAGTTACGTAAACGAAATAGCTTATAGAGAGGGAAAATAAAGAGACATGCAGTATATGTTATAATTTTAATGTTTACTAAAGGGGACCTTAGAGGGCGCTTTTTTAAAAAAAGCGCCCTCTAAAGGGGGCCTAAGAGGGCGCTTCTGAAAGCGCTCTCTAAGGCTTTCCAAAAGCGCCTTCTAAACTGGAAATGTACATGGACTTAGAGAGCGCTTTTTCAAAAGCGCCCTCTAAGGGTAACCTTAGAGGGCGCTTTCACAAAAGCGCCCTCTATTGTTGTCCCTCCATTTTTTTTTTGGCTTCACTTTAGAGGGCGCTTTGTTACAAAAGCGCCCTCTAAAGGGGGCCTAAGAGGGCGCTTCTAAAAGCGCTCTCTAAGGCTTTCCAAGAGCGCCTTATAAACTGGAAATGTACATGGACATAGAGAGCGCTTTTTTAGAAGCGCCCTCTAAGGTTACCCTTAGAGGGCGCTTTCAATAAAGCGTCCTCTATTGGTGTCCCTCCATTTCCTCATTATTTTTTCGCTTCACTTTAGAGTGCGCTTTGTTACAAAAGCGCCCTCTAAAGTGCGCTGTCTATTCTAGTAGTATGCTCCTTATTTTTTCTCTTCACTTTAGAGTGCGCTTTTGTAATAAAGCGCCCTCTAAGGGGCGCTGTCTATTCCAGTTTTTGGCGTAGTGCCTCTTCAAAGTTCACCGTGACCCTATTACCCATACACGGGGTTAAGGCTTAGCTTCCCTTGTGCCAACGGTCTGTGGCTCTGGGGATTTTTTCGAGAACTTGGAAAATTTTGTAAATAGATTCTTTCGGATTACCCTTATCTTCACATAGGCTTATGCAGCGGTCTGCACTGCTGGAGATAAAGCGGAGGGAATGTTTTGAGTTGTTCCTCAAGTACCGGACCGAGAGTCATTTCCGGATGGAATTTAGGTTGTACATCTACAAAGGGGAAGACCTTTATCAAGAAGAGTTGTATCTGAAGAAGCGACAAATGAGTTTTGTCAAAGATATGGGTTATCTTGAGAGCATTACTCCTCAGGATGAAGCTGACCGGAAGCGCTTGAAACGCCTCATCGATATCTGCTTGTTGATGGATGACCGTACCAAGGAAGCAAGGAAGATTATTTTTGGTAAGTCTTGAAAGTTATTGTCTTCTTTTCCTTCAACTTGCTTACTCATGACATACTTATTCTGGTAATGGTTGCATGAAAATTCAATGAAGGATGAGGTAGCGCTCCAGATTTCAAGGCAGAGAGTATGGCTAGCAAGAACTGTAGTTGGCCCTTCCATAACTTCGGAGCCCTCTGGGGGTGCCATTGCTTCAAATGTTCTTCAAAGGCCGCTTGGTGCTTTGGGTCCTCTGACTCTTACACCGTTGTCGTGGTCGGGCCCATGCACCTCTAGGGAACGTCGGGTTCCTCCTTTAGAGGAGGATGTTCATACCTAGTCAATTTGTTCGGGCGTGCCTTGGAGGAATAAATGTTAACTCAGACACGGTATACTCGAAGTGCCTCTACTATTTTGGTCCTCGGTGGAACTGGTCGATCAGACGCTCTTTGGTCTGACCAACTACGTGAGGAGAAACATCGACTAGAAGAAAGTGTATGTAGCCTAACGCTACAACAGGATACATACCTACAAGAAATACATGCAACTTCCGCTTCTCTTACTGGGATATGTGATGCTTTGCGCCCCCTTAGTTTCCCTGGCTCTTTTACCGACCATGTGACTCTTCTGGTGAGGGGTGTAGCAAGGAAGGACAAGTTTTTACCTTCTGTTCGGGATACTTTGACATCTACCCAAGCATCTCTTTCGGCGGCTCAAATAGAAATGGAAGTTAAGTACCTTGAGAATGCTTATTTGGCTCAACGTTTAACTGAATGTACGACCGTAGTGATCCCCGACCGACCAATCTAAAGAAGTTGCGATCCTTTCAGAACCTTTTTCAGCATACGAGGGCTACCCTAAAGACAAGTATAGGGGATCCCAATTCAAGATACACCCAACAGCTCTCCGCGTTTCATGCCTAACAAATAGCTGATTGTTATTTTCTCTCTATTATATGTAGAAAGTGCATCAGTTTCAGATATTCGATTTCAAATTCCATTTGGATTCACTTTTCTCCCTCACATATTGACTTGAGCATTGAAGTGTTAACTTTGCATGTCAACCCTCTCTCTATCATATTGGAAACTCAAATCAACCGTTATCATCGATCCTCATTCAATTTCTGATTCTGCAACAAAACACCATATTTTATTCTTGAACGTGTGAACACGATTTTATAGTTGTCAGTGACTAATTTCTGCAGGAAATTTTCGCAATGTTGTGGACAAGAAAGGTTACACATGTTCATAAAACACGCATATCGATTCTTAATTTTTAATATCTCACTTTCTCGTTGCTATCTCCTTGTCAAAATTGATAAACCAAAGTAAAGACGGCAGGGTACGACCAACATTTAGAAAAGGTTGGCATTAGGCCTATTTTTAATCACTATACTTATTAAGGAAGCTTGTAGATGTTGATCAAGTCAAAAATATTTTCATTACATATAAAAAAGTCAAATTATTTTTTTCAGAATAACTTATTCAACTTTGGACCAGCATATGAGAACTAGTTACTCCAACTGAGCTGTTTATTAACTTTTTTTGTAAATAACAAAATCAAATATTATATGCGCAAATTGAAAGAGATCTGTCTGTTATTTTATCCGAGTGTTTCTGGATTGCTGACTTTTAACTATTAAGTAACAAAAATCAAAATTTTTTATTTTTTATTAATTAAAATGATACTAATTATCAGTTTAATTACAATAGTCTCTGATTAGATTTATTGAATATAGAGTCTACCTATTACTTATTTTCTATATATTAACTTGGAAATCAACCCTCAAATTCAAACCTTACGGCAACTAAGATAACTATGGCTATCTAATTTTATATCCACTAGTCCTTAGTCTTTGTCAAACTAATATTTATTTGTATATATACATGTTCACTGCATTCAAATCTGATCATTCCAATAACAATAACCTCTCTCACATTCATAGTTCTCTCTTGTATTGTTTGTAGCAATGGCAACCAATTCTTTGAAGTTTACTTTGATGACAGTTTTCATCTTTGCCATGGCTCTTTCTGCAACTTTACCATGCGATGCTGCACGCGATTTAGTAGCAGGTAAAGCACCCTGAGTCCAGTTTGAAGCTTTGAATTGATGATGGCCTCATTATATGAATTTTTATTTTCTATGATAAATAAGTAACTCATCAAGTTTATTTTGGTGTGCAGTTAATAAGGTGATATGTATTCAGTGTGTGTGTTGCACTCCACCACCACCTGGAACTTGTTGCAGCAAGTGTTGTGCTTCTTCTTCTCCACCTCAAACTCAGACCATTGGACAATCTCCATAGTAGAGAAAAGCACTTGCCTCATTATAAAACCAAATAGAGTTCTTAATTATTATATCTATTAGGATTTAATCTTCTTTTTTCTTTTCAAATAAGAACAGTCTGTCTCTTATATATATATATATATATATATATATATATATATATATATATATATATATATATATATATATATATATATATATATATATATAATGTTACCACTACTGTTGAATTTCATACAAGAGGTGTTTGTGACTTTGTTTGGATTGAATAAGTTCTTTTTTTTTCTTCTAATAGTCTCATAATTACACATCTATAAATGGTTGTTCATACACATTAATTGAGTTGACTTATCAGAATATTATTATTATTATTATTATTATTATTATTATTATTATTATTAATTGAACTGACATAACAAGATACTATCTTTCAAATTTTAATGACATATAACACAACACAAACATATATATGTGATATAAAATACAAAAGATTAATGTTACAAACTAATTACAAGTGCAGTCACAACTCACAGCCATAGAAATGGTTTCTAGGAGAAAATCTAGAGGAAGGGTTTTTATATCCTTCTTTACTCATGATGTTTTCATTGTTTTATAGAAATGTAGGATTATTTTTTAAAGTAGATAGATAACCAGAAAACACCTCAAATTAAAATATGATGTATAATGAAAGAAAACTTATTGATAAATTGTATTATCTTCTTTTATTTATTTATTTCTTTAACTTTTATTTGTATATGAAATGATATTCAATGTTATGATTGTGTTTTGAATCGAATTCCAGTCTTGATAGGAATAGTTTCATGTTTCGACAGAAATTGTACATGTTATTGTCGAAATTTGTTCAAGTATGCAGGAGTCGAAGTTGTGCATGTTATAGTCAAAGTTTGTTTAAGCATACATGAGTCGAAGATATGCATGTTGCTGTCGAAGCATGTTCTAACCTGCAGTAGTATAAGTTAGCTTGTTGCTTAAATTAACTTAGTGCTTATGTTAGTTTAGGATTTAAGTTAGCATGTAGCTTATAAATAGGCTGCTCTCTCAGGTTGTTGAGAGAGGGTTAAGCATTGGTTATTGTTATTCACTTGTAACCTTCTTCCCTAATTGGAAAAGTGAATAAAAAAACAGTTTTAATCAATTATTGTTGTTCTTCTTCTTCTTCCATCTTCTCTCTCTTTCGTAAAACTAAAAGGGTTTCTTGTGTTTGTTCAAGAAACTCATTATTTTTCATAATTCTATTCATTCCTGGTGCGAAGTTTGTCACAACAGAGATAAACATATATAGCGATAAGAAATAATATTTGGTAAAGTCCTAACACAAAAGCCCTTAGGAACAAGGAGACTTGGAGTTAGGAACCTCATAGATAGGGATACGTGTTATTGGAATCTAGATATCATTAGAAATACTTTCTACCCCATTAACAAGGAGGAAATAACTAAGGCCCCCCTTCACTTGGATAAAGATGATTGGCTAAGTTGGCAAGCCAAGAAGGATGGGAATTACATTGTTAGAACTGGCTACCATTGACTTAAGGACTCGAACAAAGATAAGAAAGAGGAAAGTTCTATAAGGAATCCTAATAAAGAGGTTTGGAAGAAAATTTGGAGTAGTATAGTGACGCAAAGACAATGGACTCTGATATGGAGAATCCTTAATAATTGTTTACCTATTAAGGAGAATCTCTTTAACAGAAGGATCAATTGTGACCCCTTTTTCCCCATATGTAACTCAAGATTTGAGTCCATCAGTCATAGTTTTAAGGACTGCGTCTTAGCTACTCAAGTGTGGATGAGTTCCCCTTTGAACATCAGTACGCAAAATAGTTTGATCAATAATCTTAGGGATTGGGTCATAGCTAACCTCTACCAGTTGGACTAAAATAACTTAGCTATATATTTTCATCAATAAATCAGACCTGCATCCAACAATTTTGCCACTTCTTTTCTAACTACTTCTTTCATTGCTGGATTTAATCTTCTTTGGGGTTGAAGCATTGGTTTATGGTCATCTTCCATCAGTATTTTGTGTATGCACATTGTTGGATTGATCCCTTTTAAGTCTCCTATGGTCCATCCCATAACACTTTTGTATTTCTTAAGTACATGTACTTGTTTCTCCTCTTCTCTTTCTTGTAAACCTGAACTTATGATAGATGGACAATTATTTTCTTTGTCCAAGAAGACATATTTAAGATTCTCAGGTAACTACTTTAACTTTGTTCCTTTTTCTGATTCTTTTTGGCTTTCTGCTTCTTGTGGTGCTTTTAAATCCTCCCACCGGTGTGGTTTGGATATTGGCCACAGAGGTTGTGCTTCCATCATGGCTAGCACTTATTTTTCTTTGTCATCTTCATTCTCTTATATTTCTTTATTAGATATGCTAAGGACTCTTTTCAAAGGAAGTTTTAGGGTTTGTATCTGAATAGACTAAGAAACCAACGTGTCTATCACCTCAATTGTATTACTGGTCCTTACATTATCTTTATACCTCATCGTGTTTCGGGCATCAATATTCAATTCTCCACCATAGACCTTTAGAGTCATAGTTCTTTCCTCTATGTATATCATTCATCGTCCGGTCTTTAGAAGCGGTCTTCCCAAGATAAGTGGAATCTCTTTATCCTCAGGAATTTCAAGAATCACAAAATCAACAACAAACACAAATTTTTCTATTTTTATTAGAACATATTCTATTATGCCATAGGGTCTTTTCACTGTGTGATCTGCAAACTGAAGCGTCATCCTGGTATCTTTAATCGTACCAATGCCTAGCTTCTGATAGATGGATAAAGGCATAAGACTCGCACTAGCTCCCAAATCAATAAGCGCCTTTTTTAATTTTCTGTCTCTGATCGTGCATGGAATGGTGACAGAGACCATATCCTTCTTTTTCATAGGAATCTTCATACCTTGTAGAATAGGACTGCATGTTTCAGTCAAAAGTATAGGTTCAGTGTCTGTTGTGAATTTCTTGGAGATGATATCTTTCATGAACTTGGCATATATAGACAGTTGATCAAGTGCCTCAGAAAAAGGATATTTATTTCAATTTTCTTGAACATCTCTAAGAACTTCTCAAAATTCTTTTCATGTTGATCCTTTTTCTTTGTTCTCTGGGGATATGGGAGTTTGATGACAGGTTTTGGCTCTCTTTGTTTTTGCTTCTCAACCACTTTTGGTGTAACTACTTCTTCAGGGCTTTTCTGATGATTCTTTATTTCTAGATCTACCTTGAAGAGATGGGTTTCTTCAACTGATTTATCTTCAGGACTCTCATTTTTCTTCCCACTTCTTGTTATCACAACAATTACATTATTATATTCTTTTGGATTTGTCACAGTTGCACTAGGAAGGGAACTTTGTGCTACAAAACCAGCTATCTGTTGTGTTATCTAACCCATCTGAACTTTGAGGTTCTTGATAGAAGATGTAGTGTTCCTTTGGTTGTTTCTTGTATCTTCTTGGAATTGGGAGTTTTGAACGACCATCTTTTCAATGGTTATTTCCCAATCTGCCTTTTTAGGAGCTGGTTGTTGATATTGTTGTTGAAACTGGTCTGGTATTTTTGTTGAGGTTGGTATTATTGTTGATTTTGATATTGTACAGGATGTTGTTTTTGAATATTCCCTTGTTGATCTTTCTAGGAGAAGTTTGGATGATTCTTCTAACCTGGATTATAAGTATTAGAATAAGGGTTGTTCTACTTCAGATAATTCACTTCTTCAATTTGTTGTACAGTTGCAACAAAGTACATAGAAAAATGAGGACCACCACAAATTTCATAACTAACAGCTTGGGCCGATTGAACTTTAGCCACCTGTTGAGTACCCATATTCATTGCTTTGAGTCTTCTTTCAACTTCAGCAGCAATGGTCGATCACCATTTTCACTATGTTTTCGTTGCTTATCTGACAAGAAACCAAGGATTTTGAGACACTATGTACGTATTATGGTACCTTTAAAGTTAATTTTCATTCCCATAAGTTATTTAAGAAATTTTATTAATTGTCAGTTTTATTTTGTGTTTTCGTGATTTTATGCTTTGGTTGTCGCGTTTATGCCCTCCAGGTCCACGGAGAAGATCCAATGGGCTCAATGCGAGAAAGTGGAAAGTTTTGGCGTTCGAAAAAAGAAGATTTCCCAGTTCAGGAGGCCTGACACGGCTACCAGTGTCACCTGACACGGGCCGTATCAGGAGGAAGGCCAAGAAAGAACAAGTAATGCCCAAAATAGTGGCCTGACACGGCCTGTGTCAGGTCACCTGGGGTATGTCAGCAAGGAAACAATAAGGCAGAGAGCTGACACGGCCGCCCGTGTCAGCCCAAAATGCTAATTTTCCAATTTTCGGGCTTTTTCACTGGGCTTGAGCTGCAGGGATGTTTTGGAGATTTCCCCCTTCTGCCAAAGGATTTTCACTATATTAGGAGAGTTTCTACAAGAGAAAAGATCATCTTGGAATGAGGCGAACACAGAATTGTCAGATGATCAAGGATTACAAAGATCAAGGAATTCGGAGAGCGAAAGGTTTTCATGAGCGGAAGCGATTGAAGATCCAAGTCATCCAATTACTTGTAATGTGTATTTTTTATCTTGAATTTGTTTTGAACAATATGAGTAGCTAAATCCCTCAATGCTAGGGGGTGTCCTTGATTTAGAGTTGTAATGACTATGAGTTTACAATTGCATTTATAATATTGTTTTTACGGTAATGTTTTGATGTGTTTAATGCTTTCTCTTTCGGACCAATCGAGATTGTTGTATGGTTATCAATAAGTCTAGACCGCCATTGATAAGGTTTTAATAAGATTACTCTGCAGTAGATATCACCTAGGACTAGGGATACCCTGTGTGAATCAGAGCATTCTTGATATAATAAAGTTTAACTTCACCTTAATTGCCTATGGACATAGAAATTAGGGTAGAATGATTAAAGGTTTTCTCACCAAGGACTTGGGAGAAAATACCCTTGAGAACTGGTAGTAATTAATATTTGTTGATGCAATAGTGACTCAGAGTTGTTACAGGGATAAATCATACACCTTCCCTGGCATTGTTCCTCTTACCTTGCAAACCCTGATTTTTCATTATTATTTTCCTTTGCCTTTATTTTTATAATTTTGAATTAAAAAACCCCAATTATAATTTTTGTTTAATTGAACGATGAATTGAACTCAATATTAACTTGCAGTCCTTGAGATCGACATTCGGGGAATTTCCCTTTTATTTCTATAATAGGCAAAATAGTACACTTGCTATTTTTTCGATCATGTTTTTGGCGCCGTTGCCGAGGACTGTCAAAGTATAGAGTTTAATTTTAAGTTCAATTAAAATTTTGTTGCTCTGCAATAAAATTATTTTTCTGTCATTTATAGATTTTCATTCACTAATCTGTGTATGCGAGGAGAGCCCTTAGCAAAATCTGCCATTGAAAACATGACCGCTCAATGCCTGCAATTCCAAGAAGAGAGTAGAAACAATTATAAAAACAACACTGCCTCTATAAAAAATCTTGAAGTTCGGCTGGATCAGATAGCACAACAACTAGCAAATTCTCGAACACCAGGTTCCTTACGAAGTGAAACAGTTCAAAATCCTAGAAATCAAGAGAATATTAGTATTGTCACGACAAATAAGAAAATGGCCGCTAAAAAGGAAAAAGTTACACCACCTGGCAAGACAACTGAAGAGAAAATTAAAAAGGAGACTAAATCGGTGATTAAGTTGCCCTATCTGCAAATAGTGACAAAGAAGGAAACAAGCGAGTTAGACTATGAGAAATTCATGAGTATGTTTAAAAAGGTAGAGGGTCATATGTCTTTGTTTGAAGCACTCGAGAGAATGCCCATATACAAGAAATTCATGGAAGAGGTAATGGCCGAAAAGAAACTAACAGCAGAAGAATCGGTATCCTGGAAGGGAAAGTATAGTGCAAGTTCACTAGAGAAGAAAATTCCAAACAAACAGATGGATCTTGGAACAGTAACAGTACCATGCACAATTAAAGACAGAACCTTCAAAAGGGTACTCATAGATTCTAGAGCTAGTGTGAGTCTGATGCCATTATCAATCTATCACAGATTGGGTATTAAAAATATCAGTGATACGAAGACAAATCTGAAGTTTGCAAATCACTCGAGAAAGGATGCATATGAGATAGTAGAAGGCGTGCTGGTAACAATAGAGGACTTGAGTTTTCATGTTGATTTTTTAATCCTAGACATACCTGAAGATGAATAGGCACCTATCATTCTGGGTCGACCTTTCATCAGACAAGTCGATGCGATCTCGACATGGACAAGGGCACATTAACCTTGAAAGTTTACGATAAAGAAATAACACTGAATGCTATTGAAGACCAGGAGCTAGAAGAAGATACAAAATCTCACTATCAAGTAGGCTTAATCAGGACAGAGGCGAGAAGGCAAAGTAACATACCAACATCAGAGAAAGATATAGGAAGGCCCTCTTGACTCTCACCACTGCCATTAGCAACCCTGAATGAAAAGACTCCTATCTCCATTCCAAAAGCCAAGAGAAAGAAAAGAAAATGAAAATAAGGTAAGGAGATAGAGGTGGGAAAGGACTTGTGGCATAAAGGAATCCATACTTATGAAAAAAACGGCTTCCTAGTTTTGGACAAGAGGTGCAACAAGGTTTGGGGGCTGAAGTACCCCCCATAACAAGGGAAAATGAAACGTCGAGCCATGAAACCTTAATTGAAGCGCTTCGTGGGAGGAAACCTACACATTGTTATTTTTAATTATAGTCTGTGCTTGTTTGTTATTTTAGGTTTACACAGTGCCTTGCATAAAAGGGCGAAGGTACTCACATGAAAAAGTTGGAAAAATGAGCAGAACAGCAGCCTGACACGACCCGTGTCAGGCCTGCGGATTTGAAATTTGTTTAGAAAATTTGAATTTTGTGTGGGCATGTTGCACTTTCCACCCCAGCCCCCTCAGTAGGGCACTGTGAGTCACCCTCCTTCTATCATGTTCTAAAACAATGAGGACAATGTTTAGTTCAAGTGTGAGGGAGGTTTTACTATGTTGTTTGCTTTTATTTTTGTTTTGTTTTATGTTTTATTTGATTAGTTCCCAATTTTTACCGTTTCACATTTGGTTTATTTTTACTATCGGGTATCATGTGCTGCATGTATTTCAGGTTCTTGGTATTATTGCTGAATGAGGTGATGATCAATAGCGGTAGCGAATCAAATGATCACTCCACTTACTATTGCTTATTGTGAAGGATCTTCCCAGAAAGTCGATACTGCTAAAGAAAAGATCGGACGCAACTTCTAAAGCTCAATTAACGTAGGTTCCCTATGCATTCTGAGTTGAGTAAGAAGTCGCACCATACTCTAAGTACTGTGGATACTGTCAAGCTTTACCTAACATGGTGAGTGCATAAAAAGCCAAACACATTTGTCATCATGAGCGATATTTAGGTATGTCTTTATCACTCTAACTTTGCATAGGTTCTCTGGGAATTTCATTGCATGTATACACACACTGAGGCACATTATTTGATTATAACCCTGAGCCTTTCTAGCCATCCCGTTAATGTTATCCTTTGTTAACCCCATTTGAGCTTGTACCCTTTGTTTGTCTAACCACATAAATGTAACCCGCGCCCCAAAACACTTCCTTACCTTGTTCGGAGTCAATGTGATGTCATTAAGCTGTGCTAAATTCTAAGTTTGGGGTAAACCCCATAAGTATCAAAAACCAAGGTGAGTACAAATAAAAAATAAGAAGAAAAACAACCATAAAAAAATTGAGAAAACGAAATATAGTCGATGGTTCGAAAGAAGCACTCACCGAAGGAAGAACACTCAGTTGAAGAAAAAAAAGAGAATATCAAAGAAAAACTAAGCAATTGAAAAAGAAAAGAATAAAACACAGTGAAAAGAATATTAACATTGGCTCTGAAACCAAAACCACTTGTTTTCTCTTTTGTTTATATCTACCATACCATAACCCAAGCCACATTACCATCCAAAAGACCTCAAAAAGTGTGTGTTGTGTGTAGTTGATACGAAAGGAGAAACTATTCAAACTTATGAGTTGATATTGCATATTCTAAATTGGGAGAGAAAACACTTTAACTCCGAGAGACTTGGTGAGAGTGTGATGTAAGCTGACAGGTGAAACGGTACCTCGATGAGGAAGTGCGGCAGAAACTCATTAGGAAAAGCAGGAACTATAAAAGGGAGAGCAACGATGTTGGTGAAAGATCTCAGCAGTATCATGGTAAGAATACAAATTTTGGGAAGTGACACTTTGTCGTATAGGACATTACTTGAGGACAAGCAATGAGCTAAGTTTGGGGTTGTGATCAGTCACCATTTTCACTATGTTTTTGTTGCTTATCCGACAAGAAACCAAGGCTTTTGAGACACTGTGTACACATTATGGTACCTTTAAAGTTAATTTTCATTCCCGTAAGTTATTTAAGCAATTTTATTAATTGTCAGTTTTATTTTGTGTTTTCGTGATTTTACGATTTGGTTGTCGCGTTTATGGCCTCCAGGTCCACAGAGAAGATCCAATGGACTCAATGCGAGAAAGTGGAAAGTTTCGGTGTTTGAAAAAAGAAGATTTCCAAGTTCAGGAGGCCTGACACGACCACCTGTGTCACCTGACACGGGTCGTGTCAAGAGGAAGGCCAAGAAAGAACAAGTAATGCCCAAAACAGTGGCCTGACACGGCCGCCCGTGTCAGCTGGCACGGCCCATTTCAGGTCGCTTGGGGCATGTCAACAAGGAAACAATAAGGCAGAGAGCTGACATGGCCGCCCGTGTCAGCCCAAAACACTAATTTTCTAGTTTTTTTGGCTTTTTCACCGGGCTTGAGCTGAAGGGACGTTTTAGAGATTTTCACCTTCTGCCAAGGGATTTTCACTATATTAGGAGAGTTTCTACAAGAGAAAAGATCATCTTAGAACGAGGCGAACACAAAACTATCAGAAGATCGAGGATTATAGAGATCAAGGAATTCGGAGAGCAGAAGGTTTTCATGAGCGGAAGCGATTGAAGATCCAAGTCATCCAATTACTTGTAATGTGTATTTTTTATCTTGAATTTGTTTTGAACAATATGAGTAGCTAAACCCCCCAATGCTAGGGGGTCTCCCTGATTTAGAGTTCTAATGACTATGAGTTTACGATTGCATTTATAATATTGTTTTTACGGTAATCTTTTGATGTGTTTAATGTTTTCTCTTTCGGACCAATCGAGATTGTTGTATGGTTATCAATAAGGCTGAACCTCCATTGATAAGGTTTTCATAAGATTACTCTGTAGTAGATATCACCTAGGACTAGGGATACCCTGTGTGAATCAGAGCATTCTTGATATAATAAAGCTTAACTTCACCCTAATTGCCTATGGACATAGAAATTAGGAAAATGATTAAAGGTTTTTTCACCAAGGACTTGGGAGAAAATACCCTTGAGAAGTGGTAGTAATTGATATTTGTTGATGCAATAGTGACTCAGAGTTGTTACATGGATAAATCATACACCTTCCCTGACATTGTTCCTCTTACCTTGCAAACCCTGTTTTTTCATTATTATTTTCCTTTGCCTTTATTTTTATAATTTTGAATTAAAAAACCCCAATTATAATTTTTGTTTAATTGAACGGTGAATTTAACTCAATATTTGGAATTTCCCCTTTATTACTATAATAGGCAAAATAATACACTTGCTATTTTTCCGATCGCAACTTGGTCTTCCATCTTTATACTTTGAGTAACAAGTTTCAAATATATCACTCCTTTTGGTTTGCTTGTACATCTATCATACAAGTTTAACTGTTCATTTGCAGCAATGGCTTCTATATGACATCAGTGGTTGTTGTAAAGTTGGATGAGTGATCGGAAAAATAGCAAGTGTATTATTTTCACCGATGTAGTAATAGGGAGTTTATTTCCCAGTATCGATCTCGAGGATTGCGTAGGAATTACTTATTTCAATTCGATTCTATTCAAACAAAAAGATAATGGTTGGTTTGTTTTGGAATTGCGAATAGTGACACGAAGATAGTAAAAATAACTGATTAAGATAAAAGATGCTAGGGTAAGTGGTTGAGTTAGCCCGTTATGAATTTATCCCGATTTCCTTAATGCCTATGATACATTCAATCACCTAACCTCAAAATGTTCTTACTTAAGTCCTTAAGTGAGAAACTATTAAACTACCAATTCTTACTCAAATGTCCATTCAATTAATCATTGGTTTTAATCATACAATATATCAAGGTTTATGGTAATTTATGAAAGTTACTAGTCCTAGATGATGCATTCATAAACCCAATTGTGTGAAAACCCTACCAATCACAGTCCTGTTATTGGAAGTCATAGATTAATTTGTATTTGTCCGATACAAAAGCATAATAACATCACACAATTAAATTGAAAGACATAACATAGTAATCAAGGAATCATTGGTTCACATTCATAACATACGATAACATCAGGACCACCCCCTAGCATCAGGGGGTTTAGCCTCTCATAGTACTTAAAGAATTCATAAAGTAAAGATTAGACATTACAAAGAATTAGGAGAATTTGATCTTCAATGGTGGCTACCGTTGAATCTCGCCGTCTTCGAATCCGTTGTATTCGCTATCTTCTCCACGGTAATGCTTTCGTTCGTCTGTCAAAAGGTCCCTTTTTCCTTCTCTTCCAAGCCTTCTTATAGTTTCATATGCCTCCTCTCTAAGCAAAAGGTCCATACTGCCCTTAATGATCAGAATCGGTTCACAAGGAAAAATTAGGTTTTCCAAGCTGCGTGCAATCAACACGGCCGTGTGTGTACACACGGGCGCCTGTGTTTTTTCTCCTGCATTAATTAATTTCAGCATTTGTTACAGTAGCAACAACACGGGCCGTGTCCCTACACACGGGTGCCCGTGTAGATGCACTGTTTTAATCAACACGACCGTGTGTGTACACACGGGTGCCCGTGTTGATCCCTGTTTTCTGCTTCATCTTTTTCTCTGCTTGACCAACAACACGGCCGTGTGGTGGCACACGGGTGGCCGTGTTGACCTGCTGTTCTGTCATATTTTCGTCCTTCAGAGTGTCCCGAACTTCACCATTCTTGCTTTTTAAACCTGGAACAATGACACTACCCAAACGAAGCATAAACAAGGTCTTTTTGACTTAAACTCGTAATCGAATGTAATGTAATACCAAACCAACAAAACTCGATACTTGACTCAAATGCAACTAAAAACAAACATAAATCTTACCAGAGTGATGAAAATACGTCGGATTAACGGCGGGAATTCAATGGAAATGGTGACCGATCACAACCCCAAACTTGTCTCATTGCTTGTCCTCAAGTGATGTATTGAGTCCACACAAAGGTCACCTCCGAATTCGTTTTCCACAATGCAACCTAGTCTTTCACCATTTGTGTTCTTCCTTTCCAATCGAGTTTCAGGTCTCTCCAATTTAGGCAGTTTACCATATTTCCACATCAGAAACCTCTTCACCTGCAAGCTTTTCACTCACTCACAATATCTCTCGGGGTTAGGTGTGTACACTCACAGCACAGTATACAGTATCAGACTCTTAACTTTGAACACATTCTAATGTCATTACCACAGCAGATTTCACACACTTTTTGAGGTCTTTTTAGGTTGTAACGGGGCTTGGGTACGGTGGGATAAACAAAAAAAATGGGTAACAAAGGGTTTTGAACTCGGTAATCATATTGTGTACTTTTTCTTCTTTTCCTGTGCATCACATATGTTTTTGGGGTAAAAACTCTTTTGACTCTTTTTCTACTCAACTTTCCGAGCATTTCATATCTGTTGAACTCTAAGGTCTCGGCAAGTGCAATTTTTTCTTTTCTTATTTTCTTTTTTTTTTCTTTCCGTGCCTTTCATATCTCTAAGGTCTCGGCAAGTGCATTTTTTTCTTTTCTTATTTTCTTTTTTTTCTTATAAAGGACATACATACTGTTTTTTTTTTTTTTTTTTTTTTTTTTTTTTTGTATGATCTCATCTTATGCACTTGCCTTCCCTTTCAAAATTTTCACCCCAAACTTATTTTCATTGCACATCTTGCAATTCACACAATCATACCGAGTTATGACACAAAAGGGAATGGATAATTAAAAGTTAACAGGGGGTTTACGATGAATAATGGTTAAACGTTAACATGGGGTTTACAATGAATAAAATGGCTAAGGCTCAACGGGGTTTACGAAGGGAAACATACATATAGGGATGGCTAGAAAGGCCCTGGCTAAACAACAACTTGCCTCAGTGTGTGTTGTCATGCTGTGACGTGTCAACAGAACATACGCAAAATCAGAGTGATAAAGTCATACCTGGCTGAACTCTCATGTTGATATTTCGTGTTTGGCTTTTTGTGATCTCACCATGTTGGTTAGCTTGCAAGCTCTGAAGTCTCTTCGTATTATGTGGTTCTTTCCTGACTTGGTCTTTCCATACCGCTCTCTTGGTCTAGTGTCACCAAATTGTGTCCGACTTTACCTTCTCATGGTTGCATCAACTTCCGGGGTGCCATATCAGAATAAGTATGAGGGGTGTCATTCATCCACTACCATTGATCCCGGATTCGTCCAACCATTTCTCATCACTCTGTACACACAAGTAAACAACGAAAACAAACAAAAACAAAAGCGATGGAAATAACACATGAAAGGAAAACCCTCCCACACCTGAACTAAACATTGACCTCAATGTTTAAATCCAGATACTAAGGGGACTCACAGCGACTACTATTGGTTTAATGCACTTGTGTAAGTTCCTTCCACTTGGAGGTGTTTGTGACTTTGCCCTTTTAATTCTCCTCCTCCCCTACACAAAATTTTAGCACACCAAAAATAAAAACGAAATAAATTAGAAATCAAACGCGTGGGTTGCCTCCCACGAAGCGCTTCGTTTAACGTCGCATGGCTCGACGGTTCATTTCCCTTATCATGGGGGGTATTTCAGGTTCAAAACCTTGTTGCACCTCTTGTCCACAACACGGAAATTGTCTCTTTTATCAGTGTGGACTCCTTTGTACCACGATTCCTTTTTAACTATCCTTCCAGTGTTAGGAATCTTTCCATTTCGGGTGGCTACTGGCAGTGGTGAGCCTTTGATAGTATTCAATGTCTTGATTAAGCCTACTTGATACTGAGATTTTGTATTTTCTTCCATCTCCTGATTTTCAATAGCATTCAATGTTATTTCCTTGTTGTGAACTTTCAAGGTTAGCGTGCACTCATCCATGTCGAGCTTGCATCGACTCGTCTTCATGAAAGGTCGACCCAGAATAATGGTTGCCTCATTGTCTTCAGGTATGTCTAGGATTACAAAATCAACTGGGAAAGTCAAGTCCGCTATTGTTACCAGCACATCTGCAGCTATACCATATGCATCTTTCCTTGAGTGATCCGCAAACTTCAGATTGGTCTTTATATCACTAATATTTTTAATACCCAACCTGTGATAGACCGATAATGGCATCAGATTCACACTGGCTCCCGAATCTATTAGTACCTTTTTGAAGGTTCTTTCTTTGATTGTGCACGGTACTGTGACGGTTCCTGGATCCTTTTGTTTGTTAGGAATGTTCTGCTCCAGGGAGTTTGCATTATATTGTTCCTTACCAGATACCTGTTCTTCAGTGGTTGGTTTCTTTTCAGCCATTACCTCTTCCACGAATTTCTTGTACATGGGCATCCTTTCAAGTGCTTCAAACAAAGTCATATGACCCTCAATCCTTTTAAACATTTTTATGAATTTCTCGAAGTCTGACTCACTAGGTTCCTTCTTTGTCACTCTCTGAGGGTAGGGCAACTTAATCACCGGTTTAGTTCCTTTTGTAGTTTCTTCTTTAGTCGGCTCGCTCGGTGATATAATTTTTTTCTTCTTAGCAACCTCTTTCTCTGTCGTCGTGACAATGTTAACATTCTCCTGACCTCTTGGATTTTGAACTGTTTCACTAGGTAGGGAACCTGGTGTTCTAGAACTTGACAGTTGTTGTGCTATCTGCCCCAGCTGAACTTCGAGATTCCTTAGGGAGGCGGTGGTGTTTTTCTGATTGTTTCTAGTCTCTTCTTCAAATTGCATATTTTGAGCTGCCATCTTTTCAATTGCAATCTCCCAATCTGCCTTCTGAGGTACCTGTTGTTGCTGCTGCTGATATTGATTTTGATATTGACCTTGTGCCTGCTGTTGCACGTTCCCTCTTTGATCTTTCCATGCAAAGTTGGGATGATTTTTCCACCCCGGATTGTATGTGTTGGAGTAGGGATTGTTCTGCTTTAAAAATTTTATTTCTTCAATCTGTTGCGGTGTTGCAAAACAATGAACAGTATTGTGTGGTCCACTACAAATTTCACAAATCATGGTCGGAACCGGCTGAACTTGAGCAACAGTCTGGGTACCTAAATTCATAGCTTTCAATCTCCTTTCAACCTCAGCAGCAATCTGGTCTTCCATTTTCACTACCTGATTTGCTAATTTCAAGTCAATTTTTCCCTCCGGCTGATTTACAGTACGGTCATACAATTCCAAATGCTCATTTGCTGCAATAGCTTCGATGATTTTTTTGATACCGGTTGCTGTAGAAAAATTAGACGAGCCACCAGCAGCTGTATCAATGAGTTGTTTAGTTTTCATCTTCAGCCCATTTACAAAATTCTGCATTTGTTCAGTTTCATCCAGATTATGTGTAGGACATGCAACTAAACATCTTTTGAATCTTTTGTAGGCATCTCCAAGTGTCTCTCCTTCTTTCTGTTTAAAATTCACAATGTCATACCTCTTACGGATATACACAGAAGCAGGAAAATACTCATTCAAGAATGCTGTTTCCATTTGTTGCCATGTAGTAATGCTTCCTGCAGGTAGGGCATAGAACCATTCCTCGGCGTCCTCAGATAACGTGAAGGGAAACATGACCAATCTCTTTGCCTCTTCAGAATGCCCATCAATTTTCAGTGATGTAGTCATAGTCAGAAACCTCTGCAGATGCTTGTTTGCATCCTCATTGATCTTTCCTGCAAAAGGTTTGCTTTCTAACTGGCGGATAGTAGACGGGTGTAACTGGAAGTGAGCAACATTAACAGGTTGATTCACAATGGTCAACCGCACTGCTGGATTATTCTGTCTGCCATAGTCACCTAAAAGTCTCTCCGGTGGAGGTGGGTCTGCAGCCATGTTTACAGTGTCTGGATGGGAATCTGTGTTTGACTCAGATTTTTCGGAGTGAACGGAAGCTGGTGTTCTCGGTGTGGCCGGTTCTTCGCTGTCAGAGTTTGCCAGTTTCTTTCTTCTAGCTTCTCTGAGCTTTGCCCGCAATGTTCTCTCTGGTTCTGCGTCAAAATGAAAATCAGCTGAGGACTTACCTCGCATAAACAAGTTAGACAAAGATTAAAATTGAATAACAAAATTGTCACAGATAAAATTTTGGTTGGCGAGCAACAAAATTTCGATAGAATGAAAATTAAAATATGTAGTTTGGCAATCCCCGGCAACGGTGCCAAAAACTTGATCGGAAAAATAGCAAGTGTACTATTTTCACCGATGTAGTAATAGGGAGTTTATTTCCCAGTATCGATCTCGAGGATTGCGTAGGAATTACTTATTTCAATTCGATTCTATTCAAACAAAAAGATAATGGTTGGTTTGTTTTGGAATTGCGAATAGTGACACGAAGATAGTAAAAATAACTGATTAAGATAAAAGATGCTAGGGTAAGTGGTTGAGTTAGCCCGTTATGAATTTATCCCGATTTCCTTAATGCCTATGATACATTCAATCACCTAACCTCAGAATGTTCTTACTTAAGTCCTTAAGTGAGAAACTATTAAACTACCAATTCTTACTCAAATGTCCATTCAATTAATCATTGGTTTTAATCATACAATATATCAAGGTTTACGGTAATTTATGAAAGTTACTAGTCCTAGATGATGCATTCATAAACCCAATTGTGTGAAAACCCTACCAATCACAGTCCTGTTATTGGAAGTCATAGATTAATTTGTATTTGTCCGATACAAAAGCATAATAACATCACACAATTAAATTGAAAGACATAACATAGTAATCAAGGAATCATTGGTTCACATTCATAACATACGATAACATCAGGACCACCCCCTAGCATCAGGGGGTTTAGCCTCTCATAGTACTTAAAGAATTCATAAAGTAAAGATTAGACATTACAAAGAATTAGGAGAATTTGATCTTCAATGGTGGCTACCGTTGAATCTCGCCGTCTTCGAATCCGTTGTATTCGCTATCTTCTCCACGGTAATGCTTTCGTTCGTCTGTCAAAAGGTCCCTTTTTCCTTCTCTTCCAAGCCTTCTTATAGTTTCATATGCCTCCGCTCTAAGCAAAAGGTCCATACTGCCCTTAATGATCAGAATCGGTTCACAAGGAAAAATTAGGTTTTCCAAGCTGCGTGCAATCAACACGGCCGTGTGTGTACACACGGGCGCCCGTGTTTTTTCTCCTGCATTAATTAATTTCAGCATTTGTTACAGTAGCAACAACACGGGCCGTGTCCCTACACACGGGTGCCCGTGTAGATGCACTGTTTTAATCAACACGGCCGTGTGTGTACACACGGGTGCCCGTGTTGATCCCTGTTTTCTGCTTCATCTTTTTCTCTGCTTGACCAACAACACGGCCGTGTGGTGGCACACGGGTGGCCGTGTTGACCTGCTGTTCTGTCATATTTTCGTCCTTCAGAGTGTCCCGAACTTCACCATTCTTGCTTTTTAAACCTGGAACAATGACACTACCCAAACGAAGCATAAACAAGGTCTTTTTGACTTAAACTCGTAATCGAATGTAATGTAATACCAAACCAACAAAACTCGATACTTGACTCAAATGCAACTAAAAACAAACATAAATCTTACCAGAGTGATGAAAATACGTCGGATTAACGGCGGGAATTCAATGGAAATGGTGACCGATCAATGAGCCACTAGCAACTGTATCAATCAGTTGTTTAGTCTTTAACCTGAGCCCATTAAAAAACATCTCCATATATTTAGTTTGATCTAAGTTATGAGTAGGACAAGCAATAAGTAATACTCATTCACAAAAGTTGTTTCCATCTATTTCCAAGTAGTGATACTTCCAACAAATAATGAGTAAAACCACTCTTCAACATCTTTAGCTAAAGTAAACGAAAACATTTCTTAAATTTTTGGCTTCTTCAGTGCGCCCATCTATCTTTAAAATAGTACTCATAGTAAGAAACCTTTATATATATTTATTCGTATCTTCATTAGTTTTTCATGTGAAAGGTCTTTTCTCGAGTTGACGGGTAGTAGTTGGGTGCAACAGAAACTTTGAAACATTCACCGGTTGGTTAACTATGGTTAAACGGTTACCTGGGGCGTTTGCTCTTCCATAATCCCTAATAAGGCTTTCTTCTTGATTATCCTCCATAATCAGTGCTTCTACTTCTCTATCTAATTCTGTATCTAAATGATTAGAGTTGATTTCCTTTTGACCTGCCATACTTGCTTAGCGAGCTTATCATAGTCGAGGGTGTAATGTTCTTTCTGGTTCTGTGTCAAAAGGAAAATCAGCTGATGGTTATCCTCACATATAAATATCAGATAAATATTAGCAGTAACGGAATTAAAATCAAATAAAAAATTGAAATAAAATTTTAGTTGCATAGCAACAAAACTTTAACCAAAATTAAACTTAAACTTTATAATCTTTGGCAGTCCTCGACAACTACTCCAAAAACTTGATTGATAAATTAGCAAGTGTACTAATCTGTTAATGTAGTAATAAAGAGAAATCCCAAATATCAATTGCAAGAATTGTTTGATAATACATAGTTCGTGTTCTAAATTAGTTAAACAAAAGTCTTGGGGGTTTTGAATTGTTGTTTTAGAAATAGAAAATAAATTGCGACTAAAAATTAAATAGAGCAGTTGAACGGTGTACGATAATATGAGTGAACATGCTAGGGAAGGTGTATAATTGGATCCTTCAATAATATTAACCTGGCCTTGCAACAACTTATTTCAAAATATTTACTACCGGTTCTTAAGGGTGTTTACTCCTAAGTCCTTAGTGAGAAAACCTTTAAACATTCAAATTAACTCATATTTCTATAGTGAATTGAAGATGAATTTAAGCATTATTTTATTAAGAATATTCTGGTTTCCACGGGGTATCCCTAGTTCTAGGTGATATCTACTATGAAATACTCTCAATTGAGCTTTAACAATGGTAGTCTAGCCTACATATTAACCATAAATCAAACTCAATTTTTCTAAAAGATAAAACATTAAGAACAAATTGAAAGTAAATCAAATATAATAAAATTCTTGTTATCACAAGGTTCAAATTGAAATCATTAACAAATCAGAATCAGGGACACCTTATAGCATTGAGGGGTTTAGCTACTCATAATATCAAAGAAAAATAAAATACAAAATGTATACATTAGAAATAATAAGATGAAATCAAGTCTTCAATCACTTAGGGTTCTTGAAAAGCTTGATCCACCACGAAAATCTGAGTTCTTCCGCCTTTAAAACGTGTTTTTGTAGTGACAAATCGTCCAACCCTTGGAAATTCACATTTTTCGGCTAAATAGGGATTTTTTAGATCTGGGTCTTATCATAGGCGGATTTCCCTCTATGATACATGTATGACCCCTTTTTGCACTACTTCATACGCGTGTGGCCCGTAGTAAGGTGTGTGGTCTGCCTATACCCATATGTGTAAGGGTCTGGCCTGGACATGGGGGTCAAAGTTGGTTGCCCTGATACGCATATGGGCAAAAGCTTGATTTTTGCACCTTCTTTGTTATTACATGTGTGGCACATGGTGGAGAGGAGTGGCCATACGCGTATGAGCTCCCTCATATGCGTATGGGCAGAAGATGATCATTTTTCTCTTTTTTCTTTTGCTTATGTATTTTTCTCTGAATTTTTCTCTGATCAATTTCCTTTTGACTCTTCAGACCTGTAAACACTTGAAACATTAGCTCGAGCGCATAAAATAACTCAAAAACAATAAAACCACTGCAGATTAAGACACGACAAAAAACTATTAAAAACAGACATAAACCACTACAAAACCAATAGTAATTCACATGCTTTTGATATTCAAATGATGATAAATCTAACACAAATGGTGACTGATCAGGCACATTCCACAAAAGAGACAGAAACTTGAGCGGAACCTTTCTGGAAAGGATGGAAGAGTTCACCAAATTGAACGAGCTTAAAAGAGAATCACATAAGGAAAATTCGAAGGAGGAACCAATAGTAGATTTAGGCGGGGATGCATCTTTTGATGCATTTTGGATTGTAACCTATACACTTTTTTTTAATGTATTATCGTCAACGATGTAATATCGATATGATTTAATACATAATATATATTCAACAATAATGGTGTAAATGTCGACTGTTTCCGTTTACAAATTTTATGGGTTACATTTTCTATTTATGTTTACACAATTTCCGGTTTGTTTCTGGTTCATAGGTGATTCTGGATATGCTTTATTCAGATACACATAATACTTAAAAAAATATAACATGGCACTTTACAGATGTGCATATATGTAAACACCATTTTCGTATAAAAATAGGATGTATCCGGGCATGCATCTCCGAAAAGTGCCCTAATGACAGAATAAGGTTTATAAGGTCCAAAGTGATCCAAAATAAACAGGGTGTCTCTCATCCCATATTTTCTACAAAACACACCACAATTAGAGAATGAATGCATATCCTCACATTGCATTTGTGTATTTCAATGGCGTGAAGCCGCCACTTCAATTTAGGGTCACTGAGGACAAACCTCTCGTCGATCTGATATCCAATCTGAATACTCTTCTCTGATATCCAGAAAATCATAGACATTGTCAAACTCGAGTGTCGTTCATCCTCGTTTGACAACGGAGGAAAGATACAGTTCATCAACTTTGAATTAAAAACGAATAACAGTTTAAAGGTTATGTGGTGTACTTTTTTTTCGTTATGCATCAAAGTGTCTGATTGAAGTGGATGTGAATGTTGCAAGATCCGTCGAAGATATTATCAAAAATATGTTGAAACGTCCTCAACTACCCGTTTATAACGATATGTAATGTCAAATTTATGTTAACGACTATCTATGAAATGTTGAATGTTTTAATTTAATGTCAAATTTATGTGGTTTCTAGATCTTTTTCATTCTGTCTCTATTTCTGTTTTGAAGTATCAATGTCATTTTCGGACATATATATTCGAAATATACCAAATACACATTATAAAATGCAACTCCATACTATAGGAACATTTTTTGGTTTTCACCAAGAATTTATGAGAAGCTATGGCGGTGGAAAAAGAAATTTCCATTAAATGATCTCATTTGTTCAAAATCTGAGCTCGCACTATTTGGGCCTTGGAGAGAATGGGTCGAGGATGGTTCGTGGAAAGAGCCCAATAACTTCAAAAATTGAAATTACAACGAAACCCCCAACTCCTCGAGTGATAAAGATCACAACCACGCTCTTCAAAATTCCTATTCTCCCTTTTCGTCGCTATTTCTATCTGTGACTCTGAAACAAAATTCCCAAATTCTGTCCAGGAAAAAGAAAAACCCTAGTGTGATAATCAACCATGGGGAACACAGAGAAGCTTCTGAATCAAATCATGGAATTGAAATTCACCTCGAAATCGCTTCAACGTCAAGCAAGAAAGTGCGAAAAGGAAGAGAAATCTGAGAAACTCAAAGTAAAGAAAGCAATCGAAAAAGGAAACATGGACGGTGCACGGATCTACGCCGAAAACGCCATCAGGAAACGAACGGAGCAGATGAACTACCTCCGATTATCCTCCCGATTGGACGCGGTCAGTGCTCGTCTCGATACACAGGCGAAGATGTCGACGATCAGCAAATCCATGGGAAACATCGTGAAATCGTTGGAATCTTCTCTCGCAACCGGAAACCTACAGAAGATGTCGGAGACAATGGATCAGTTCGAGAAACAGTTTGTGAACATGGAGGTGCAAGCGGAGTTTATGGAAAGCGCTATGGCTGGATCCACCTCGCTTTCTACACCGGAAGGTGAGGTTAACAGTTTGATGCAACAGGTTGCTGATGATTATGGCCTTGAAGTGTCCGTTGGGCTTCCTCAGCCAGCTGCTCATGCTGTTCCGCTTAAGGAGAAGGATGCTGAGAAGGTTGATGAGGATGATTTGTCGAGGCGTCTCGCGGAGCTTAAAGCTAGAGGTTAATGCTCCTCTTGTTTTCTCATTGAAGAATAACGATTCACTCTGGTTATATAATATTTGTTATTACGTTGCTATTTTATGCTTTTAAAGGAGTGTTTTTTGTGTATATTTAACTGAATTTGGATGTTTAGCTTTAATATTAAGCGGTACTGTTATGTTTATGTATTCGCTATGTTTATATTTGATTGTTTGTTTTCATCCTTATGGTTAGTGTTTGTCTTTACTTTGGTAGTATTGAAATGCTACGTAGAATAGAATGCTTGCAGTTTTCTTTTGTTTGTATCTTGGAATATAATTAGCAACTATTAACTCGTGTTGATAAGGAAAAAGGAGTGAAATTGGGGAAAGCTATGAAAAGAGAATGCCTAGATTGGTTAGGTTATGTAGCTGTGAAGCTTGTGCCAATGTAATGATTTTAATTAGAAACAAACCTTTCTTGAGGTTAACCATTCTTTTGATCTTCACATAAGAGCCTGTTCTCTCTTAGTTTTGCATCGAAGGTGGCAAAGATTCTTAGAATTTTGGGGTCAAAATTGATTGCCACTGGAGCTAGGGGCAATCATGCAGTTCAATTATTATGTTTGTTGAGTGTTTTTCCAGCCTTATGTAATGGTGTTTTGGATTTTGGAAAATAAAGCATGCAGTGCATTTATTATTTGTGGGTTATATCCGTTGTCACCGTAATTGAGACCATTCCGTGAGTGTTTCAATGGTGCTCGATGGTCTCCTTGCTATGATTTTCCAATTTGGTGGTATTTCCGTATAGAAGTTGAATTTCATTGATTTATAAAGAGACTTGGTTTGAGTTTAAAATCCAGGAAAATACTTATACTTAAATGTCCAATAAATTAGGAAGGTATGATAGGCTTCACTATTAAGTAACTTGATTGGTGGGCCTATGTGAAACATCTATATAGAGCTAAGGGGTGTAGAATTGGGTTTATATCTGGAAGGATGCAGACGCAGATGCATTGCATCACCTTCAATGCAGACAGAGATATATAAGGCTGTCACAATGGCATGTATAAGATCCCATTGATTACCATATGAGCGGCATTTACAGTTCTGATAAAGTAAATAGTATCTGCCTTTTGGATTTTGAAGTGTATAGCAATTCCTTTTGCTCTGGGGAAGGCTTCTCTCAGCTCTGAACATTATTTGGGGAGTTTCAAAAATGAGCTTTATGGTCAAGTCTTTTGCTTGTGTTTAGTGTCTTTGTATCTTGAGTAAATCAATGAGTTTTATCATTAGTAGAAACAATGCCGCAGGGCAACCACTTGAGGGAGTGTTCTAATGGAGTCTAGAGTTATTGTAAGAAAGCTGGTATCAGAAGAATTTTGGATAGAACAGTAAACACTAATGCTTTATTTAGCCCGTTAAAAATCTTCATTTAAATAACAAACTATTAGTCAATTTGTTTCTAGTTCAGCATCTAACTTCCATTTCCTCCTACCTTGTTTGTTATGCATACTGAACAATGCATGCTGTATAACGGAGTTATGTAACCACAATTACATATCTCAAGTAAATTCTAAATAAAAGCCTAATTTCAGGGTTATGTAAACTTGGAAACTTTACAGTGTTCTCTATAATTAGATATCATAAAACCCATGTATATGTTTTGCAATAAGAAAGAAATCAAAATCCAGGTTTAGTAAGTAGGAAGTTGGCTCCACTGTTAAAAGGGTGTACACCGGTGCTAATTGGGCTAGCAACATTATATGCCGCACAAATCTAATTGGCGTTGCCAATTCGTGCCACCACTACGTTTTAAGTTTTTATTTATCTGAAAGTATGATAAATTAAGAACTTTTTTAGATGTGGATTATTATAGAAATATTTTTGAAAAACGGGATTATTTGGGTGAAATGAAAAATTTCTTGTAGGAACTTTAAAAAAGTAGTTCCAATTATATAAATGGAAATCTGATTATAAAATCATAATATTTCAAGCTATTTGAAAGAGACAAAAAACATTCCTCTCCGCCGTGAAAGCATCCCACATTTTCACTCAAACCTTCCCCACCACAATAGTTACCAACCATTCTTCAAAACAGGGCAAGTATGAGCTGATATGCTCATATTTTTTAGAAATTACTTTGTGTATTTAATCATATTTTTAGAAATAAAAAATATATACGTTTTAGACTCAAATATTTTACAGACAGAAAAAAGAAATTTTAAATCATCGTCTTGAGTAAAGTAGTTCTTAAAAAAAATAGAAACTTAATTTGAGTAGGGATGTTCGAAAAAATCGGTTTATTCATAATCAAATTGAGATCTTTTTTTAAATAACTAGATTTTTCAGAAAAATCAAAAATAACCAATAATTCAAAAAAAAATACCAAAATAATCAGGTTTTGTATGAATTGGCGTATCCCCAATGCAGTAAGAGGAGGCGCCAATAGCATTGGCGCATGTATTGGGCTCCTCATGAGGAGCTGTCAATGCTATTGGCGCATGCATTGCCCTCATGAGGAGACGTCAATGCTCCTGACGCCTAGGTGCATTTGGTTGGTGTATGCGTCCATCTTGTATTTTTTTTCTTCATTTTTTTAATTTTTTAATTTTTTTAATTTTTAATTTTTATTATTTAATAAATAAGAAATAATAATAGAAAAAATAAATTTATTGATGATATAATAATTGATTATAACGTTCCCATGTTCCACATCCAGGTGCGTTAGTTTATCTTTGAGGTCTCCCATGATTTTCTTGAGGTCTTTGAGGTTTTTGTGTATTGACATGATCGAGTGATGGCTGGTGGGAAGGTCGGGCGGAAGTTCCAGCGGTATTTGACAGATGTGTCATCATTTGCTCCCCATATTCGGAGGGACTCTGGCCAACGGCGCTTCCGTAATGGAGTTAGGTGCCCATGTCATCGTAGTTAGGTCGTTGGGGTTGGGTGAATTGGGGATGATATAGTTGCCCAAATGGGCCATTGAGTCGCTTTGGAAACGAAGCAATGGTTCCTAGGGCGTACTATAGTTAAACAATAGTTGGGTGTTATGTTGATGGGTTGTTTGGGTGGTCATTGGTGGGAGGCTACGATGAAGTGACCCATATGAACCATCTGGGCTATAGACGGCTGTGGTTGTAGGGTTTGATTCTTGGTTTTGTGTTTGGGTGGGTGGTATGAATGGATGCGACGTTGGATGGTTGGTTGTTGGGTGGTTGACATGAACGGGTTGCAAGGTTGGGTGTTTGGTTGTTGTGTGTATGTGGTAGGTTGATGTTGTGTGGTTGGTTGTTGGGTTTGGGTGGGTTCACATTGGTGTTGGGTGGGGAATTGTTGTGGGACGTACGATGACGAAGCAAGTTGGCGTGGATCCATCAAATACCACGGCTCAGATACAAATTGTTGAGTTGTTACCGACCTAAACCATGTCATATATTGTTGAGTCGGTTTTGCACCATGGATGACCGGTTCGTTTAAGATGTGTTGTCGTCGATTCCTCCATTTACGACACATCTCTTTTGCAAAGTCTCTCCAGTCAGAATAATCCCATTGTGCATCAACCCTTTTTTTATGTCAATTCCCCAAACATGTGGGAGATTCTGGAATCTGTTGTAGCATTCCGAACTGCAGTTTGACCCGGTCATTTTGGTGCATTTCCACCGTAGTGAATCGGATAGTCGGTGTCTTCGCTGTCTAAACTGCAGCATCATCATGGTTCACATCATGATCCAGACCCAGATATGACCTCCAAATAAACTATAAAACAATACGAAACGATTAGATAGAAAATAATTTAAGTATTTTTAAATTAAAATATAGTTGGGTAGGATTATTAAATCGTCATGTCCAATGTGATTCAATAGATTGTGATAGACTACAATAGCGTGTTTCGGACACCTATTGTAGTTTATCCCCCTTACTGACCATCTTAGGTAAAAAAGAAGTGAAAAATATTATTTACTGTTAATTATAATATAAAATATAATTAACTAAATGGTAAATGGTAAAGTGTTAGACTTACTTGGTCGTAAACGGGAACATGAATGAGCGCTCATTTATCGAGGCGAGCGACGACATTCTTGACCAACCCCAAGCTTGAAGCAAATACGCACATGAAAAAAAGTACAAGTATTCTTTTTTGCAGTTTTACACATTGCACTATATAGATGGGTCAATACAGTTGAACCCCAACTATAAGTGTTTATCTTATTAATGTTGCGTAATAAAGGTAAATACATTATATTTACAAAATTACCTGTACTTTCTGGAAACAAAAAATTACCAAATAAAATCATAATATAACACCGAATTATTATTATTTTCTCATACTCGATTGAATCTTCGGACAATACTATACTAGCATAATATTATTTAAGGTATCTTAAATTTATACTTTGTCCCCTTACTTGACCGGATGTGTCTCCCTCAGTTTCGTCGTCTAACAAAGGGGCACCCAATAATTCATTGCAAATATTGTTGTCTTGGTTAATTCTACCATTCACGGCCTTTCCATCTATACGGAGACCCAACAACATGTACACGTCCTCAAGTGTGACGGTACACTCACCAATCGGAAGGTGAAATGTGTTGGTCTCGGGTCTCCACCTCTCCAGCAAAGCTAGAATGAACTTGTAGTCCACCGAGTAGGAAACAATGTTGAGTAGATTTCCAAATCCACATCCTCTAATATATGGTTCTATTAAAGGATTGTGGGGTACATATTCATGTACACGGCATCTAAGACGCTTCGGATCCTAATAACAAAAAAGTAAGAAAATACAATAAGAAGAAGAAATACATAATCAACAAAGACAACTCTATAAGAAGTAAGAAACACATAGATAACAAAGGTATAAGACTAAAAACAGAAAAAGTAAAAAGAGAGAGATAACATACAAATACTGAGATATTCTCGAGTGTGCCTCTGTGTTCATCGTCCATAGTCAACAAAGACATGATTTGATTTTGCAGAGCTTGAGTGTGGTAGAGGATTAATGTGACAAAGAAGAATATAATTGAGTATTGATGAAGATGATTTGATATTGTTGATATGAGAGGCTATTTATAGATGAATGAGTGAGTAGGTTTGCAACCTAAGAAGAATGGGATTGGTTGCATGCAATGGAAAAAGAAGGGGCGCCCTTCCTCTTGGCGCCCAAGTTACTTTATCGTGCCTAGGGAATGGGCGCCTATTGGGAATATTAGGGCACAGGGATTCCTTGGTTCAGAGATTCCTGGATTCCCTATGCGCATGTGTGTTCTTGTCACTCTTGTCACTGCATGTTAGATTCTTTTTCCTGCATGCACGGTCAAGTCTGTACAGACAATGACCAAGGGATCAATGCAACGCTATTTATGTTGTGCAAATGAACAACTTACCAATGCATTCAATTTCAGTAAAGAAATTTACATATTTAATATTTAAACAAAATGTCTTCCACACAACATTACATGATCAGTGCCCATGTCGAAGATGAAATATTTGATCATCAGTTGTTCGGTTTTTGTTTCGAAACACAGAGGTAACTCGGTTTACAATAAATCGACGATCAAATTTTTCACATCTGAAATAAAGAATAGAAAAGAAATTGCAGTGTAGTAATGTGGGTCAAATCATCTATAAAAATCCGGTTTGGTTTGTAGAAAACCAGGTAAAATTTTATCAGAAGAAGATTCGAGATGATGACGATGTAAAGCATATGTTTTCAGTCACGAACAATCCGGTTACAACGATATAGAGTTTTATATATTACCACATCAACAACAGGTGTCTCAGTTCATTGATCAGTCACAAGTGTTTTGTGAGACCGATGACGAACAAGCTGAGGTGAATGTTCCAGATGACGAAGAAGAAGAAGCCGAGATCATGGTTGATTCAATGGTGAACGCTGATGAGGAAAAGGAGCCAATACCAGAAAGTCATGTATACTGCCCACCCCAACACATGACAAGGTTGAATTTGGATTCAGATGAACCTTCAGCAGATGTATGGTACAATCCTTACGTGCAGATGCAAGGATCTTTGAAACAAGGAGACACATTTCGCACAAAAGAGGAATGTGTAAAAGCCATTAAGAAATTCCACATGCAACTATCAGCTGATTTCAGAGTTGACAGAATTGACGCATCGAGGTATAAAGTTTATTGTCCGAATGAGCACTGCCTTTTTAGGTTGTCAGCTTCGTACCGGGAGAGGAGCGAGTCTTGGGAGATTGGATCAATGGGTCCATATCACACATGCATGCTGACAAACTCAATGCAGGATCATCGTAAATTAAGCTCTCAGCTAATATGCGATGAAATATTGTCTGTCATTGGCGACAATCTGTCGTTAAAGGTGAGTACAATAATCTCGCATATTAGGGCAGAGTACGAGTACACTCCATCATATAGGAAGGCATGGATATCTAGGACAAAGGCTGTTGAAAAAGTGTTTGGCAATTGGGAGGAGTCTTACAAACAACTTCCAAAATACCTGTTGGCTCTAAAACAATATGCTCCCGAAACAATTGTCAAGTTGGAAACATTGCCCGCGTATACACCAGATGGTACGTGTGCTGTTGGAAATAGAATATTCCACCTTCTCTTCTGGGCGTATCAACCATGTATCATAGGTTTTTCTTTCTGTAAACCAATTATACAAATTGATGGTACATGGTTGTACGAAAAATACAAAGGAACGTTACTGATGGTAGTGGCACAAGATGGGAACAACAATATTTTTCCAATCGCCTTTGCCCTAGTTGAAGGGGAGACTGCTGAGGGATGGAGTTTTTTTCTAAGAAATCTCCGATTGCACGTTGCACCTCAGCCTAACTTATGTTTGATCTTCGACAGACACCCTTCAATCATCAATGCATATAATAACATTGATAACGGCTGGCAAAATCCTCCTTCGACACATGTGTTCTGTATTAGACATATTGCTCAGAATTTCATGCGGGAAATCAAAGATAAGACGTTGCGGAAGAAGGTTGGCAATGCAGGTTACGCATTATCAGAACCTTCTTTCAAACACTACCGCGAGGAAATAAGATTGTCAAACGAAGATGCAGTACGGTGGATCGATAGTATTCCATTGAAGAAATGGACTAGGGCATACGATAACGGTCAGCGTTGGGGCCACATGACAACAAATCTTGTGGAATCAATGAACTCTGTCTTCAAAGGCATCTGTAACCTACCAATAACCGCTTTGGTGCAGGCAACATATTTCAGGCTAGGGGCACTGTTTGAAACCAGACGCTCAAAATGGAGTTCAGTGTTACAATCTGAACAGTTGTTCAGTGATGCTTCAATGAAATTCATCAGACATGAAGCTGCCAAAGCAAACACACATGTGGTTACGGTCTTTGACCGAACTAAAGGTTGGTATAGTGTTGCCAAGTCCATGGATCACAATAAGGGCATGCCGATGGGACAATACAGAGTCGAACTAGATAGAGGTTGGTGCGACTGCAAAAAGTTCCAAGCCTTTCGTACCCCCTGCTCCCATGTAATTGCGGCATGCTCAAAGATTCGAAGAGATCCATCTTACTTGCTATCTGAAGTTTACAAAGTCGCCAGCCTTTCAAATGTTTATAAAATTAGTTTTTTCGTAGTGGCAAAAGAGGATTATTGGCCAGAATATCAAGGGGACATCGTCTGACACAACGAAGTTATGCGAAGGAAGAAAGAGGGTCGTCCAAACAGCACCCGGATTCGAACCGAAATGGATACGGCGAACAAAATGGTTAGACTATGTAGTTCATGCCGTCAGCCAGGTCACAATCGTAATAACTGTCCTAGTGTTGGAACGAGCACAGCCAGATAAATTTACATGTACCTCTATTGCAATATATGAAAAACTAAATTTATTTCATATTAGACGTATGTGACGAAAGTACCATTACATAAACAGTAACACAAATAATTATAACAAATACAATACAAGAACTATGCAATTACAACCATCAAAACAATTTTGAACATGTAATGCATCATCCTACGAGCGTCTTGGTCGGTCTTAATGTTCACTCATTCGCGCACTTCTCCGTTTTGGTTGAACGTGGACACAAGCCATTGTATTCTTCTAATTCGTTCACCCTCTCCAATTTCTCCCTCTAACCAACTGTACAACGTCCGATTAAGACGTTCAAACGTATATGTGTTCCAAAGTCGAATTTGTATCGGAGCCGCAACGGCGGAAAATATTACATCAGCATTTTGTTTCTGAATGTATGCAGACATTGTTAAAACAAAGAAACTTGATGGTGATGGTGGTTGAACTAAAGAAATTATGGTATTAGGAGATGATTTTGAGTGAAAAATATTGCATCCAAGGCGTGGTATTTATAGAGACGGAACATCAATTGTACATAACATGTGGGCGCCTGAGGGATTGACGCCCACATGAAAGAACATGCAGGCGCCTGATGAATTGGCACCCACCAACCAAATGCACCTAGGCGCCAGGAGCATTGGCGCCTCCTCATGAGGGTCAATGCATGCGCCAATAGGCCCTCATGAGAAGCCCAATGCATGCGTCAATGTTTTTGGCGCCTCCTCTTAATGCATTGGAGATGCGCCAATTCATCTGACGCATCCTCTTCAAAACCTGGTTATTTTGATAATTTTTTTGAATTATTGGTTATTTTCGATTTTTTTTTGAAAAAAATGGTTATTTTAAAAAAAAAATCCCAAATTGATATCCAAATTGTTATTAAAATATAAACCATTATCCATTATAAAAATTTGGTTTTGTTATTGGGTATCCAAATTTTACTATATGTTAAATTTTTATATTTGTCTGTTTTCATTTTTATCATATTATAAATCAATTTTATATTTTAATTTTTTTTAAATTTCATAAAAAAAATATTTTAAAAATAAAACTCAGAATTTTTTTTCTTTTCACGAAAAATATTATATTTGAAATTTTTTTTTTTGAAAAAATTATATTTCATATTTTTTTCAAATAAAAAAATATTTTTTACCAAAAATATTTAGTATTTTTTTCAGTAAAAAAAATTTAGACTTTTTTTTAAATAATTTTTTTAATTTTCAAAAAGGTTATTTTTTCAAATTTTCAGAATAAAAAAAATATTTTCAGAAAAAAATAATTAAAAAATATTTTTTTATAATTTCAGATTAGAAATTATTTTTTATTTTCAGAATTTTTTTATTTTCGATTTTTTTTTCATTTTCAGAATATAATTTTATTATTTTAAATTTTTTTTAATATATTTTTTTTCTTTTTTCTGAATATTTGTTTTTTTTTTTAAATTGTTTTTTAAGTTTTAAAACCTCATAAAATTTGTTTATGATTTTAAATTTAAAAACTAATATTAATTTAAAGAAAATAAAATTTAAATTAAATAAAATAATTTTGATTAAAATCAAAACCCATTTAAAATCGGTTTTAAACCGGTTCGAAAACAGTTCTGAATTTTAAATTGGTTTATGTGAGAAGTGGTTTGCTTTGTAAATCATAATCATAAAAATGGATTGATTCATATTAAATGATCATCTATGCACGCCCATAAATGTGAGTGAGGTTTTTTTCTTGCAATTTGAATAAAGTTTATAGTCAACTAAACAGAAAAGATTAAAATGATTGGAATTGGGGGAAAATCATGTAGAATTATCAGCAGAAATGAATGACCAATATTATATTCATTGTAGTTCCTCCTGTATATGCTTTGGAATGATTTTAACGGAGAAAAACCATTGTTTCAAACATAAAACTATGTGCAATTTAGTTTAAAATGCTCACTTAGAAATTCTTTATTTTCTAATTTATTAAAGTTTGATTTGAATTGATTATTATATATTAAAATTATAATTGTAAAATACTTTATGCGAGCATCACGACCATCAGAGTATCAAAGAAAACTCCACAGTAATTGGCAGTTATACAAGCAGATTGTTGCAATATGCTATAGTAAGATTTTTTATCAGCACACAAGTGCACCATTGTAATCGTTTTAAAAAGTATAAAGAAATTAATATAATGTAAATCAAAGTCTACATTATCATTTTATTTAGTCTAGTATGGTATAAGCAAGATAGTTTGATCCATGGCAGCTATCACTCACCAGTACATCTGTCACAAAATGGTGGTTCCCTTGTCGTAGGAGCTGACTTAGCATTTTACTGAACCTTGTTCCTCGCTGTAATTATCTTTGAAAATCTCTAAGAAACTTACCCAAAATAATATTCATCTATAAAGTTAACAAGTAGAGCTTTATATTGATGCATTCATTTATGAATGACGTGGATTGAAGCAACAGGTCAACAAATCATGCATATCTCTCCTGGAGATTGTTGGAACAAGATCAAACTTGTTCAAGGTGAATCAAACTTGTCCCCGCCCCGCTCTCACTTTTTTACGGGACGGGTCTAAGTTTTAGGCCCACATCCTCAACTATGACCGCCCCGCCCCGTTTTTTTGCGGGCTTTTGCGGGGCGGGCCTAAACGGGGCGGACATGCCCGTTTGCCACCCCTAGCTGAAACGTTGTCCACCAACAACAAAACAACTTCTCTCGTGTTGCTGTCCAGCTCACACAGTAAGTTCACAAGCCACACAGCTTGGCATGCACACAATGACGCTGCAATGTACTCCGCCTCGCAAGAAGAGAGAGCAACCACCAGCTCCTTTTTAGAACACCAAGAGATTGGTGCTCCGCCGAACATAAAGACATAACCAGCCGTAGACTTTTGATCATCTTTATCTCCGCACCAATTGGAGTCAGTGTATCCAAGTAAATTGCACCTTTTGCCCGTGTCACTTGCCGGAAACAAAATTCCACAGCCAAGAGTACCTTTCACATAACGAAGGATCCTCTTAACCGCTGCCAAGTGTGATACCTTTGGCCTCTCCATGAACCTACTAGCAATACCGACACTAAATGCTAAATCTGGCCGCTGTAAGACCCCAATTTTGGCCCTAAGATCCCTCATGGCCCATATCATATCATATCATGGCCTCAAGGATCATTACATGCCCTAGCTTCCCTCCTAGTGGGTGGGTTATCTTGTGAGTGTGGTTCTTGATCACCAAGCATGTTTTGCATTTGTATATCATGGCTTTTCATCTGTTTGTTAACCAAAAGTACAAAAATATTGTCATCTAACCATGTTACTTGCAGATGAAGCCAATTAGGTCAAAATCAGTCAAAGTCAGTCATTGTAGTGGATGGTGGCCATTCTTGCAGAATTTGGGCACCATGATCATTCATCAAGAGTTCATATGAGTTGTGACATCATGTTGGATCAAGATCTCAAGTGGTAGGGGCTTGGAATTCATCAGAACATGGTTCAGTCAAGCAAAACCCTAGCTGAAGTCAACTGAAGTCAACCTTGGTCAACTGTGCATTTAATCAGTGATTTGATGGTGGGAATTGGTTTGAGAGGCCTCATTCATGTCCATATAAGCCTCATACAACATGTCAAGCATCCACAGTGAAGAAAATAAAGTCAGACAAGAAATTGCCAGAAATAGAAAGTTGACCTGTAATTGGAATTTGCCAAAAATGGAAACTTCTTCTCCTCAAAATTACATCATGATACAAGCTTCAAATGAATTTTTGCCCAACATGAAAGTTGAAGTTCTTGTTCTCCCGTTTCCAAAAAGTCCAAGAACACTCAATTCCCATGTATGGTTGGCAAGTTATGATCAAATCATTCTCAAAAATTTTTGAACTTCAAAAGGCCATATCTTCCAAACCATTTGGCCAAATTGGGTGGGGTTTTTTGCTACAAGTCACATTTGATGCCCTCTTTCCAAATATGTCATCATACTTCATCAAAAACTCACCAATCAAAATGGCATTTTTGGAGTGGCATGAATTAATTCAAGTGTAATAAAAAAGTGACTTTGCAAATTAAACAATTCCACCACATTCCACCAATTGAGATGGTTCAGAAAACACATTTTGGACATGTTTAAGGCCCAAATTCGCAGCTGCACACATCCACCTTGCCACATAAGTAAAATTGGTCAATTAGCAAAACACTTCAAAATTAGCAAATTCTGTTTACACTTCCATTAACCATGATTAGCAAACCTTAAACAGCATATATATTTGACATTTTCTGCTGAACCAAGCCCTAGCGGCCACAATTCACAAACAGAAAAAGCCATTTCCTCTCAAATACTCATTTTCCTCATCTGAACTTTTTTTCGAAAATCTTCATAAAACCCATGCTTCTGTGCTTTGGTTCATGATATACCAACCTCTGTTAAGCCTTTGCAAGCAACAACACCCAACTGTAAAGCCATTACAACTCTGTTTTCATTAAAGCTCCATCCATGGCAGTCCACGATTTGAGCTGGAATCGACATTGTTGAGCTTAAAGTCTTCAAGCATTCATCATTTGGAACTCAAAGCAACATCTGTTTCATCACAAAACAACCAAACAACACCTGAATCGACACTGATTTGCAGATTTGGTGAGTTTTCGATTTTCACTATTTACAAAACCATGATATGCATTAGATAGGTCTCCTTGCCATGAACATGTTGAGCTTTGAAACACTGAAAATGGTCAAGTAATTTGAAAGTTATGTTGTCTTAAAGTTTGGCATGTGAATATGTTTTTGCACATCTCTTATTGTTCAGCTCGATTCCATGAAAATGATGGTTGGATTCATGATGTATGTTGCTTGCTGGTTCTAATGATATGTTTGATTTCCATTTCTGGGCACAAAAATTTCCACGATTTGATGAGGATGATGAACACTGTAGCAAACCCTAGAAAACCCAGAAAATTCATTTGCATCGTGTTTTGGCTGTTGTTGCATGGAAGACCACTGTACCATTGCTCATGACCAATCACCATGTGACACATCCCTGTCCGCTGCGCCGCGTTTCACTTACAGTTTCACATAATTTCAAAAATGCCACTGCCGTGCCACATTGTCTTATTAAATAATGTCATTTTTAATGTTTATTTCATTTTGATCTCCCAACTTGCAAAAATCATAGAGCATTCAATTTTCATCCAAAATTCATGGGATTTTTTGCATAATGTTCATCTTAATCTCTAGTTTTTTATCATGATTTTTCCTGAATTTTGGCATGGATGGATTTTTAATTGTGCTAGGGTTTTGTTCATGTGCTCATTTTTTGTATACTTTGCCAAAACATTTGTGAAATGATGATGCTTTATCCAATGGCTTCCAAATTTTTTGTGCTTAAACTAGACACATTCATGGTGATTTTGGTGTAGAGTTTATGAATTTATCATCTCTGGTATGTGAGTTATGGTTTTTTTGAATTAGGGTGTGACAATTTGTGTCACACCATTGATGTCTAACTTCATGATTTTCATTACCATGCTTCCTGACCTCAAATTGCTTTGAATTTTTGCATGAATGAACCTCTGGATGTCTAGTTTACATGTGATTTTTCTTGGAATTATTTGTGGCATTTCCTAATTGTTTGAGATTTTTATCCCCTGTTTGGTCATATGTTGACTTTTTGTAACACATCATGCCATATCATTTGTGAAATTCTCATACTTTATTGGATGAATTTGAAATTTGACATGTGATTAGTAGACATCTTAAGCTTTTCCATGGTGTTGATCCCATTCATTTCTCATATGTTATCACTGATTTATGATTTTTTGAAGTTGGTACATGTTTGGTTGACTTCTTTGAGCATGCTTGAAATTGTTTTGACTTTCTGATTTTTATTGACCATCTTCCCTTGATCCAAATGAGTTGAAATTTGGTATGCTTACCATGATATGGATTATGTTTGATCATGATTTATTTGATTATTTTTGGAATTGTTTATGATTGGTTTTGAGTTAAGTCTTGCTGTTGACTTCTGTGAGCTTCTATATGCCATGCCTTGACCTAATTTGTTTATGAAATGATGATGATGCATGATATGAACATGAAACCAATTTAGTTTGCTTCTTGATTGTTTAAACTTGATTTTGATTGGATATCACTTGCTGTTTTGACTTTCTCATCCCTTTTTGACCCTAGGCTTGTCCTAGTGGTCCTGTTGCTCATGTTTGAGTTCATGTTTTCAGGTTAAGCAACAAATGCTTCAAAGAGACCAATACAAATTGTTTGAGATTGATTGATTATCTTGAGCTAACTTCTTTGTTTTGTAGGTTGCTTGGTTCACAAGCTTTGAGTCTTGTGCATTGCACCTTTTAATCAATTGTGTTGATTGTTGATCTTATCTCCTTTTGATTTAAACTTTGAGTTGTGTACTGATTCTGTTTGACTATTTCAGGTACCTTTAGTTGCTTAGTTCTTTAAGAACTTGCTTTGCTTTGCTTTTATAGCAATTTGCATTGAGGTATAACCCCTTTTCTTCATGTAGTCTGGAAGACCTGGCCTGTTACTTGGCCAGGCAACTGTCTGAAGTCCTCCTTAAGAGGCAATGCTTGTGTGTGTTTACATTTGTCCCAAGCAGGAAAAGTCCTTCAAATAAGGCAATTGGTAGAATCCAAGAGATATGCAACCTATCTCCTACTATTCTGTGAGTCTTCTCCTTGCTCCCATTACATGGTTGTAGCATTGAGATTCAAGCCCAAGATCTATAGAGTCTTATCTGTGGAGAGAGTTCCTACTTTCTGAACTCCCACACATTCTGATATTCAAATGCTCTCCCTGACCAGGGATAAGAGCAATGAGGCACACCCCTCATATCCTTTCATCTGCTTCACCTTAGTCCTTCAATGGCAAGGTTAAGAGCACCATTAACCCTATTCCAGTTGGCTTCAATGCCTAACCCTTCTGTGTGAGCCTCATTGTTTGGTTATAGTGTGTGCTGAATGACTTCATTGATTGATTGCTTATCTCATATGCACATGTTTGCTTGTATGCTCTATGCATTTATCATCATTAATTGCTCATTAGTGCATGATCATTTCATTTGTCTTTGTGACATTATCATTGTTGTTTACCCATTGAGGACAATTGTAAGACCATCCTTTGGCCATTGTTCCTATGATATGGAAGTGAGTATAAGACCATTTCATTGGCCACTCATCTTATCTTTGCTTGATGCATTTGTTTGATTGTATGTGAGGATGCAATTGTAAGCCCCTGTAAGTTGGCATTTGCTTTCCTGTGATCATATGTTGCATTGTTTGATTGTATGTGAGGATGCAATTGTAAGTCCGGGTAATTTGGCATTTGTATTCCTATGATCATATGTTGGAGGTTAGAATAAGCCCAGATAGATTGGCATCTGACATCCAAATGTTGTCTTTGTTGTTGGAGATTGGTATAAGCCCAGTGATTGGCATCCGGTATCCATTTTCATTTTCTTTGTTGAGGAGATTAGTATAAGTCCATTGAGTGGCCTCTGATATCCATTTCTGTTTTAGGAGATTGGTGTAAATCCATCTATTGGTATCCGGTATCCGCTTTTTGTTTGTGAGATTGGAGTAAGACCATTGAGTGGCATCCGATATCATTTGTTTGTTTATTTTGTTATTGCTCACTGCCCACTCCAAAGGACACACTTGAATCATCTTCTATATGATTTCAAGAGGTGAACCCTCTAAGAAGTTTTACAATCCATCCTCATCCATTCATCCCCATTATGTCTTAAACCTTTTCACACATTACTTTCAAACTTGAGATAAATATTGTGCAAACATCTTCATGCTTTTAAAATTAAAAACCTGGACCCCAGGTCCTTGACCTTTTCTCAAACTCCATTTCATAACACTTCTTTTGAATCAATCTTAATCATACTTTGACCCTACTTTCATAATCACAATCAATTAACTTCACCCATTCAATTGTTTTGGCTTTGTCCATTGTTAATCTTTTCACACATTAGCCATAGGTTTCAATTATCATTGTGGTTGATGTAAACCTCACCTTATCCTTAGTGAGTCGACTATAAGACTTCCGTACTGAAAACAGGGTTAACCCCTCTAGTACGTCGAAGCCATCCTCGCATGGTGGATGTTGGTCTTGGTCGAGTTTTCTCCCATTGATAATGAAAAGCCTCAGTGCTATTGTTTAAAATTGAACTCACTAACTTTTGGAAATCTTTTAGCCGAACTACGGCGTTTTGATCCTTACCTTTGATGGAAGGTACGTAGGCAACGGGTTCATCCGTTCAAACCCAATAATAAAATTGTATATTCTTTTCTCATCATCCCAATCATGTTTGCACAATACTTATGTCATAACAAATAACAAATTTTATACAACAAGTGTGAAAAGGGCTCCCTAGGAGTACCTAGGACGTAGTGGGTGCCTAACACCTTCCCATTGCGTAATTTACCCCTTACCCACACTCTCTGATCTTTTTATTAGTTTTCTACGCGTAAAACTTCTTAGGCTTTTGTTCGCTTTTTAGCCAGTCCTTTGGATAAATAAAAGTGCGGTGGCGACTCGAATTCATTGTATGCTTTGCTTATGGTTTAATCGATAAATCATATAGCGACGAATACACCGCTACAGAAAAGTGGCGACTCTGCTGGGGAAAACTTCCCTGGTAGTATTGCCTACTTTTCACCTTTGTTGTGCTATATTGTTATTTGTTATATGACATATTTTAGTACCATTTGGGATGACTGTATTGATTGTAATGTTTGAATTGCTTGATATACAATTGCTGTTTGCTTTGGTGATCTGTGAGATGAGTTCTATACCCGAACTCGAGTGCACTCTAGGATAGGAGAATGGCATAGTCTTGTTGACTGGTGTGGAGTATTCCTTAGCCAGTTGACTTGCGAGTCCATTCACTTGGTGGAGGTCATGTTGGATTAATAATGCCACACAAGTTATTTGTGGTTAGGCATTATTCTTTCAATCATGTGCCGCAGAAGCCAAGGACCTTAGTTTACCAAACCCATCTTGGCCTATTTTTAGGACGTAGTGCGGAGGTCGTTCAGATGTAAGTTCTGATGCGATTGTTACGCGATACTACACTCATAAGAGTTTCTCTTGAGAATATTTTTGGAATACGAGTATTCGTTCCTCCGATAATATTCGAGAGATGGGACGATGATTATGGGAACCTCTGGTAGAACATGTCTGGCAGGTTTAAACCCTAGTACACTCCCTTTGGGTGGTTCTTAACCGAGACTCCATGCTCGTGACTCTCAGCAAACCCGTGATTCGTGGTTGAGTCGTTCAGACACCGTTAATATCAATGGAACCCGGATCAGGTGTAAAACCTAAAATCCACCAAAGCGGCTGGTTGATATTAAGGATGTCCGAGCCGGTTCATGTACCGTTAATATCAGTGGAACTTGGGTGTCGATAAGGTGAAAACCTAAATCCACCAAAATAGATGATTGATATTAGGGATACAATGAGCTTTCCCATGACCTTTGTTTGGTGTACCTTGCTTGATCCTTGAGTGTGATTGTTGCATTCATGCATTCATGCATTCATCTGCATCCATATCATCAGAAAAAAGAAAATTTTCAAGGAACTCAAAGGAGTTTATTTGCAAAAATTTTCAAACATGAAAAAACCGGGAAAATTTTTTCACCTGATATATCTGATGAGATATTCTCATATATGATCAAAATGCTTAAATATTTCAAAGTTTGCAAATAAAACCCTCGAGTTTCTTTGAAATAAAAAAACAAGCATATGCATAAACACTTCATGCATCATTTGCATAAGCAGGTGTTTTGTTCCGGTCTCCCGTCCTGTGGTCTGACCCTGCGATCTTCCTTTATTTTGAAGACACATTTTGCCGGTATTATACCAGAGCCATCTCTGCCAGATTGATGGATCATCCTGAGCAAGAGGATTGTGAACTCCGAGGAGGAATTTGCCAGACTAAGTGCTGTTGATGGATTTATTCCTGGTTAATAGATCTCGGGCTGGCATTGGCTACTGTTCTGGGGCACTTAATGAGCAAGGTTTGTTCACAAGTGGAAGATTCATCCATGACGATCAACCTGAAGAAGAGGAAGCTGCTGCTATCTTGGAAGAGGATGCAGAAGACGTGAATAACTTCGTTATTCCTGGTGGTGTCTGCCACAATTGGGTCGCTGTAGATGTTCCTACAGTCATCCATAGATCAGAGTAATTGTTCATTTTGTTTAAAACCCTTCTCCCATGCCAAAAGGAGAAGTGATGACATTGTTGGCAAAGCATATATACAATGATGTCTTCATTCAATTAATGCATTGTTAAACATTTGTTTTTCCATTTGTTTTCACTTTTTGCTCTTTTGCATGAAATCAGTGATCACAAAAAACCCTGAAAAACAATAAAACAACATTTTTCATCTGCATAAATGATTTGCTTGTTTAAAATTCAAAAGCTTTTCATTATCCAGAATCATTATGCAGGGATTTCTAAACCCATTGAACATAATGATCCAACACCATCTCCCAATCTTGAATTCTTTGTATTTGAGGCAGAGGAAGATGATGTTGAAGGGGATTTGACGAGATTACCCGTCTTCTCGAGCACAAAAGGAGCCCATTCAGCTGTATCTTGAGAATCAGCAAAACAGTCAAACTGGGGCATTGCAAATGCAATCAAAAAAAAAAAAAAAAAAAAAAAGAGAAAGAGGGTGAAAAATAAGGAAAAATCAAAAATCAGGAAATTTTTTTTCAAGATTTTTCAAAAGAAAAAAGAAAAATTATACCCTCAAGTCCCTAGTTGACTGATGCTGAATGGATTCAGAGTCGTTACGACCAGTTGAATTTGATTGAAGAGAAGCGTTTAACTGCCATGTGCCATGGTCAGTTGTATTAGCAAAGAATGAAGAAAGCATTCGATAAGAAGGTCAAGCCTCGTGTGTTCCGAGAAGGTGACCTCGTGCTCAAGAAAGTTTTGTCTTTCGCGCCCGATTCCAGGGGCAAGTGGACTCCAAACTACGAGGGTCCATATGTTGTTAAGAGAGCCTTTTCAGGCGGAGCTTTTATGCTTACAACAATGGATGGGGAGGATTTCACTCGTCCTGTGAATTCAGATGCAGTCAAGAGATACTTTGCCTAGAAAAAAAAAGTATATACAAATGAAAAAAACAGAATAGCTCGCTAAGTTGAAAACCCAAAAGGGCGGCTTAGGCAAAAATGAGCGTCTCGGTGGAGAACCCGCAAGGGTAATCCAGGCAAAAATTAGAGACTTGAAAAAAAGAGAATATTTGCATCCCACTAGATTGAGTACCTCACCCTGGGGCAATCTAGGCAAAAATTAGGGATTTGGCAAGTAACTGCATCCTGACAAGACTTTCTGTTCACAGTCGTCATTTCGTCAGAAGATTCTCGATTCGTCGTTAACTGAAGCTTCGGATACATCGAGATTCAAATTGGTAGAGAAAGGATCATTATGTTCAATGTAGCCCTCTTCCAATATATATCACTGATTTCAAATTTGTACAGATCTCTGGAGTCTTGCCATTTGCAGGCTACCATTCCATCAAATCAATTTGAGCTTTTTATCCAATTATTTGCACTCTTATTTGTTTCAATTCAACAAATGTTTTGCATGTTTTAAATTGATAAAATATCATTGTTTTAAACAAATCAAATTTTTCAAAATTGTTGTTTTAAACAAAGTGAACATTCACAATATTGAAAGGATACTCAAGAATATCTCAGTGCTCTCCCAAGGGTGGCATGATTTCCAACAGGTAAGACATTTGTTCATACTCCTGGTTTGGTTGTATCTTCTTTCTTCAAATCTTTGGTGGGGTTGTTCCTCAAACAGAGTTGTTGTTGGGGTTGTTCCCTAAGCAGAGTGTTGTTGAAGACTTCGTTTTCTCCAGCAGCAGTTTTCCCCAGCATGGGTGTTTCCTTGTGAGTTTCGGCGGTTGATTGGTTTGTCATCTTGGTGCCCCGTCACTTTCTCCAGTGGGTCGCCTGCCCCAGACTTTATTTGTCTCCTCAGCACAGTCACGAGTAGAGCTGTTATTGATACCCCCATCAGAGTCGCGAGCAGAGTTGTTGTCACTCTTCCCAGTGCAGTTGCCAGCAGAATTGTCTGTTTCCTCAGCACGATCGCTTTCTTTTTAAAGACTCGGTAAGTCAGCGGTTTGATACCCGGTACTTTACCTTTTCCCTGGCGAAGTCGTCTGCGGAATTGTTGCTATCTCTCCATTAGAGTTTTTCTCTTCAGCAGAGCAGGGTTTATTTTCCTACTTAGTGGTTGATTTGGGTTGGCATCCCAGTATATTGCATCCATCTTTTCCTCAGCGTAGTCTGCAGAGCGTTTGTTGTGGCAGTTTTGCCCGTTGAATACTCCTTCGATCCCCAGTATGGTCGGATGATGGCTCTAGCATCCCGAGAACGGATTGATTTCCTGACTGTTTGTGATCCCCAGTAGAGTGGCTTATATTGCAGAATCTACTTGTTGTGATCAGTTTGCTATGTGTATTCTCCCCAAGTAGAGTGGTTCGTTCCAGAATCTACTTGTGTGGTACATTCTCCCTTAGCGGGTTGTTCCCCAGCGGAGTTATGTGGAGTTTGCTTCTACAGCAGTTCGTGCTCGTGCAATGCACCCTTTGTTTCTCAGTTAACACTGGGATCCCCTGCAGATATCTTGGGTTTTCTCTTGTTCTCCAACAGATTCGTCTTGGTGGCTGTTTTGCCTGTTGTGACTTTCTGTGCCCTGATCGGTTTGTTTGCTGATCCATCACTCGGAGATTTGGTTTCCTGATATCTCTGATTCTCTGCTTCCTCAGCAGTACCCGCAGATCTTTGCTTCTCAGCATATAGATCTCCGCAGATTGGCTCTCCAGCTGGTTTTTCCCCTGGAAGTATAATACCGGGCGTTTGATTCCTGGACCTGTTGTGTTAGAATTGTCTGTTTTGTCAGCATTCATCAAACATAAATCACGCATATTCATGCATATTCATAAAACATTCAGATATTCATGTTGCATTTCTTGCCATATATCTTTTGTTTGTCGTGTCTCCTGCAACGGGTGATACATATCTTCTTTATAGATCTTCCCAAAGTAGATGTCGGGTGTTAAAATCTCTCCATATAGAGTCAGCCCCATAAGCAGAAAATGTTGCCTTTCCTTCTGCAGTTCCCCACCGAGATATATCCTCGTGGATGACGGTTTCTTCCGTTTCCTCCCAACACATATATTGGGATGGATTTTCCTATTTGAGTTACATCCTCATTAGGACATGTCTTGATTCAGTCCGTCTTTTCGGATTATTCCCGAATTGGCTATTTGTCAAATGTCTTGTGCTTCCCAGTGGGTTGTACCCCAGCGGAGTAGTTTTGGGCCTCTACCCTCATACCGGTAGTTATAAGTCCTATTTTTCCTGGCTTTCTTGACAGAATTTGTGGTTATACACCTTTTATTCCCCAGCCAGAGTTTTGGTTTTCTACCTCATACCGGTAGTTGTAAATCCTATTTTCCTGCTCTCCAGCAGTTTGTGGTTTGTTATAAACCCTATCTTGGTTTCCCGTGCGGATTTGTGATTTGTTCTATCCCCACGCAGAGTTGTTGGTCTTCTACCCCGTATTCGGTAGATGTAAACCCTAATTTTGTGGTTATCCCCACCAGAGTTTGGCCCTCTGCCTACAAACCAGCAGTCGTAAGTCCTATCTTTGCGGTTTTTCTACCTACGAACCTGTAGTTGTAAACCCTGTTTTCTCCACTGGCAGAGTTAACTTTGTTGCTCATCCCAACCGATGACAGTTACTCTTCTGTGGTTTTCTATCCAATTTCTTTTGGTAGATGTAATCCCCTCTTTGTGGTTTATCTTCATCTAATGTTTGATGTTGATTTTTTCCTTCGCTTGGATAAGTTGCTCAGATAAGCACTTATATCCCCAACAAGTCTTTTGTGGATAATTGCCGTATGCTAGCAATTTTATCCCCAGCGGGTCCTTTCACCTTTTGTCAGTGATTATGTTCCCCGGATCATTGATTGTCATCAATGCATCCCAGCGAGTCTTCTTTCATTTACCCCCTTTGTTGGTAATGTCTGTTGCTCCCTTTGACTGGTCATCATTATATACCTAGTTTGGTATCCCGATGCCTTTCTTTTCGGTTGATTTATCCTTTATTAACCCAGTAACCGGTTGTGGATAATCTTCCATGCGAGTATACTATTCACGGTCTGCCGGTAATGAATAATATATCTCATGCACTCTTCAGTCGAAGCCTTTCGTGTTTCCCTGGTCGAGTAAGATTCGTTATTTCCCTTCGTGGAATCGAATATTTCTTTGTTGTCGGATAATTGCCGGATGCTTGCAATTTATCCCTTTGAGTTGTCTTTCGTTTACCCGGATGCTTGGTATCGATTGTCTCTCTTTTTGGTTAGTCACCTATTATATACTTCGGTATCTCTGGTGTCTTTTCCTTTCGAGTATATTATTCACGGTCTGCCGGTAATGAATAATATGTCTCATGCGCTCTTTGGTTGGAGTCCTTTGTTGATATTCCCCAGTCGAGTAAGATTCGTATTCTTTGTAGAATCGAATATCCATCCTTTAACCGTTTGTGTTTCGGATGATGAGTGTTTTGGCATATATACCAATCCACGTTTTCGGTAGATCACCTATTATATGCTTCGGTATCTCTGGTGTTTCTTACCATGCGAGTTTATTATCTACGTTCTGACGGTAATAGATAATATATCTCATGCGAGTTTTCTTATCCACGGTCTGCCGGTAATGGATATTATATCTCATGCACTCTTTGGGTTTGTGTCCCCAGTTGAGTAAGATTCGTTTTCCCGTTGTGGATTCGAATGTCCATCCTGTAAGTCGATTTGCTTTTTCAAGCCCTCCTTTCAGATGATGAGTGTCTTGGCATATATACCAATTCACATTTCGGTCGGTCACCTATTATATACCTCGGTATCCCTGGTTTCCTTCCTTTCTACTCCCTATTATGACTTCGGTCCCCTGTGGAGTCAGATTTTCCTGAGTTTATGTACCTTTTCAGGTTTTTCTCAGATGTTTGGTTGATTGATATCTCTCACCCTTATACCGGTCTTAGATATTCATTCTTCCTGAGTTTGTTACCCTTATACCGGTAACACCTCATTGTTTGGTGCTTCCTCAGTGAAGTTTTCCTGTTGCTTCTCCCCAGGAGTCAGCTTGTGTATTTCCAATGGATTTATTTTTCTTTGGAGTTCTTTTCCCCAGTGTGAGTCCTTCACTCCCTTGTGAGGTCTCCAATCTGATTTCTGTTTCCCTAATCAAAGTCGTGTCTTGTTCGCGCTGTGTCAGTTTTGTTTATCCCCAACAAGAGTCCTGTTAGAGTCTCGGTTCCTGGTGAGTGTATTACTCCGATGGATCGTTTTTTCTTCTGTGTGGACCATATTCCTCACAGAATTTGTGTCTTTTGCATGCATACATTTGCATCATGAGGTCTCTTAGGGACCAAAATTTGTCTCATTATTGTTATTTAAGCCCATTCTACCGCGTCGAGATGAAGATTTCTAAACTTCACTTCTCCGGCTAGAATGACCTTAAATAGGGGCATCTGTAAGACCCCAATTTTGGCCCTAAGATCCCTCATGGCCCATATCATATCATATCATGGCCTCAAGGATCATTACATGCCCTAGCTTCCCTCCTAGTGGGTGGGTTATCTTGTGAGTGTGGTTCTTGATCACCAAGCATGTTTTGCATTTGTATATCATGGCTTTTCATCTGTTTGTTAACCAAAAGTACAAAAATATTGTCATCTAACCATGTTACTTGCAGATGAAGCCAATTAGGTCAAAATCAGTCAAAGTCAGTCATTGCAGTGGATGGTGGCCATTCTTGCAGAATTTGGGCACCATGATCATTCATCAAGAGTTCATATGAGTTGTGACATCATGTTGGATCAAGATCTCAAGTGGTAGGGGCTTGGAATTCATCAGAACATGGTTCAGTCAAGCAAAACCCTAGCTGAAGTCAACTGAAGTCAGCCTTGGTCAACTGTGCATTTAATCAGTGATTTGATGGTGGGAATTGGTTTGAGAGGCCTCATTCATGTCCATATAAGCCTCATACAACATGTCAAGCATCCACAGTGTCGCATTACGCGAAAAACCGGCGGGAAACAAGAACAACAGAGCCGCCACCGTGCGTTATTTATCCCAAAAGAGGGAAAGGAAATGCTCAGAGTAAACCTGGAAAGAACATGGTCTCGCGACCAAAGAGAATGGGATCGGGAGTCGGTTATGCGAAGGGAAGGTATTAGCACCCCTACGCATCCGTCGTACTCGACGGGATCCACGCACAATAGAAAGGAAAATGGTTGCTAAAACACTGCTCAAACACACACACGCACTGGCTGAAAGAGACACAAGAAAACTGACTGAAACTGACTCGGCAGGATACCGCATCCTGGGCCTACTTAGTCTATCAAGCATAGACATCAGAGTCGAAGTAGTTCGGACTGGGGAAACGACACATGCTCGCTAGGATGTCGCATCCTATGCATACGTATCTCCTTGGACGAAGGAGAATCAGAGCATTCGTAGCTCGGCTAACACGCACACAAACAAACACAGGCAAAGGCAAACGTGGAGCCCGAATGCCAATCATTGGACTTACATCAGCATCCGAACCAACAAACACACACAGGAAACCAACTGCCAATCGCTGGACTTACGTCGGACTCCAACCAGAAAAAGGAGAAACAACTCACACAAACAAAACAAAAGGGCGAACATGGAGCCCGAATGCCAATCACTGGACTTACATCAGCATCCGAACCAAAACACACGCAAGGGTGGTTAAGACATAAAGGGTTGAAAAAGAAAAAGGGCGCCCGGAGAGATCAGCTCATCTCCTGCCTACGTACCTCATCTGGTATGAGGATCAGGGCGACGTAGTTCCCCTACGCAGGGAAAAAGGACTAGCCTAACCAGATAACAGAGGGAGACACAACACTAGGGAGACTACGACTCGAGCCTAGATGTTGTCATGCAAAGTCGTCCCTAAGTTAAGGTTTCTAGCTAACTTGCACAGGAAGAAGAAGGGTCTCGATTGCAACTAGGGCAAGAGAAAGGGGAGGTCTCAATCGCAACGAGGGCGAGAGAAAAGAATTAGTGTTAGTTGTTAGTCAAACTCGGCAAGACATCGCATCTTGTGCCTACGTATCTCATCTGAACATGAGAATCAGAGTTGCCATAGTTCGGCTAAACTATTCCCGTTGGTTTGTGTTTTTTAAGTGGACAACGTCACTGCGCAATCTACCTGATGCTCGACCTTTGGAGACTTACTCACCTGTAGTAGAAGGAGTTAACGTATCCTTAAGAGGGGATAATGTTTGTTTGTGTTTTAGGAAAGCTCAAGCAAGAAAGGAAGTCCTATACGAAGGAACCGTGCTACCTTAATTGACATGCAAACGAGACTACACGGAGTCTAACAAACCTAGGGGATACAATCACACCACACAAGCACATACAGCATGAAATAAACACACCAACAAGGGGCTCAAACATCAAGGCTAGGTTTTAGTCGATGGGTCATATCAACCTCAACAAACAAACCACTGGCACTGGGTAGTGTTAGCTCTTAACCTTGCCATTGAGGGGCTAAGGTGAAGCAGATGAAAGGTGAGTGAAGATGAGACTTCACAGCTCTTATCCCTGGCCTGGGAGAGCTTAAGACAAGAATGTGTGGGTTCAGAAAGTGGGAACCCTTCTACACATTTGAAACTGACTCAACTGTACAATTGTACAAGATCTTGGGTTTGTATCTGCAATGCATCAACACAGTGGTGTGAGCAAAGCAGATGACACACAGAATAGCAGGGGATAGGTTGCATATCCCTTGGGTTCTGCCAATTGCCTCTTCACTTAGGAGGTCTTTGACTCTATACAAGGACAAATGTAAACATACACAAGCATTGCCTCTTAAGGAGGACTTCAGACAGTTGCCTGGCCAAGTAACAGGCCAGGTCTTCCAGACTACATGAAGATAGAAAGGTATACCTCAATGCAAATTGCTTATCAAGCAAAGCAAAGCAAAAGTTCACAAGGAACTGAGCAACTAAAAGTACCTGAAACCAGTCAGACAACATTAGTACACAACTTCAAAGTTAAAGCAAAAGGAAACAGATATCAACCAGTCAACACAAACAAGCTAAATGTGCAATGCACAAGGCTCAAGGCATGTGAGCCAAGCAACCTACAAAACAAATGGATTAGTCATGATAAACAAGCAAACACAACCAATTTGTATTGGTCTCATTGGATAATTGTTGGTTAACCTGAAAAAATGAGCTCAAATGTGAGTAACAGGACCACTAGGACAAGCCTAGTGTCAAAATGGGATGAAAAAGTCAAAACAGCAAGTGGCAAGTATCCAAAATCATGTTTAAACAATCAAGAAACAAACCCAATTGGTTTCACATTCATACCAATCATCATCATCATTTCATGAACAAAAGAAGTCAAGGCATGGCATTTAGAAGCTCATAGAAGTCAACAGCAAGACTTAACTCAAAACCAATCTCAAACATTTCAAAAAATCATCAAATAAATCATGATCAAACACAACCCATAGCATGGTAATCCTGTCAAATTTCAACTCATTTGGACAAGTAGAAGGTGGTCAATGAAAATCAGAAAGGCAAGGCAATTCTAAACATGCTCAAAGAAGTCAACCAAACATGCATCAACTTCAAAAAATCATAAATCAGTGATAGCATATGAGAAATGAATGGGATCAAAACCATGGCAAAGCTTAAGATGTCTACTAATCACATATCAAATTTCATGTCCATCCAATAAAGTATGAGAATTTCACAAATGAAATGGGAACATGTGTCACAAAAAGTCAACATAAGACCAAACAGGGGAGAAAAATCTCAAACAATTAGGAAATGCCACAAACAATTCCAAGAAAAATCACATGTAAACTAGACATTCAATAGTACATTCATGAAAAAATTCAATCCAATTTGAGGTCAAGAGGCATGGTATAGAAAATCATCAAGTTGCACATCAATGGTGTGACACAAATTGTCACACCCTACTTCAAAAAATCATAACTCAACAACCAGAGATGATAAATTCATAAACTCTATACCAAAATCACCATGAATGTGTCTAGTTTGAGCACAAAACATTTCAAGGCCATTGGATAATGCATCATCATTTCACAAATGTTTTGGCAAAAGGTACAAAAATTGAGCACATGAACAAAACCCTAACCCCAATAAAAATCCATTCATCCAAAAATTCATGAAAAATCATGATTAAATACTAGAGATCCATATGAACACAATGCAAAAAGTCTCATGAATTTTGGATTTAAATTGAAGGAGCTATGATTTTTGCAAGTTGGTGCATCAAAGTGAAATAATTATTGAAGAAAAAATGAAATAAGCATGATTTAATTAAATAATTGGACACGGAGTGGCAGAAACGTAAATATGGGGAAAACTTATTTAAACGCAGCGTACAGGCAATGGGAATGGAATGTTCTGATTGGGCCATGCGAATGAAACAGTAACACGCTCATGCAACGCACGTGAACAGGAAAAAATCTGGGAAATTAGGGTTTATGTTCTTGCTACAGTGTATCTTCTTCTTCATCCAAATTCGTGAAAAATCTTTGTGCCCAGAAATACAAATTGGATACATCATTGTGACCATTAAACATCACACATCAACATTCTAAAAGCCATTTACATTAAATCAAGCCAAGCATCATGAATCGAGCAAAAACATATTGGAGCAACAACCTTTAAATCAGCATAACTCAATCATCATTCAACCATTTTCAAGACTATGACCACCAATGAACTCAGCATGCAAATACCTTTCTAAAACATGTTAAGATTTAGCAAATGGTGAGGTTCGAAATCTTACCAATGTTGAAGAACAGTTGAGATTCAAGGGTTGTTTGGCTATGTTGAGGTGAAACAGATGCTCCTCAAGCTTCCAAATGAAGAATGGTTGAAAGATTCTAGCTCAGCAATGCTTGGAATGACCTCAAACTTGAACTGCCATTGATGAGTTCTTGGAGAAACAGTCGTGTAAATGGCATTACAGTTGGAAATCAAGGGTTGAAAACAGCTCAGCAAGGATGGTATATCATGAACCAAAGCACAGCAGCATGAGCTTTATGGAGATTTTCGAAAAAAGGTGAGATGATGAAAAATGAAGTTTTAGAGAAATGAACTTTTTTCTGTTTTCAATTGTGACTGCTAGGGCTTGATTCAGAAAGAAAATGATGTATAAATACCCCGTTTTAGGTTGCATTAGCTGGTTAAGTTGTGTGGTAATCCTAATTTGATTAAATGACAAGTTTACCAATTTTGCTAAAAATCCAAACATTTTACATGGGGTGTAAGTGGCTGCTCGAAAATGGGCTTCAAACATGTTTCAAATATCATATCTGAACTATTCCAAATGGCCAAAAATGTTAGAAATGCTTAATTTTGAAACTCATTTTTTCACTACACTTGAAATTAATTCAAGCAAGTTCAAAAATGCCATTTTGATTGGTGATGTTTTGATGAATGATGATGACATATTTGGAAAGAGGGGATCAAATGTGACTTGTTGCAAAAAACCCCACCCAATTTGGCCAAATGGTTTGAGAGATATGGCCTTTTGAAGTTCAAAAATTTCTGAAAATGATTTGATCATAACTTGCCAACCATACATGGGAATTGAGTGTTCTTGGACTTTTTGGAAATGGGAGAACAAGATATTCAACTTTAATGTTGGGAAAAAATTCATTTGAAGCTTGTATCATGATGTAAGTTGAGGATCAAGACTTTCCATTTTTGGCAAATTCCAATTACAGGTCAACTTTCTATTTTTGGAAATTTCTTGTCTGGCTTCAAATTCTTCCATGATGATGTTTGACATGTTATATGAGGCCTATATGGACATGAATGAGGCCTCTCAAACCAAATTCCACTATCAAATCACTGATTAAATGCACAGTTGACCAACAGTTGACTTTTTAGGGTTTCTGGTGAACTGAGCCATGACTGATGACTTCTGAGCAATCAAACCTTGACCAAAACACTTCCAAAGGATCCCTAGGACATGTGAACATGTTGGACCAACCCTAGGGCCTTGGCTCAATGAAAATTTCACTTGCTTGACTGATTGACTGATCTCCTGATCAGTTTGACCTAATTCTTCTGATGATCTTGCACTTGAGGCAAAAGGGACAATGCAATGCTATGCAGTGGACCATGTTAATGCTATGACCTAATATGAGAATGTATGTACAATGATAGGTGCAAATTTGAGGTGCTACAGCTGCCCCTATTCAATCAGCTGGGAACCCGAACGGATGATAGCAACGGCTGTCAGACTTTCAGGGTAAACAGGGATTGAATACTAAGAACCGTAGAATTTGCACAATGCAGGGATCCAATAATGGAAACGTCCACTGGGATCTGATACTTATTACTGGGTTTTTTTTTTTTTTTTTTTTCAAAGGATACGGCCACATCCAGACATCACAACGATGAGGAATGGGAATAAAAATCACAACTAGATGCCGACGGACAACTAGGAAAAACTCAACGTTTACCAAGACCAACGGAGAGGTAACCAGACATTAATGAATGACTGGAAGAGATACAACCATACGTCAACGGACGAAATGGGAAAAACTCAACGTTTACCAAGACCAACGGAGAGGTAACCAACTGGGGACGACCAGGAAAAACTCGACGTTTATCGACACCAACGGAGAGGAGGACTACTGCTGGGGAGACAGAACACAACCAAATCATCAACGGATGATTGGGAAAAACTCGACGTTTATCGACACCAACGGAGAGGAGGATTAACTGGGGACGACCCTGCGGGGAAAGATATCAACTATACGCCAACGGATGCATAGGAAAAACTCGACGTTTATCGACACCAACGGAGAGGAGGAATACTTCACTAGGGAAGAAGGACACAACCAAATCATCAACGGATGATCGGGAAAAACTCGACGTTTATCGAAACCAACGGAGAGGTAACTCTGCATGGAGAGGGGTACAACTAGACATCATCGGATGACTAGGAAAAACTCGACGTTTATCGGACCAATGGAGAGGAGGAAACTCTACTGGGGAGAGTGAACACAACCAAATCATCAACGGATGACCGGGAAAAACTCGACGTTTATCGACACCAACGGAGAGGAGGAATACTTCACTAGGGAAGAAGGACACAACCAAATCATCAACGGATGATCGGGAAAAACTCGACGTTTATCGAAACCAACGGAGAGGTAACTCTGCATGGAGAGGGGTACAACTAGACTTCACCGGATGACTAGGAAAAACTCGACGTTTATCGACACCAACGGAGAGGAGGAATGGAGATAATGAACACAACCAAATCATCAACGGATGATCGGGAAAAACTCGACGTTTATCGACACCAACGGAGAGGAGAAATCTTCACTAGGGAAGGGAGGGCGACGTTATGAACATCGAAAGAGGATGTTTACCGACATCAAAAGAAGACCAGACACTTACGCATGACTGGAAATCACCGAAAGATGGTGTTTACCGACACCAAAGAAGACCAGACACTTACGCATGACTGGAAATCACCGAAGGATGGTGTTTACCGACACCAAAGAAGACCAGACACTTACGCATGACTGGAAATCACCGAAGGATGGTGTTTACCGACACCAAAGAAGACCAGACACTTACGCATGACTGGAAATCACCGAAGGATGGTGTTTACCGACACCAAAGAAGACCAGACACTTACGCATGACTGGAAATCACCGAAGGATGGTGTTTACCGACACCAAAGAAGACCAGACACTTACGCATGACTGGAAATCACCGAAGGATGGTGTTTACTGACACCAAAGAAGACCAGACACTTACGCATGACTGGAAATCACCGAAAGATGGTGTTTACCGACACCAAAGAAGACCAGACACTTACGCATGACTGGAAATCACCGAAGGATGGTGTTTACCGACACCAAAGAAGACCAGACACTTACGCATGACTGGAAATCACCGAAGGATGGTGTTTACCGACACCAAAGAAACAACACACGCGGGTGCTGACGGGATACTGACATCCACAAGATGACAGGGCAAGGCTGAACACTTGCAGGGGGTCTCACTGGGGAGAAGCAGGCTTTCCTTTCACCAACGGATGAGGAAATAAACCTCTGTGGGGATTATCAACACCAAATGTTGACTGGAGCAACTGTAGCAAATGTGTTGTACAGGTTGAACAAAAATCCGTCGCTGCAGGGGATACGGTTTGATGGGGTTTCGAACACATGAATGCATATGTTTGAATTTTTTCTGTGGCGTAATGCTCCATATGGAATGGAAATGCTACGCAGTTTGAGGATGCAATGATCACTACATGCAAAATGCAAAATGATGGAAACTCCGCCGGGGAATACATAGGATGACTGTGCTGAGAAACCTTCAATACAATTCCGCTGGGGGGGGAAAACAAGGCAACTGCCGGGGAACCATCGATACAACTCCGCTAGGGGAGGACAAGGCAACTCGCTGGGGAGTAATAAAGCAGCTTGCTACTGACAAAACCGGCAACTTTGCTGGGGATATCCCAATCAAACCACAAGTAGGATAAACTCCGCTTGGGGAAATAACTGCTCCGCTGGGGAAGATAGACCAGGCAACTCTTTGGGGATAAGGTTCAAACAAACCTCAGGTACGATAAACTCTGCTTTAGGGAATATCTGTTACTCTGCCGGGGGTGACCCACGCAATCCACAAGTAGAACAGATTCAAGCTGGGGATGCACATATCGATCTGATACTGAAACCCGTCCATCCCATCGGTAGGATGAACTCTGCTGGAGATAACAATCAAAAGATTGACCAAAGAGTGCATGAGATATATTATCTATAGCCGTCAAAACGTAGATAATACACTCGCATGGAAGATTATCCATAACCGGGTTGGAGGTTGTTAAATGGATAAACGACTGACAAGAAAGGCATCAGGGTACCAGGACTAGGTATGCAAAAGATGACCAATCAAAAAGGGATAAAGTTGCTAACTCGGAGCAAATACCCAAAGGCAGGGGAAGACCCAATGGGGACAATACTGCTTGATCAAGGCAAGTATCCAGAGGGGAAAAGAATATCAATACCACAAAGAGGATACTAATAATTGCAAAGAGGGGATCACATCTACCGGTTTGTAGGTAGAAAACCACAGAAAAGTAACCAGTCATCAATAGGATGAGCACAAAGGGTTAACTCTGCTAGGGGACGAAAGTGGGATTTTACAGCTACTAGTTAGTAGGTAGAAAACCACAAAGATAGGACTTACAACTACCGGTTTGTAGGTAGAGGCCAACACAATCTGCTGAGAGACAGAGTGAGAAAAAAAGATTTATAACTACCGGGTGGTGGGTAGAAGACCGCAAAATCCGCCAACAATCAGAATGAACCACAAAGGTTACCTCTGCTAGGGGATGAAAGTGGGATTTTACAACTACCAGCTTGTAGGTAGAAAACCACAAAGATAGGACTTACAACTACCGGTTTGTAGGTAGAGGCCAACACAATCTGCTGAGGATAAGATGAATGAGTGCCGGTTAGTGAGCGACTATTCATTTATGCCCCAGGGAAGCACAAGAGACAGCCAACAGGAAGCCTATTTACGATCGATCCAAAAAGGCAGACTGAATCAAGACTCATCCTAATGAGGAAAGAACTCAATAGGGAAACCCGTCCCGTGAGGGGGGAACGGAAACAACCGTCATCCACGAGGATGTATCTCAGTGGGGAAATGGTAGGAAAGGATAGACATTTTCTGCTTAAGGGGTTGGCTCTACATGGAGAGATCAGACACACCCATATCTGCTAGGGAGGATCTACTGGAGAGATCTGTATCAACAAATAGCAGGAGACAATCATCAACAGATACACGGCAACAGCTGCGTCATGAGTATCTGAATGCTATGATTATGCATGTATGCATGATGCATGATGAATGTATGATGAATGCTGACAAACAGACATGTAAACACACAGGTCCAGGAATCAACCACCCGGTACTACTCTTCTTCCATAGGGAAGGCCAAAAACACCAGAGAGCAAATGCGATCTGCTGGAAACCGGGATATCAGGGAACAACACCATCCTGCGGGGAGAGGAGAAGACTGCTCTGCTGGAGAGAGGAAAGCTAACGTCTTCAGTAAACACTCTGCTTGGGGAACTGCCCCACAAAACATTTCAAAAGCAACCTTGCTGGGAATGCCCCTCGGTAGGGCTCAAACAACCCTCTACTGGAGGTGCCCCACAATAGGGCTAACAGGGACTTTGAGGAAGAATGTTGTACTGCCGGGAACATGAAGATAAACAACTTCAACCAACACTGCACTGAGCAACCTTGCTGAGGAGAACCCGAAAGAGGTTCGACAGGAAAAAGATACAGTCATGCTCGAGATACGAACAAATGTCTTACCTGTTGGTAATCATACCACCCTCGGGAGAGCACTGCGGATCTCCTAAGTATCCTTCCACCATCGTGAATGTTCACTTTGTTTAAGAACAATTTTTTTTGAAAAATTTGTTTATTTTGAAAACAATGATACTTTATCATTAAAAACATGTAAAACATTTGTTGAGTTGAAACAAAAAGGAGTGCAAATAATTGGATAAAAGCTCAAATTAATGTGATGGGATGGTAGTCTGCAAAGGGCGAGACTCCATAGATTTGTACAAGTTTGAAATCGGTGATATATATTGGAGAGGGCTACATTGAACATAATGACCTTTCCTCTACCATTCCGAATTTTCGATGTATTCGGAGCTTCAGTCGACGACGGATCGAGAATCTCTGACGGATGACAGATATACAGCACAGTCTTGTCAAGATGCAGTTACTTGCCAAATCCCTAATTTTTGCCTAGATTGCCCCAGTGTGAGGTGATCAATCTAGCGGGATGCAAATTCTTTTTTTTCAATGTCTCTAACTTTTGCCTGAATCGCCCTTTCGGGTTTTCAATCCACCGAGACGCTCCTTTTTGCCTAAGTCGCCCTTTGGGGTGTTCGACTTAGCGAGCTGTTTTGCTTTTTTTTCTTTTAGGCGAAGTATTTCTTGACTGCATCGGAGTTCACAGGACGAGTGAACTTCTCCATCCATTGTTGTAAGTATCAGAGCACCGCCTGAAAAGGCTTTCTTGACCACATATGGACATTCATAGCTTGGGGGTTCACTTGCCCCTGGAATCGGGCACGAAAGACAAGACTTTCTTAAGCACAAGGTCACCTTCTCAGAACACACGAGGCTTGACCTTCTTATCAAATGCTTTTTCACTCTCTGCTGATATGACTGACCATGACACATGGCAGTTGATCTCTTCTTTTCGATCGAATTCAGCATCAGTCAACTTGGGACTTTGAGGGTGCTATTTCCTTTTATTTCTTTCTTTCTTTTTCTTTCTTTTGATTTTGCACCCTCTCTTTCTTTGTTTTTTTTTTTGATTGATTTTTTTTCTCTTTTTTTTTTTGATTAATGCCCCAGTTGACTGTTCTGCTGATTCTCGAGATGCAGCTGAGTGTGATCTTCTTTTCTTGCTCAAGAAGTCGGGAAATACCGTCAGGAATCCCTTCAAGCATCATCTTCTTCCGCTTCGAATACAGGGAATTCAAAATTGGGAGATGACGTCCGATCATTATGTTCAATGGGTTTGAGAATCAACCTGCATAATGATTTTGATATGAAAAGCTCTTTGAAAATCAAACAAGACAATCGTTATGCAGATGAAAAGATTGCTTTTATTCTTGTTTTTAGGGTTTTTTGTGATCACCAATTTCATGTAGAAAGCGAAAAGGGAAAACAAATGGAAAAACAAATGTTTAACATGAATTTATTTGAATGAAAATATCATTGCACAAAATGTTGCCAACAATGTCATCACTTCTCCTTTTGGCATGGGAGAAGGGTTTTTAAACAAAGTGATTAATACTCTGACTTATGAACAACTGTAGGAACGCCCACAGTGACCCAATTGTGATAGATCCCCCCAGGGATGACAACTGTCAGTATCCTTTGCATCAGCAGCAAACAACCCTCTTTGTTGAAGATCTCAGAAGACAAGTCGACGCCAGCCCGGGACTTGTTATCTTCAAGCTTGATTAACATGGGGACCCAAGTCCTCAAAGCTCAGAATACCTGATCTGACAAGGTCCTGCACCTTACCCTTAAACTGAAAGCAGCTTTCCACATCGTGACCAGGAGCACCCGAGTGATACACACAATATTGTTCAGGCCTATACCACCACCGAGGGTTGACGGGTATAGCCGGCGGGTCTCTGGGAGTAACCAAGTTCCGCTCTATCAAAGAGGGATACAACTCTGAGTACGACATAGGGATTGGATCAAAAATGATCTTCTTCCTCTCATTACTCATACTGGCTTGATTACCATTGTGAGGCTGGTAAGCCTGCTGTTGAGGATGATGTTGTTGATGCTGATATTGCTGAACTGGCCCTCTTTGTTGCTGTTGAGTTGCTGGAATAGTCACAGCAGCAGCCTGACGATTCTGTCCTCTGTTTGCACTCCTCCGACGGTGCACAACATTTGTTTCACTTTCTCCCCTTTTGGGTGCCCTAGAGGATGGCTTATTAGAACTGGAAGAACTTGAAGAGCCAGGATGGCGAACCGGAGTGCGGGTTGCTCTGACATTAATAGTCTCTACAGCAAGAGGTTGTTCACTGATTCTGATCCCCCTCAATTCATCACTCACGGCATAATCATTGACGAGAATAGTGACAGCAGCATTCTCATGAACGGGTACATCCACTGGTGGAGCACGGTGGACTGGTGGAATCACGGCTTCCAGTCTCTGGGCTAAGGCACGCAGCTCCTCTTGCCCCTGAACAACTCCTTGCATCATTGTCATGAACTGGGCCATGTTTGCCCTCATCTCGGCCAATTCTGCTTGAACCTGATCCATGCTTCTTTGTTGATTAAGTCTGGTTGAGTAACGATGCGGTCGGCGGTCAGCAATCCTGTCTCAGTCAAGAACCGAAGTGAGAAGTCTTGTCCCCAAAACATGTCTGTAATGCAAGGATCACATGTGCATGATATGTGTATGATGCGGATGCTATTTTATCATGAATGATCCTGAAAAGGATATGCGTATGCGAGTTAACTTTTTCTGTTTTTTCATGCATTATTATATTTTTTTTGGAAAATAAACATGCTATGATGCAAATGATGGAGACAAGACTGGCAGGCTGTGCATCTCGGCACACCGGATCGGAGCTTTGGCTTGAACTTGGAGTCACAATTCCTCTGAAACCCAAAGTCAATCTGATCAACTGGCATCTGAACCCAAATCTGGAGAACCGAGTCACCATAAATCCGAATTGTGGAGTTCCGAAATAAACGGAACTGGAGATTACATTACTATCATCACAGGATCATCCATTGAATGGATGACAGCCAGATCCTCTGAACAGGTACTCTCGAATTCAACCCGGGGATCCGAAATAAACGGAACTCGTTGATAAACCACGGACAGAACTCCGGCGTCCCAGAAATAAATGTCCATAAATTCGGCTGAACCAAAGTCACCATCACAGCATCCCTGGCAGAAACCGTATCTGTAGAGATCAAACCCTCCCCTCACAGGTGAATTCTAACAAGGTCATCCTAAGGCGGACAAGGGTGTCAACGATCGGGCAAAGATACTCAACGGGTTTGCCCTCTCGGGTGTGTCGTTGTAGCTCTCTTAAGATCGTCTAAACCAAAGATCCGGGAAAGAACGGTCACCGAAGTCAACAGCTCATAAGAGATAATCCGACCTAAGCGGAATAACTCCACCCGGAAGGACTCTCTCAAATGAACCTCGTCTGGCTGTGGTGACATGTCTCCTCATCATATCGTACAACATGTGAAGAAACATGAGACCACTCTAATCCTAGGTGTATACTCAGGCCTGGGTATTGGGCCTCACTCAGAACACCCACCCCAACAGAGAGAACCACCTGTACAGAGGAAAACAACATGATAGTATGATGCATGCAAATAGATATGCACATATATACAACATAATAATCAAGCATGCAATAAATAACAGCAAATAGCAACCAAAGCCCTAACCTAAAGAGCGCTAGGAGAGACTCGCTTAGGGAAGATGGACCAGCAAGAGGTCAACTTCTGATTTCCCCAGCAGAGTCGCCAGCTGTTTTGTTACGCGAAAAACCGGCGGGAAACAAGAACAACAGAGCCGCCACCGTGCGTTATTTATCCCAAAAGAGGGAAAGGAAACGCTCAGAGTAAACCTGGAAAGAACATGGTCTCGCGACCAAAGAGAATGGGATCGGGAGTCGGTTATGCGAAGGGAAGGTATTAGCACCCCTACGCATCCGTCGTACTCGACGGGATCCACGCATAATAGAAAGGAAAATGGTTGCTAAAACACTGCTCAAACACACACACGCACTGGCTGAAAGAGACACAAGAAAACTGACTGAAACTGACTCGGCAGGATACCGCATCCTGGGCCTACTTAGTCTATCAAGCATAGACATCAGAGTCGAAGTAGTTCGGACTGGGGAAACGACACATGCTCGCTAGGATGTCGCATCCTATGCATACGTATCTCCTTGGACGAAGGAGAATCAGAGCATTCGTAGCTCGGCTAACACGCACACAAACAAACACAGGCAAAGGCAAACGTGGAGCCCGAATGCCAATCATTGGACTTACATCAGCATCCGAACCAACAAACACACACAGGAAACCAACTGCCAATCGCTGGACTTACGTCGGACTCCAACCAGAAAAAGGAGAAACAACTCACACAAACAAAACAAAAGGGCGAACATGGAGCCCGAATGCCAATCACTGGACTTACATCAGCATCCGAACCAAAACACACGCAAGGGTGGTTAAGACATAAAGGGTTGAAAAAGAAAAAGGGCGCCCGGAGAGATCAGCTCATCTCCTGCCTACGTACCTCATCTGGTATGAGGATCAGGGCGACGTAGTTCCCCTACGCAGGGAAAAAGGACTAGCCTAACCAGATAACAGAGGGAGACACAACACTAGGGAGACTACGACTCGAGCCTAGATGTTGTCATGCAAAGTCGTCCCTAAGTTAAGGTTTCTAGCTAACTTGCACAGGAAGAAGAAGGGTCTCGATTGCAACTAGGGCAAGAGAAAGGGGAGGTCTCAATCGCAACGAGGGCGAGAGAAAAGAATTAGTGTTAGTTGTTAGTCAAACTCGGCAAGACATCGCATCTTGTGCCTACGTATCTCATCTGAACATGAGAATCAGAGTTGCCATAGTTCGGCTAAACTATTCCCGTTGGTTTGTGTTTTTTAAGTGGACAACGTCACTGCGCAATCTACCTGATGCTCGACCTTTGGAGACTTACTCACCTGTAGTAGAAGGAGTTAACGTATCCTTAAGAGGGGATAATGTTTGTTTGTGTTTTAGGAAAGCTCAAGCAAGAAAGGAAGTCCTATACGAAGGAACCGTGCTACCTTAATTGACATGCAAACGAGACTACACGGAGTCTAACAAACCTAGGGGATACAATCACACCACACAAGCACATACAGCATGAAATAAACACACCAACAAGGGGCTCAAACATCAAGGCTAGGTTTTAGTCGATGGGTCATATCAACCTCAACAAACAAACCACTGGCACTGGGTAGTGTTAGCTCTTAACCTTGCCATTGAGGGGCTAAGGTGAAGCAGATGAAAGGTGAGTGAAGATGAGACTTCACAGCTCTTATCCCTGGCCTGGGAGAGCTTAAGACAAGAATGTGTGGGTTCAGAAAGTGGGAACCCTTCTACACATTTGAAACTGACTCAACTGTACAATTGTACAAGATCTTGGGTTTGTATCTGCAATGCATCAACACAGTGGTGTGAGCAAAGCAGATGACACACAGAATAGCAGGGGATAGGTTGCATATCCCTTGGGTTCTGCCAATTGCCTCTTCACTTAGGAGGTCTTTGACTCTATACAAGGACAAATGTAAACATACACAAGCATTGCCTCTTAAGGAGGACTTCAGACAGTTGCCTGGCCAAGTAACAGGCCAGGTCTTCCAGACTACATGAAGATAGAAAGGTATACCTCAATGCAAATTGCTTATCAAGCAAAGCAAAGCAAAAGTTCACAAGGAACTGAGCAACTAAAAGTACCTGAAACCAGTCAGACAACATTAGTACACAACTTCAAAGTTAAAGCAAAAGGAAACAGATATCAACCAGTCAACACAAACAAGCTAAATGTGCAATGCACAAGGCTCAAGGCATGTGAGCCAAGCAACCTACAAAACAAATGGATTAGTCATGATAAACAAGCAAACACAACCAATTTGTATTGGTCTCATTGGATAATTGTTGGTTAACCTGAAAAAATGAGCTCAAATGTGAGTAACAGGACCACTAGGACAAGCCTAGTGTCAAAATGGGATGAAAAAGTCAAAACAGCAAGTGGCAAGTATCCAAAATCATGTTTAAACAATCAAGAAACAAACCCAATTGGTTTCACATTCATACCAATCATCATCATCATTTCATGAACAAAAGAAGTCAAGGCATGGCATTTAGAAGCTCATAGAAGTCAACAGCAAGACTTAACTCAAAACCAATCTCAAACATTTCAAAAAATCATCAAATAAATCATGATCAAACACAACCCATAGCATGGTAATCCTGTCAAATTTCAACTCATTTGGACAAGTAGAAGGTGGTCAATGAAAATCAGAAAGGCAAGGCAATTCTAAACATGCTCAAAGAAGTCAACCAAACATGCATCAACTTCAAAAAATCATAAATCAGTGATAGCATATGAGAAATGAATGGGATCAAAACCATGGCAAAGCTTAAGATGTCTACTAATCACATATCAAATTTCATGTCCATCCAATAAAGTATGAGAATTTCACAAATGAAATGGGAACATGTGTCACAAAAAGTCAACATAAGACCAAACAGGGGAGAAAAATCTCAAACAATTAGGAAATGCCACAAACAATTCCAAGAAAAATCACATGTAAACTAGACATTCAATAGTACATTCATGAAAAAATTCAATCCAATTTGAGGTCAAGAGGCATGGTATAGAAAATCATCAAGTTGCACATCAATGGTGTGACACAAATTGTCACACCCTACTTCAAAAAATCATAACTCAACAACCAGAGATGATAAATTCATAAACTCTATACCAAAATCACCATGAATGTGTCTAGTTTGAGCACAAAACATTTCAAGGCCATTGGATAATGCATCATCATTTCACAAATGTTTTGGCAAAAGGTACAAAAATTGAGCACATGAACAAAACCCTAACCCCAATAAAAATCCATTCATCCAAAAATTCATGAAAAATCATGATTAAATACTAGAGATCCATATGAACACAATGCAAAAAGTCTCATGAATTTTGGATTTAAATTGAAGGAGCTATGATTTTTGCAAGTTGGTGCATCAAAGTGAAATAATTATTGAAGAAAAAATGAAATAAGCATGATTTAATTAAATAATTGGACACGGAGTGGCAGAAACGTAAATATGGGGAAAACTTATTTAAACGCAGCGTACAGGCAATGGGAATGGAATGTTCTGATTGGGCCATGCGAATGAAACAGTAACACGCTCATGCAACGCACGTGAACAGGAAAAAATCTGGGAAATTAGGGTTTATGTTCTTGCTACAGTGTATCTTCTTCTTCATCCAAATTCGTGAAAAATCTTTGTGCCCAGAAATACAAATTGGATACATCATTGTGACCATTAAACATCACACATCAACATTCTAAAAGCCATTTACATTAAATCAAGCCAAGCATCATGAATCGAGCAAAAACATATTGGAGCAACAACCTTTAAATCAGCATAACTCAATCATCATTCAACCATTTTCAAGACTATGACCACCAATGAACTCAGCATGCAAATACCTTTCTAAAACATGTTAAGATTTAGCAAATGGTGAGGTTCGAAATCTTACCAATGTTGAAGAACAGTTGAGATTCAAGGGTTGTTTGGCTATGTTGAGGTGAAACAGATGCTCCTCAAGCTTCCAAATGAAGAATGGTTGAAAGATTCTAGCTCAGCAATGCTTGGAATGACCTCAAACTTGAACTGCCATTGATGAGTTCTTGGAGAAACAGTCGTGTAAATGGCATTACAGTTGGAAATCAAGGGTTGAAAACAGCTCAGCAAGGATGGTATATCATGAACCAAAGCACAGCAGCATGAGCTTTATGGAGATTTTCGAAAAAAGGTGAGATGATGAAAAATGAAGTTTTAGAGAAATGAACTTTTTTCTGTTTTCAATTGTGACTGCTAGGGCTTGATTCAGAAAGAAAATGATGTATAAATACCCCGTTTTAGGTTGCATTAGCTGGTTAAGTTGTGTGGTAATCCTAATTTGATTAAATGACAAGTTTACCAATTTTGCTAAAAATCCAAACATTTTACATGGGGTGTAAGTGGCTGCTCGAAAATGGGCTTCAAACATGTTTCAAATATCATATCTGAACTATTCCAAATGGCCAAAAATGTTAGAAATGCTTAATTTTGAAACTCATTTTTTCACTACACTTGAAATTAATTCAAGCAAGTTCAAAAATGCCATTTTGATTGGTGATGTTTTGATGAATGATGATGACATATTTGGAAAGAGGGGATCAAATGTGACTTGTTGCAAAAAACCCCACCCAATTTGGCCAAATGGTTTGAGAGATATGGCCTTTTGAAGTTCAAAAATTTCTGAAAATGATTTGATCATAACTTGCCAACCATACATGGGAATTGAGTGTTCTTGGACTTTTGGGAAATGGGAGAACAAGATCTTCAACTTTCATGTTGGGAAAAAATTCATTTGAAGCTTGTATCATGATGTAAGTTGAGGATCAAGACTTTCAATGTTTGGCAAATTCCAATTACAGGTCAACTTTCTATTTTTGGAAATTTCTTGTCTGGCTTCAAATTCTTCCATGATGATGTTTGACATGTTATATGAGGCCTATATGGACATGAATGAGGCCTCTCAAACCAAATTCCACTATCAAATCACTGATTAAATGCACAGTTGACCAACAGTTGACTTTTTAGGGTTTCTGGTGAACTGAGCCATGACTGATGACTTCTGAGCAATCAAACCTTGACCAAAACACTTCCAAAGGATCCCTAGGACATGTGAACATGTTGGACCAACCCTAGGGCCTTGGCTCAATGAAAATTTCACTTGCTTGACTGATTGACTGATCTCCTGATCAGTTTGACCTAATTCTTCTGATGATCTTGCACTTGAGGCAAAAGGGACAATGCAATGCTATGCAGTGGACCATGTTAATGCTATGACCTAATATGAGAATGTATGTACAATGATAGGTGCAAATTTGAGGTGCTACACACAGTGAAGAAAATAAAGTCAGACAAGAAATTGCCAGAAATAGAAAGTTGACCTGTAATTGGAATTTGCCAAAAATGGAAACTTCTTCTCCTCAAAATTACATCATTATACAAGCTTCAAATGAATTTTTGCCCAACATGAAAGTTGAAGATCTTGTTCTCCCGTTTCCAAAAAGTCCAAGAACACTCAATTCCCATGTATGGTTGGCAAGTTATGATCAAATCATTCTCAAAAATATTTGAACTTCAAAAGGCCATATCTTCCAAACCATTTGGCCAAATTGGGTGGGGTTTTTTGCTACAAGTCACATTTGATGCCCTCTTTCCAAATATGTCATCATACTTCATCAAAAACTTACCAATCAAAATGGCATTTTTGGAGTGGCATGAATTAATTCAAGTGTAATAAAAAAGTGACTTTGCAAATTAAACAATTCCACCACATTCCACCAATTGAGATGGTTCAGAAAACACATTTTGGACATGTTTAAGGCCCAAATTCGCAGCTGCACACATCCACCTTGCCACATAAGTAAAATTGGTCAATTAGCAAAACACTTCAAAATTAGCAAATTCTGTTTACACTTCCATTAACCATGATTAGCAAACCTTAAACAGCATATATATTTGACATTTTCTGCTGAACCAAGCCCTAGCGGCCACAATTCACAAACAGAAAAAGCCATTTCCTCTCAAATACTCATTTTCCTCATCTGAACTTTTTTTCGAAAATCTTCATAAAACCCATGCTTCTGTGCTTTGGTTCATGATATACCAACCTCTGTTAAGCCTTTGCAAGCAACAACACCCAACTGTAAAGCCATTACAACTCTGTTTTCATTAAAGCTCCATCCATGGCAGTCCACGATTTGAGCTGGAATCGACATTGTTGAGCTTAAAGTCTTCAAGCATTCATCATTTGGAACTCAAAGCAACATCTGTTTCATCACAAAACAACCAAACAACACCTGAATCGACACTGATTTGCAGATTTGGTGAGTTTTCGATTTTCACTATTTACAAAACCATGATATGCATTAGATAGATCTCCTTGCCATGAACATGTTGAGCTTTGAAACACTGAAAATGGTCAAGTAATTTGAAAGTTATGTTGTCTTAAAGTTTGGCATGTGAATATGTTTTTGCACATCTCTTATTGTTCAGCTCGATTCCATGAAAATGATGGTTGGATTCATGATGTATGTTGCTTGCTGGTTCTAATGATATGTTTGATTTCCATTTCTGGGCACAAAAATTTCCACGATTTGATGAGGATGATGAACACTGTAGCAAACCCTAGAAAACCCAGAAAATTCATTTGCATCGTGTTTTGGCTGTTGTTGCATGGAAGACCACTGTACCATTGCTCATGACCAATCACCATGTGACACATCCCTGTCCGCTGCGCCGCGTTTCACTTACAGTTTCACATAATTTCAAAAATGCCACTGCCGTGCCACATTGTCTTATTAAATAATGTCATTTTTAATGTTTATTTCATTTTGATCTCCCAACTTGCAAAAATCATAGAGCATTCAATTTTCATCCAAAATTCATGGGATTTTTTGCATAATGTTCATCTTAATCTCTAGTTTTTTATCATGATTTTTCCTGAATTTTGGCATGGATGGATTTTTAATTGTGCTAGGGTTTTGTTCATGTGCTCATTTTTTGTACACTTTGCCAAAACATTTGTGAAATGATGATGCTTTATCCAATGGCTTCCAAATTTTTTGTGCTTAAACTAGACACATTCATGGTGATTTTGGTGTAGAGTTTATGAATTTATCATCTTTGGTATGTGAGTTATGGTTTTTTTGAATTAGGGTGTGACAATTTGTGTCACACCATTGATGTCTAACTTCATGATTTTCATTACCATGCTTCCTGACCTCAAATTGCTTTGAATTTTTGCATGAATGAACCTCTGGATGTCTAGTTTACATGTGATTTTTCTTAGAATTATTTGTGGCATTTCCTAATTGTTTGAGATTTTTATCCCCTGTTTGGTCATATGTTGACTTTTTGTGACACATCATGCCATATCATTTGTGAAATTCTCATACTTTATTGGATGAATTTGAAATTTGACATGTGATTAGTAGACATCTCAAGCTTTGCCATGGTGTTGATCCCATTCATTTCTCGTATGTTATCACTGATTTATGATTTTTTGAAGTTGGTACATGTTTGGTTGACTTCTTTGAGCATGCTTGAAATTGTTTTGACTTTCTGATTTTTATTGACCATCTTCCCTTGATCCAAATGAGTTGAAATTTGGTATGCTTACCATGCTATGGATTATGTTTGATCATGATTTATTTGATGATTTTTGGAATTGTTTATGATTGGTTTTGAGTTAAGTCTTGTTGTTGACTTCTGTGAGCTTCTATATGCCATGCCTTGACCTAATTTGTTTATGAAATGATGATGATGCATGATATGAACATGAAACCAATTTAGTTTGCTTCTTGATTGTTTAAACTTGATTTTGATTGGATATCACTTGCTTTTTTGACTTTCTCATCCCTTTTTGACCCTAGGCTTGTCCTAGTGGTCCTGTTGCTCATGTTTGAGTTCATGTTTTCAGGTTAAGCAACAAATGCTTCAAAGAGACCAATACAAATTGTTTGAGCTTGATTGATTATCTTGAGCTAACTTCTTTGTTTTGTAGGTTGCTTGGTTCACAAGCTTTGAGTCTTGTGCATTGCACCTTTTAATCAATTGTGTTGATTGTTGATCTTATCTCCTTTTGATTTAAACTTTGAGTTGTGTACTGATTCTGTTTGACTATTTCAGGTACCTTTAGTTGCTTAGTTCTTTAAGAACTTGCTTTGCTTTGCTTTTATAGCAATTTGCATTGAGGTATAACCCCTTTTCTTCATGTAGTCTGGAAGACCTGGCCTGTTACTTGGCCAGGCAACTGTCTGAAGTCCTCCTTAAGAGGCAATGCTTGTGTGTGTTTACATTTGTCCCAAGCAGGAAAAGTCCTTCAAATAAGGCAATTGGTAGAATCCAAGAGATATGCAACCTATCTCCTACTATTCTGTGAGTCTTCTCCTTGCTCCCATTACATGGTTGTAGCATTGAGATTCAAGCCCAAGATCTATAGAGTCTTATCTGTGGAGAGAGTTCCTACTTTCTGAATTCCCACACATTCTGATATTCAAATGCTCTCCCTGACCAGGGATAAGAGCAATGAGGAACACCCCTCATATCCTTTCATCTGCTTCACCTTAGTCCTTCAATGGCAAGGTTAAAAGCACCATTAACCCTATTTCAGTTGGCTTCAATGCCTAACCCTTCTGTGTGAGCCTCATTGTTTGGTTATAGTGTGTGCTGAATGACTTCATTGATTGATTGCTTATCTCATATGCACATGTTTGCTTGTATGCTCTATGCATTTATCATCATTAATTGCTCATTAGTGCATGATCATTTCATTTGTCTTTGTGACATTATCATTGTTGTTTACCCATTAAGGACAATTGTAAGACCATCCTTTGGCCATTGTTCCTATGATATGGAAGTGAGTATAAGACCATTTCATTGGCCACTCATCTTATCTTTGCTTGATGCATTTGTTTGATTGTATGTGAGGATGCAATTGTAAGCCCCTGTAAGTTGGCATTTGCTTTCCTGTGATCATATGTTGCATTGTTTGATTGTATGTGAGGATGCAATTGTAAGTCCGGGTAATTTGGCATTTGTATTCCTATGATCATATGTTGGAGGTTAGAATAAGCCCAAATAGATTGGCATCTGACATCCAAATGTTGTCTTTGTTGTTGGAGATTGGTATAAGCCCAGTGATTGGCATCCGGTATCCACTTTCATTTTCTTTGTTGAGGAGATTAGTATAAGTCCATTGAGTGGCCTCTGATATCCATTTCTGTTTTAGGAGATTGGTGTAAATCCATCTATTGGTATCCGGTATCCGCTTTTTGTTTGTGAGATTGGAGTAAGACCATTGAGTGGCATCCGGTATCATTTGTTTGTTTATTTTGTTATTGCTCACTGCCTATTCCAAAGGACACACTTGAATCATCTTCTATATGATTTCAAGAGGTGAACCCTCTAAGAAGTTTTACAATCCATCCTCATCCATTCATCCCCATTATGTCCTAAACCTTTTCACACATTACTTTCAAACTTGAGATAAATATTGTGCAAACATCTTCATGCTTTTAAAATTAAAAACCTGGACCCCAGGTCCTTGACCTTTTCTCAAACTCCATTTCATAACACTTCTTTTGAATCAATCTTAATCATACTTTGACCCTACTTTCATAATCACAATCAATTAACTTCACCCATTCAATTGTTTTGGCTTTGTCCATTGTTAATCTTTTCACACATTAGCCATAGGTTTCAATTATCATTGTGGTTGATGTAAACCTCACCTTATCCTTAGTGAGTCGACTATAAGACTTCCGTACTGAAAATAGGGTTAACCCCTCTAGTACGTCGAAGCCATCCTCGCATGGTAGATGTTGGTCTTGGTCGAGTTTTCTTCCATTGATAATGAAAAGCCTCAGTGCTATTGTTTAAAATTGAACTCACTAACTTTTGGAAATCTTTTAGCCGAACTACGGCATTTTGATCCTTTCCTTTGATGGAAGGTACGTAGGCAACGGGTTCATCCGTTCAAACCCAATAATAAAATTGTATATTCTTTTCTCATCATCCCAATCATGTTTGCACAATACTTATGTCATAACAAATAACAAATTTTATACAACAAGTGTGAAAAGGGCTCCCTAGGAGTACCTAGGACGTAGTGGGTGCCTAACACCTTCCCATTGCGTAATTTACCCCTTACCCCCACACTCTCTGATCTTTTTATTAGTTTTCTACGCGTAAAACTTCTTAGGCTTTTGTTCGCTTTTTAGCCAGTCCTTTGGATAAATAAAAGTGCGGTGGCGACTCGAATTCATTGTATGCTTTGCTTATGGTTTAATCGATAAATCATATAGCGACGAATACACCGCTACAGCCGCGTATTGCACAAATAACGCAATGATCCAATCAATCTCCGGTATTGAGTCGGATCCACATCTTGCTCTTCCTCGCTTTTGGATAGTTGTGATCATGCCTCGGCTGGAGTTATGGCAGCATTACAATGCTCCATATCACACCTCTTTAAGATCTCCAAAGCATACCTACTTTGATGCATGAGCAACCCCAACTTTGTCTTTTGAAACTCTATGCCTAAGAAGTACTTCACATACCCAAGGTCACTCATTTCAAACTCCTTCATAAGCTCTTATTTGAAGCTTGAAATGTACTTTTCACAACTTCCAATAATCAACAAATCGTCCACATATAGACAAAGTATGATTACTCCTTCGCTTGCACCCGCTTTCACATAAACACCATGCTCGGACACACACTTTTTGAAACCAATATCGTTAAGAAAACCATCTATGCATTTGTTCCAAGCTCTTGGAGCTTGTTTCAAACCATAGAGTGCCTTCCTCAACTTGTAGACCCTTTCCTCTTGATTTTGAACAACAAAACCAGGGGGTTGTCCAACATACACCTCCTCATCCAATGGACCATTCGAAAATGCCGATTTGACGTCCATTTGATATAACGGCCAGCTATTGTTATTTGCTATCGCAACAACTAACCAGATGGTTTCATGTCAAGCAACCGGAGCAAATACCTCATCAAAGTCTATGCCTTCCTTTTGCAAAAATCCATTTGCAACTAATCGAGCCTTATGCTTGATTATCTCGCCTTTCGGATTCGCTTTCACTTTGAAGACCCACTTCACACCAATTGGCTTTTTACCTTTCGGTAAGTCAACCAACATCCAAGTATTGTTTTTCTCAATCGATTCAAGCTCGTCCTTCATTGCATTCATCCACTTTGGATCGCTTAATGCCTCCTCCGTATCTACAAGTTCGGATTCGGCCATTAAAGCGAAATGAATAAGATCACCATCGTTATTGATATCATTATCACGGAATACCTCACAATCTCGGAGTCTTTGAGGCATACCTCTCTGCCTCGCTGGTCGTCTACTCGATTCACCATTCTTCGTTGCGAATGGTTGCTGTCCAGCATCATTAACAGGCTGAAAATTCAAATTTCCTCCCAGGAAATCGATTTCTCCATGTGGTAAATCGATTTTTGGGCCTGCATTTCGAATCTCAGCAGCTTCAAGAAGTGCAGTTTCGGGCTGGAAATTGATTTCCCCTTTCTGGGAATCAATTTCCTGGACTGGTATAGCAGAAACTCTGCTGTCAAAAGTCTGAATTTCATCCATGATCACGTCTCGACTAATCACGATCTTCTTCCTACTCATATCAAACAACTTGTAGCCTCCGGTAGGATGATAACCAACAAGCAACATTTTTTCACCCTTGTCATCTAACTTCTTTCGAAGTTGACCCAGAATATGTTGAAACGCTACCGAACCGAAAACACGCAAATGACTCAAGCTCAGTTTGAATCCGGACCATACCTCTTCTAGAGTAACCTTTTCAAGCTTCTTTGTAGGACACCTATTCAGCAAATAGGCGGCAGTAGTGTCATACCCTAAATTTTACCCTGAGTTTTTCATTCGCATCAGCATAGCATGAATCTGTCCATTTTGTCGTGCATTTCATTAGTCAAAAAGCATTTATCAGAGTTTAGATAAAAAATCAGGAGTTCTGGCATTTTATCTGATCTTGATAACATTCATTCAGTTATCTGTTGATTGAGAAATTAAAAGATTTAATTTCTCAAATCTCAGTGCATCATTCATTCTATTGCATCTTGTTTCAGAGGTTCAGAAGATGATAATCAAAGAGTATTGTCACCATCTGAATCTTTATAGGGTTTTGTTTGTGTTTGAGAATCAGCAGCAAATGGTTCAATGGCGTTTCATTTACATCTGATTGTCTGTTCACGGTTATTCAGTCAGCAACTCAGTTCATTTACAAGACATTTGTATTTTCTACTTGTCATAGCATGCATTATTGTTCAGCGTAACACTTGAAATATTGCTCGAAATAATTTTTCGGATCTACAGACAGACCGGTCAAATCGTTTCTCAACTGTGCATCAAATTAGCGGATGAAAAATTTCAAAATTAAGCTTTCAGACGTCAGTTTTATTAATCTATGTTCCACGTAGTTTAATCTGGTGTGCTCGTTTTAATTTTTTCAGATACTTTTTCGGTCACATTTCGATCAGCCTAAGCCTTTTAACCGATTATTTTTTATTTCAAAATTTGATCAAAATCTGTATGTTTTAAATAAGTTTACTGCGTGTTGATCATTTTAGTGCGCTCGTTTTATTTTTTCGGGCATTTTTTGTGCTCAATTTTCATTTATTTTTATCCGAGTTTTTTATTAGTAGATTTAATTAAAATGAATTATGTTTTTTAATATAATTTTATTTTATTCTATTTAATTTTATTTCTAATGTAATTATTAAAACTTGATTTTAGTTTTTAATTTTTAATTCAATTTTAAAGAGTAATTAAGAAAAAAGAGAAAAAATATCTTCTTCTTCCTCCACAAACCATCTGCCACGCGGAACTATTTCCTCCACACAAAAAGTTTACCCACGCGGACCAATCAAATATACACACGCGAATTTTCTCTTTCTGTCTCCATTTTTTTCCTGCAGATTAATACAACCATCCTCCTCACTTAAAACTTCTTCTAACTTTTTACACTCTCCCCCCTCTTCACTCCTTAAAAAAACCACACTTCAATATTGTCACTCTCTCACTTTATTCTCTAAAATATAATCCACCTGCATTTCCTCTATCTCTCCTCTTAACAACCCCTTTTCCATCAACTTCAACATATCATACACCACCATCATCATCATTATTAACAAACACTCCTCACCATTCTAAACACCAAACCACACAATATTATCATCCAACAATAACCTTACATCACAACAAAAGAAGAAAAACTAACAAAAACAAAGAAATGGTTTGAATCCAAACAACACTGTATTTTTGTTTCAGCCACCACATTTTCATTACCAGATCTGAACCGCACGCGACCTCTATCGTCTTCTCATCGGTAATTTGTTGTTCATCCCCGGTTTCTTACTGTTTTTTGCTATAGCTTTTTTTCCTTTCCTTTTACGTTTGTTTTGCTGTTGTGACAGAGTGAAAGTCATTTAACTTGTAGTTTAAAAAAATCAGCACTTTGTTTCTTCCTATTAATTATTTATTCTTTTTTTGTTACTCTTATTATAGTGAAACCTAATTGAATGATGAATATTTCCTTTTTTATTTTTTTATTTTTTTTCACTTTTTATATTTTTTATTAATAATAAATATTTCACTTTTGTGTGTTTAATAATTGTTTTTTTTAAGACCGTGCTTTAAAATATTCTTGTTTTTCACTTAATACATATATTTTCAAACCTCACGTGTATATATATATATATATGTAACATACAGCATCCAACCAATATACTGTTTTTATTTCTTTCTAATCTTACCATGATTAATATCATTAAGCAATTGCTTACAATTTTACTTTATTCTCAACTGTTTCAAACTGATAAGCAAAAATAAATTGATTATTTTAATGATTAACTCAGACGAATTTTTTAATCATTAAACTTTAGGACACAAGTTTGCTACAACTTAATTATTCTAAATAAATAAATGAAAAAATTAATTGAATCAAATTGTTTCTTAATTCTTAATGTTATATATATACATATATATGTATTAGTGTGTTCACATTGTATTTTATTTTTCCTTATTATTATTGTTTTTTTTATATTATTATTACTATTTTCAATTATTATGTATTATGTATTATTAATGTTAATTATTATTATTTATTAATTATTGTTGCTAAGTATTATTACCAATTGTTAATTATTATTTATATTATTGTTTATTATTTATTGTCATTAATTACTTATTTAATTAATTTGATTATTTTAAAATTATTAAAGAAAAAATTCAATTTATTTGTCTCGTCGGTTTTTCATAAATGCGTAGTAATTTTGAAGTTAAAAATTCAATTTAATTTCAAAAATTGCTTATACGCATAGAGTCTTATTGACCAGCCTCAAATAGGGTGATTCCTATATGAATCGCCTTACGAATGTTTAACACAGCGCTAAAATTTTTAGTTTAACTTCTGATTTTATTTCGAGTCCCTTGGCTTTCTCTTGGGCCTTCTTACAACGAGATTCTTTTATTTTTTTCAACTGTCTTTCAAAGCTTATATCATTTAATTATCGTGTTATATCCCCATTTGATAAACTGTACCCCCAGTCCAAGAAATGTGTAATAAATTTACCGCTTTCATTTACTTTACTGTACCAGTTGATTGTTAATAAAAGATTAAAATCAACCCTTTCAGAAAAGAACAAAAACAAACACTCGATCCAACGTCGAGTCTTTTGTCCTAAATCAAATCCAAATTGATTACAAAGTCAAATATACCCCCGCCACATCCAAATTATTTTTCATAAGTCAACTTCTGACACTTGATCCAACGTCAAGTCGTCCCCCTGTTTTTAAAAGCTTTTCACAATAAAAATGGAAGAAACTGATTAAGTTTAGACTTTCTCTGTTTCGAATGTTAGGATACTGCTGTAGAGCTCAATGTTCAAACATTCGTCTTCCATATTAACATACAATAACTACCAGAATTGGGTCATTTCTCTTATAGAAGAAAAAGATTGATTGGGTATCGACCTTCTCTTTTCCGATTATTTGGACACTGCTGTAGAGCTCTCTGTCTGACTAATCGTCTTCCGTTAGTGAACATTGACCTAATTTGCCATACATTTTCATAATAATCTTTTGGATGAAAAGAGAGTGATTGAGCTTAGGCCTCTTCCTTTTCGGGCATTCGAGTAATGCAATAGAGCTCCCTGCTTGGATGCCTGCCTCCGCTTAAAATCAACTCAAACTCATCAAACTTATTTCCCGCCGTCGTGCGATCCCGAAAACATTTTCAAAAAAAGAGTATGCAACGTCCATTTTGATGCGAAACAAACAAAGACTTCAGCCTCCAAGAGCGAGCAGCAAGTAAAGGTTTAATCGCTCAAACGTGATCCGAGCATCACTCTCTTTAAAAGCAATCCACCCAGTAGTTCTCTTTGGGTAGAACTACGTATGCCTTGAGTTCTTCATAGCACCTGGAGATACGTAGGAGCAGGATTGCGAAATCTTGTCAGGCACATTAACATTAAAAACCCTAAGTCTTTCCTTTCTTTCTTTCTTTTTCCTCACTCGATAAGTAGAAGTTCGCAAATGATATCATGCTAACACTCTTACACGAAACTAACTAGATGGGTCCCATCGAGTACGATGGATGTGAGGGGTGTTAATACCTTCCCCTTGCATAACCGACTCCCGAACCCGATTTGGTTGCGATGACCATTTCTTTTTGATTTTTGTGGGTTTTATCGATATTTCCCCTTTCCCTTTTTGGGAATAAATAAAGTTCGGTGGCGACTCTGTTTTGTTTATATTTCGAGCGTTCCTTACGCTCGGGTATTTTTTCGCGCCGCGACAGCTGGCGACTCTGCTGGGGAAGTACAAGTTGCCTAAGCGAGTCAACCCTAATTTAGTTTATTTTGTGCTTGAGTGTTTCTTTTATCTATTTATTTACTTCTTATTTGTTCTATCTATATATGCCTTTATTATCTGTATTTCCAATTGTTGTATTATTGATATATGGTATCATTGGAACTTTCTGGACTATTGGCATTTGTGTGAGGAAAAGCTTTATACCCGAGCTATGAGAAAAACTTAAGTTAGGATGGTGGTTGTGTAGTATTGACCTGCGAGACATCGGACTCGTTAGGTTGATGCGAGAACCCCACTCAGATGAGATCCCTTGAAAGTATTACTGTCTTACGATTAGTCGTTTTGGCGGTGATACTTTCAACCTCGATCTATGATTCTGAGGACCTTTTGTAGAACCCTGAACCTATGGCTTTTAGGACCGATGGTTGTGTAGTGTTAACCTATGAGACTTAGGACTCGTTGGGTTAATACGAAGACCTCGCTCAGAATAGATCATTTTTGAGGATATTATTGTCTTACGAGTAGTCGTTCTGACGATAATATTGTCTGGTGTGATCCATGACTCTGGGAACCGTGTCTAGAACCGTGGAGTCGATGGTTGTGTAGTATTGACCTACGAGACTTAGGACTCGTTGGGTTAATACAAAGACCTCACCTAGAATAGATCCTTTTTAAAATATTATTGTCTTACGATTAGTCGCTCTGACGATAATATTCTTGAATTAGGTCCATGATTCTAGGAACCTTTTAAACCCTAGAGCCTACCTGTGTTTGGTTTTCCTATTCCTGGAACCTTTCCTCCATGAAGTAATTAATCAGACTGTTCCAATGATCACCTACCCAACTGTACATACATAAACATAAAACATTTCATAATCATAACACATATGACATGTGCATATTTTCAAGGGACCTAAAGACTCTGTTGATTGCAGGCATTCAGAAGACATGGGTGGCAATCAAAAAAGTACTTATTCATTCAAGTTCAGGAATCCAAAGCTAGGATTGATTAAGGGGTTGATCTCAGATGTGAAAAAAATCAGAAGGAATAACTTTTGTGTTGAGTATGGTGACCTGTTGACTATCATGAACACCGAGGTGGATGCTTGGGCCATTTTCACTTTGGCACAATTCTATGATCCTCCCTTGTGGTGTTTCACATTCTAGGACTTCCAGTTGGCGCCAACATTGGAAGAGTTCTCACATATAGCAAACATTGGTATCAAGGATGAAGTCCCTTACACCGGTCTAGGGGAATTTCCTACACATCAACAAATAGGTTCATTTATACATCTAGATAAAGCGGAAGTGAAGGCTAATCTTGGACCAAAAGGAGGCACTTCGGGATTCACTTTGAAGTTCTTAGTGGGAAAAGCTTCAGATTTCAAAAGTAAAGAAGATTGGGTCGCTTTCAATGCTGTGTTAGCCTTGATACTCTATGGGATTGTCTTGTTCCCGAACATTGATGACTTCGTGGACATGACTGCTATACGCATTTTCTTGCTCAAGAATCCCATTCCCACCTTGCTTGCAGATGTTTATCACTCTATCCATTGGAGAAATGAGAAGAAGGGGGGGATGATCCAGTGTTGCACTCCTTTACTGTATAAATGGTTCTTATCTCACTTACCAAGCGAAGGGCCTTTTGTTCAGAACAAGGATAACCTCAAGTGGTCTCAAAAAATCATGTCTCTCACTGCCAATGACATCACCTGGTACTCTCGTGTTTATGATGATGTAGACATAATCGTCAAATGTGGCAACTTCCATAATGTGCCACTCATAGGAACTCGAGGTTGCATCAATTACAATCCTGAGCTTGCTATGCGGCAACTTGGGTTTCCTATGAATGACAAACCAGAAGACAAGTTGTTAGAAGGTTTCTTGCTGGGAGAAGGAGCGAAGGACTTTGATCTGGTGAAGAGGATAGGTCGTGCCTGGACTAAAGTTCGTAGAGAAGGAAAAAGGGAGCGTGGAAAGAAGAATTGTATAGCTAGAGGGCCATATACAAGTTGGGTCCAAGCCAGAGCTTCTCAAGACAAACTACCATACTCTTATGAGCCTCCAACGCATACAAATCCTCCAGAACCTACTCACGTCACTATGGAGGAAGCTAAAGAGCTCAAAGTTGTCATCCAAAGTTTGGAAAAAGAGAATGAAGAGCTACGGTTGAACCTTCTCCGAATTACTGAAGAAAGGGATAATCATAAGTGGGAGCTTGGGCGGAAGAAAACACAACTTCAAGCAAATGTGGAAAGGACTGATAAGGAGGAATATAAGAGAAAAAGAGTCAAACAGGGGTTAGATCAGGCTGAGAGCTGCTTGAATACCGTCAAAAGCCAACTGAAAGAGGCTGAGAGGGATTGTCGTGAGAAAGAGAAATGGTGGAAGCTCGCCACGAAACAAAAAAAGGAGATAAGAGAGACGCTTGAGGCTGAGATAGCCAACCTCAGTGTTTCACTCTTTGAATCAAAAGAAAGGGAAGAACGAGAACGCCGCAGTAAAGAGAGTGTTATGGCTGCTACTCAGGTTACACCTGAAATGTGGAATGGAAAGTGCCAGGAGGTTGAAAATGCTAATGAGTGGGAACGATACTGGAGAGGCCGACATGACTCTTTGTTACAAGAAGGTGAAGATTGGATGAACGCAAGGGAAAATGTGAATGCTAGTTTGGCAGCCTGCGAGGAAACCATCCAGTTTTTACATGAACAAAGAAATGAGTATCGAGACAAGTTTGCCAGTTTGATAGACTTCTGTAATGGCATGGCTACGAATGTGCCTTTGATGCTAAGATGTGCTCTGGAAGACATAGACAATGACAACATCCCTCGTTCAGTGACTGAATTTATTTATCTTTGTGAAGACATGATGAAAAGGTTCAAAGGAGAGTTGGAAGATCTCAACAAACAGAAGCCTGCAGTTTGACTTTTTTTATGTTGTACTTTCCTTTATGTTTGAAAGAATATTTTGTACTCAATCCTTGTACTCTATTTTGAATTGAATGAATGAAGGATTTTGAGTTTCTTTTGTACAAAAAATTTTGGTTCCATTCTTGTTTTATTCCCCGTGATCTCTTTGAATGCTTGCTAAGTTACAAGGAATCTAACACGGTTCCCTGAAAATAAAATTGAACATAAGCATAAAAGACATTTTTAAATCCACGTGCATTAACATATGCATCATGCATTTCATTTCTCAAAACAAAAACTCATTCCATTTTTCCTCGTGTCCAGTAGTTCAAGCTGATTCCTCAACGTGCATACGCTACTCGCTCCAACACAAGAAGAATCATGGATGTAGTTAGAGAAGAACAAGCTGCCTTCAGAGAGGAGATGGACTCTGTCAAAAGCAAGATCGAGCAGATCTTTGAGGCTATACAAGCTCTGGCTAGAAGGGAAGAAGAGGCTCGTGTTGCCGCTGCTGCAAGGAACGATGCTCTAGTTCAAGGGGTTGCTATTCAGTCAGGACCTTCAGTTCCTATTCCAAATCCCGTTATCTATGGTCTTCCTCCAGGTTTTGTTCCACCGCCTGAAAGAACTCATGTGCCTCCACCTGCGCATACTTCTGGAGTAGCTGATGGAGTCGCTGCGCAAGGACCTCCGATAGTCAATCAAGTGGCCATTCCCCGCACTGATGAGGAGCTCCAGGACGAGTTTGAAATGCAGAATTACAATGGAGCTACTCCAGTGGTCATCCCTATTGCTGCCCAAGATTCTGAGGCTATCTTGATGTGTCGTGCTCTGGCCGAAAAGCTAAGAATCTTGGAAGGACATAACTCAACCCGTTTAAGTGCCTTGGAGATGTGTCTAGTCCCAGACGTGGTGATTCCTCCAAAATTCAAAGCTCCTGAATTTGAAAAATACAAAGGACTCACATGTCCTAACATACATTTGAAAATGTATTGCAGAAAAATGGCTGCCTATGCCAGAGATGATAAGCTCATGATCCACTGCTTTCAGGACAGTCTAACTGGGGCATCTTTGGACTGGTACATGCAGTTGGAATGCAGCAACATCCACACTTGGGATGAGTTGGCTGAAGCATTCGCAAAGCAATACAAATATAATACTGACATGGCACCAAACCGTACTCAGCTTCAGAGTATGACCCAGAAAGACAATGAATCTTTTAAAGAATACGCACAACGCTGGAGAGAATTGGCTGCAAGGGTGCACCCGCCGCTGGTTGATCGTGAATTGATTGACATTTTCATGGGAACCTTGCAGGGCCAATATTATGAAAGATTGATCAGTAGTGTGTCCACAGGATTTTCTGACATGGTGATCGTGGGAGAAAGAGTAGAAGAAGGACTGAAGAGTGGTAAAATCCAGGGAGGTTCCAGCAGTCAACCAATCTTGAAGAAGCCTTTCAACGGATTCAAGAGGAAGGAGGGTGAGACTAGTGCCATTTCTTCTCAGAGGAGGGTACCACCCAGGGCTCCTGCTCCTCTGCCTTATTATCAGTACCCTTACGTAGCAGCTGCTCAATATCCAACCATGCCTTATCGTCCAATTGCTCATGTTCCTATTCCAGCTCCGGTACCTCAATATCAAGTTCCAGTTCCTCAATATCAAGCTCCACAACCTCAGTTCCAGGCTCCTCCACCTCAACATCAACAGAGAAATCAACAGAATAATCAACCACGTCCAGTTCAGCAGCAACGGCCAAATCAACAGAGGCCATATCAACAGTATAATAATGTGAATACCACTCCTATCCCAATGACTTACACTCAATTGCTACCGTATCTGATTCAGAATGGGACTGTCGTGCCAAGGGCATTACCTCCAATGCCGAAGCCGCATAAGCCTTGGTATGATGAGAATGCTAGATGTGCCTTTCATGCTAATTCAGAGGGTCATACAACAGAGAATTGCAAAGTGTTCAAGCTCCGGGTCCAAGAGTTGATAGATCAGAAAATATTGTCTTTTGCCGATGTTCCAAATGTGGGGAACAATCCTTTGCCTAAACATGATGGTTCAGGTGTCAATGCTATAGAAAGTTCAACTGATGATGGATTGATAAAGGATGTATTCAAGTTGAAGACTATTTTAACATTGGTCCATGCTAGATTGATGGAAGCAGAATTGATGAATGGAGTACATGATAATTGTGTGGTGTGTTCATCCAACCCTGATCAGTGTGGTGAATTCAAAGTTTGTCTTCAACGTTTGATGGATCAGCGGGTTATTCAGTTCACTAGAGCAAAGATTGATGAGGATGTTGCTGTGATTGTGCCTATGTTTGATCAAGAGAGGCTTCCCAAGCCTTTTGTGGTCCCTTATCAGAGAAATGTTGACCTAGAGCCAGTGAAGAAGATTGAGCCCATGGTTATCCATGTTCCCACTCCATTCTCATTTGACAGTACCAAAGCCGTGCCTTGGAACTATGAGCCTGTAGTTTATGTGGGTAACAAACCAGTAATCTTGAAAGAGCCAGACGTGACTAACATTGCTGGAGCTAGTGGTGTGACTCGAAGTGGAAGGGTTTTCTCTCCTGAAGTGATCCCAAACAAAGAAAGTGCACCAACAGTTGAACCAACAAAGGGGAAAGAGGTGAATCCTCCAGAAGTATGAGAAGGCTCATCTAAGAAAGTAGTAACTGCTGAAGAGGATAGAGAATTCTTGAAGATTATCAAGAAGAGTGATTACAAGGTCGTAGATCAGCTCAACCAAACTCCTTCAAAAATATCCATTCTTTCTCTACTTATGAGTTCTGAGGCTCATAGGACTGCTCTATTGAAGTTCTTGAACGAAGCTTATGTGGCAGAAGACATCAGTGTTATTCAGTTTGATAATGTGGTTGCTAATCTCAATGCTAGTAGTTGTTTGATGTTCACTGATGATGATTTACCCCCTAATGGGCGAGAACATAATATGGCGCTTCATATCTCCATTCAGTGTACAGATGTTACTTTGGCTCGAGTACTGGTGGATACAGGTTCATCCTTGAACGTGTTACCTAAGACTACCCTGGCACAATTGAATATTGAAGGGGTGCAGATGAGACCCAGTGCTTTGATAGTTAAAGCTTTTGATGGGTCTAAGCGAACAGTTATTGGGGAGATTGACCTCCCAATCCTGATTGGCCCTCAAACTTTCCGTATTACCTTTCAGGTAATGGATATTAGGCCTGCCTATAGCTGTCTGTTAGGTAGACCTTGGATCCATGCTGCTGGAGCTGTCACCTCGACACTTCACCAGAAGCTAAAGTTTGTTACTTCTGGTAAGTTGGTATCAGTATCCGGAGAGGAAGATATTTTCGTCAGCCATTTGACTTCTTTCAGATACATTGAAGTAGGTGAAGACATTGTTGAAACTCCTCTCCAAGCCCTTGAAGTGGTCAATGTGGTCCAGACTAAGCCGAAACTTGTTGAAGAACCCAAGGGGGTCATGACCTCGTGGAAGAGTGTGAAAGCTGCAATTGAAGCTGGTTGCCCTGGAAGTTGGGGCACAGTGATTGAACTACCAGAGAAGAAAGACAAGTGTGGATTAGGATATCAGCCGTCTATTGAACTTTTCAAAGATCAGAATTTACATCAGGGGAAGGTTCCTAGCATCCAGGAAATATTCTCCAAAGCTGGTTTCCGAAGTGATGATCAAGTGAATGCTCTTGAAGATGAAGATCTAGATTTGTCCAAGATGGTGTTTTGTGGACCTCCGGATGCTGCTCTCACTAACTGGAAGGCAACAGATGTTCCGGATATAGTTTCTTGTTCAAAGTAATTTACTGTTTTCTAAAAACATCCAATGTCATGCCCAAGGCATATGGATAGCTTTGTAGGGCCCATTTTGTGTTAATATTTAAGCCTTATCATCAATACAAAGCACATTTTTTGAGATCCCTGTCTTTCATCTTTTTAATTTATTTATTTTTTTAAAAATAAATAAATAAACAACAAAAAAAATGGCAATTTTTATTTCACATCACTTTCATTTTTCAAAATCTTCCTCTAAAAAAGAAAAATCATTTCCATGCAAAATCATTAATAACTGGATCCGTTGAACACGACAATGCTATAATTCCCTATGACTTCGACCTCCCGATTAACCAAGCTGAAGAGGATGGTAAGGAAGACTGCGAACTCCCAGAAGAGTTGACCAGACTTTTGAAACAAGAGGAAAAGATGATTCAGCCTCATCAGGAACCAGTGGATGTGATCAATCTGGGGACTGAGGAGGATAGAAAGGAAGTCAAGGTCGGAACTGCTTTGAAAGAAAATGTGAAGGAGGAACTAGTCAAGCTACTACATGAATATGTGGATGTGTTTGCTTGGTCATATCAGGATATGCCAGGACTCGACACCGACATAGTTGTGCACAAGCTTCCGTTGAAGCCGGAATGCCCGCCCATCAAGCAGAAGTTGAGAAGAACTCGACCAGACATGGCTGTCAAGATCAGAGAAGAGGTCAAGAAGCAGTTTGATGCAGGTTTTCTAGCTGTTGCAACTTACCCGCAGTGGATTGCTAACATTGTGCCAGTTCCAAAGAAGGATGGGAAAGTTCGAATGTGTGTAGACTACAGAGACCTGAATAGAGCTAGTCCCAAAGATGATTTTCCTTTACCTCACATTGATGTATTGGTAGATAACACAGCTCAGTTCTCTGTATTCTCCTTCATGGACGGATTCTCGGGATATAATCAGATTAAAATGTCTCCCGAAGATATGGAGAAAACAACTTTCATTACACCATGGGGCACTTTCTGTTATAAGGTAATGCCTTTCGGCCTGAAAAATGCTGGGGCAACCTATCAAAGGGCCATGGTGACTCTTTTCCATGATATGATACATAAGGAGATTGAAGTCTATGTGGATGACATGATTGCCAAGTCTCAGACAGAAGAGGAGCATGTTATTCATCTGAAGAAGTTGTTTGTAAGATTGAGGAAATATAGATTGCGCTTAAACCCTGCTAAATGCACTTTTGGAGTCAGATCTGGAAAGCTTCTAGGATTTATTGTGAGCCAGAGAGGCATAGAAGTTGATCCTGACAAAGTCAAAGCTATTCAAGAGATGCCAGCACCTCGGACAGAGAAGCAAGTCCGTGGTTTCTTGGGCAGATTGAACTATATTTCCAGATTCATCTCGCATCTGACAGCCACTTGCGAGCCAATATTCAAGTTGTTAAGAAAAGATCAAGCTGTTAGGTGGAACGATGATTGCCAGAGTGCATTCGATAAAATCAAACAGTATCTGCAAGAACCACCAATCTTAGTGCCACCAATTCCAGGAAGGCCTCTCATTATGTATTTGACAGTACTCGATGAATCCATGGGATGTGTACTGGGGCAACACGATGAGACGGGTAGAAAAGAGCATGCTATCTACTACCTGAGCAAGAAGTTTACAGAATGTGAAATCAGGTACTCCATGCTAGAAAAGACTTGTTGTGCATTAGCATGGGCCTCTCGTCGTCTGAGACAGTATATGATATGTCATACAACAATGTTAATATCCAAGATGGATCCCATCAAGTACATCTTCGAGAAACCTGGATTAACTGGAAGAATCGCTCGCTGGCAAATGTTGTTATCAGAATATGACATTCAGTATGTAACTCAGAAGGCCATTAAAGGTAGTGTGTTATCAGAGTACCTTGCGCACCAGCCAGTGGAGGACTATCAATCGATGAGACTCGACTTCCCAGATGAAGACGTCATGTACATAAGAGACTATGAGATTCCAGGCCCGGAAGAAGGACCCGAACCAGGATCACGGTGGACGCTCGTGTTTGATGGTGCCTCAAATGCATTGGGTAACGGAATTGGGGCTGTTATAACTTCTCCAAAGGATTTTCATCTTCCCTTCACGGCAAGGTTATGTTTCCAATGCACCAATAACATGGCGGAGTATGAAGCATGTATCTTGGGAATTGAAGCAGCTATTGATCTACGAATCAAGATTCTTGAAGTGTATGGGGACTCAGCACTTGTCATCTATCAAATCAAAGGAGATTGGGAGACCCGCCATCCCAATTTGATCCCATACCGAGAGCATGTCATGAAGCTAATCCCCTACTTTGATGAGATTAATTTCCATCATATTCCTAGGGAGGAAAATCAACTAGCCGATGCCTTGGCTACTCTGTCATCTATGTTCAAGGTCAAGTGGGCTAACGAATCACCTGCTATTACAATTCAACGTCTAGACGAGCCAACACATTGCTTGGTAGTTGAAGCAGAAACAGATGGCAAGCCTTGGTTTTATGACATCAAACGATATCTTGAGAAGCACGAGTATCCAAATGATGTATCCATCACAGACAAAAAGACCTTAAGAAAGTTATCAGCCAATTTCTTCCTAAGTGGTGGTGTCTTATACAAAAGAAACTTTGATTTAGTTCTGCTCAGATGCGTGGATAGACACGAAGCCGACCTACTCATCAAAGAAATCCACGAAGGTTCTTTCAGCATTCATGCAAACGGACATGCAATGGCGAAGAAAATCCTTAGAGCTGGTTACTATTGGTTGACAATGGAAACAGATTGTTACCACTATGCCAGGAAATGCCACAAGTGCCAAATTTATGCTGACAAGGTGCACGTGCCACCTACTCCTCTGAATGTTTTATCAGCTCCATGGCCATTCTCAATGTGGGGCATAGACATGATTGGTATGATTGAGCCTAAAGCTACAAATGGACATCGGTTCATTCTGGTTGCCATTGACTACTTCACTAAGTGGGTAGAAGCAGCTTCTTATGCCAATGTGACGAAGCAAGTAGTCACTCGGTTTATCAAGAAAGAGATAATTTGTCGCTACGGAACTCCTAGCAAGATTATCACTGATAATGGATCAAATCTGAATAATAAGATGATGAAGGAGTTGTGCGAGAATTTCAAGATTGAACATCATAACTCGTCACCTTATAGGCCAAAGATGAACGGAGTTGTGGAGGCAACTAACAAGAATATCAAGAAGATCATTCAGAAGATGGTGAAAACTTATAAAGATTGGCACGAGATGCTACCCTTTGCTTTGCACGGATATCGAACAGCTGTTCGCACTTCAACAGGGGCAACCCCTTTCTCACTAGTATATGGCATGGAGGCTGTGCTACCGATAGAAGTTGAGATCCCCTCATTGAGAGTCTTGATGGAGACAGAATTAGAAGAAGCAGAATGGATTCAAACCAGGTTTGACCAGCTCAATCTAATCGAAGAAAAGAGGATGACAGCATTGTGTCATGGTCAGTTATATCAAAGGAGACTCAAGCGGGCATTTGACAAGAAGGTCCGACCTCGAGAGTTTAATGTAGGTGAACTAGTTTTGAAAAAGATAATCTCCCTCCAGAAGGATTCACGTGGCAAATGGATTCCAAACTATGAAGGACCATTTGTGGTGAAGAAAGCTTTCTCTGGTGGAGCTTTAGTTCTCACGAACATGGACGGAGAAGAGTTGACACACCCTGTCAATTCTGATGCAGTCAGAAAGTATTATGCCTAAGAAAAAGATATGGATAATAAGAGCTCGCTAAGTTGAAAACCCGAAAGGGCGACTTAGGCAAAAAATGAGCATCCCGGTGAGTTGAAAACCCGAAAGGGCGGCTCAGGCAAAAATTAGGGATAAACAAAAAAATTAAGCCCGGTAAGTTGAAAACCCGAAAGGGCGACTTAAGCAAAAAAGGGTAAAATCTCCCGGTGAACTGAAACTCTTAAGGAGCAGTTCGCGCAAAAGTTAGGGAATATCCAAAAGTATAATACTGCAGCGACACAAGTTAACACTGCAACAAAGCTCAGATGGAAGAAAACAGTCCAATTACCATCTCCAGACACAAAGTAAGGAGGACTAGAGGACATAGGGGAAAGTAGCAAAGTTGTATTTCGTTGGAAAATCAGTTAAATTTTTGTTGTCATTTACTTGCTTTCTTTCTCTGTAAACTCCTCTTAGAGGGGTTTACATCTTCATGAAACCCATGTATGAGTTATTCTTCTCATCAAATAAGATTGTTCAGTTGAACATTACCTTACCAATTATTTCTGTTTTTCTACTTAATGTCGCTTTTTATTTTTGATAAGATAAAAACATTAAAATAGTGGAAACGACAAAGCTTTTGAAAACTTTAATTTGATTTGATTTTGAAAGTATAAAAGGAATGTTTGTTGGTTTACAATAATGCATCCGGTTCACAAGAAGTGGGACATTTCCTAGATCATTGTAATCTAAAGCAAGTTTGAAATGGATTTTCTTCCCGAAGCAAGAAGTCCTCATTGAAGCCCGCTTGGCGGAAAAGCGGAAATCAGATATTTTGCAACAAAAAAATCATCTTCATAATTACAAAATTATCCAAGAAAAGGCGTTGGGGAATCCGAGCTTGATACCCACAAAATGCATAAACTAATATGTTCATGCATTCACATTCATGTTGCATATCATGTACAAAAACAGATCATGCATAAACCTCAGCCGAGTTCAGCAACCTCTCAAGAAAGTTCAGTGTAATCCTCAGCGGAATGAAGATTCAAGGGGTGTTCTCAGGAGTAGAACATTCATTTTCTTCAGTAAGTACTTTCAGAATTTGATCATTGTTAGTGTTGATTCTCAATGCAATTTTCTTCCCCAGCAAGGTGATTGATGTTCTCCCATTGGAACTCTGGTGTCAACGGAATTTCTGCTTGGTTTCCCCAGTAGGTATCTCCCCATAGAGTTTCTCCAACATTGTATTTTCTCCAGTAAAATTTCATGAACTCCCCAGCAAGTCTCTGGGATCTTCTCATTCCCCAAAAGAGTCTTCTGTCAGCCAAGAGCAGCTGAACATGCGGTTATTTCCCAAAGGAAGCATTTTGTTTATTTCCCAGCAATTTGCATCAACCAAGAGCAGTTGAATGCATTAGTTTTAGCCAAGAGCAGTTGAATACTATTTTATTTTCCAGCAGTTTACTTCAACCAAGGGCAGTTGAATGCATTAGTTTCAGCCAAGAGCAGCTGGACACCATTTTATTTTATGCAGTAGTTTCAGCCAAGAGCAGCTGAACACTATTTTTATCTCCCAGTTTTGCTTCAACCATGAGCGGTTGAATGCAGTGGTTTCAGTAAAAAACAGCTGAACACTATTTTATTTTACAGTTTTTGCTTCAACCAAGAGTCATTGAATGCATCAGTTTCAGCCAAGAGTTGTTGAATATGACATCTTTAGCCAAAAGCATCCGAATATGATGATTTATTCCCCCAGGAGTGTCTGACTTCAATGAAGAACGTCTGAAGACCAGTCGAGCATGTTACCTTATAACATATCCATCCCAGAGATCTAATGTCAGACAAGAGCAACTGAACGTGATTCTCTCATCCCCAGTCATTTGCATGTCATTTGAGAAATCAAGAGCATTTTTCAATTCATTTACATTCATGATTAAGGAATCAAGAGTATTTCTTAATTCATTTTCATTTCATCTAAGAAATCAAGAGCATTTCTCAATTCATTTACATTCATGATTAAGAAATCAAGAGCATTTCTCAATTCATTTACATTCATGATTAAGAAATCAAGAGCATTTCTCAATTCATTTACATTCATGATTAAGAAATCAAGAGTATTTCTTAACTCATACATATTCCATTTACATTCATGATTAAGAAATCAAGAGTATTTCTTAACTCATCTGCATGTCATCTGAGAAATCAAGAGCATTTCTCATTTACATTCATGATTAAGGAATCAAGAGTGTTTCTTAATTCATATGCATTATCATGATTAAGAAATCAAGAGTATTTCTTAACTCATACATATTCCATTTACATTCATGATTAAGAAATCAAGAGTATTTCTTAACTCATCTGCATGTCATCTGAGAAATCAAGAGCATTTCTCATTTACATTCATGATTAAGGAATCAAGAGTGTTTCTTAATTCATATGCATTATCATGATTAAGAAATCAAGAGTATTTCTTAACTCATACATATTTCATTTACATTCATGATTAAGAAAACAAGAGTATTTCTTAACTTATCTGCATGTCATATGAGAAATCAAGAGCATTTCTCAAATCATTTTCATTCATGATTAAGGAATCAAGAGTATTTCTTAACTCATCTTCATAGAATTTAAGAAATCAGGAGCATTTCTCATATTATTTATCATCCGATGATTAAGAGATCAAGAGCAATTTCTCAATTCATCTGCATTTTCATTCAGCCATATGATGATTAAGAGATCGAGATTTTTTTTCTTAATTCATTCATCTTTAAGGAGTCAAGAGCACTTCTTAGCATACATAACATTTTTCATTCATATAGTTGAGAAATCGAGAGTATTTCTCAATTCACGCGCATTCATTTTTAAGGAGTTAAGAGGACTTCTTAACCTTCATTTACATGCATACCACCCAACGATTAGGGAATCAAGAGTATTTCTTAAATCTCATTGCATTCATTTGCATTACCGTCAGCTGATTAAGAAATCAAGAGTATTTCTTAAATCCAAGTGCATTTGGTCATAACCATAAGCTTATCATTCTTCTACATAAGAGGGCAAAATTTGGGTCTGTTTGGTATTTAAACTATCTTTCACCATGACGATTTGAAGAAGATTTCTTCATATCCTCTAGTTAAAGATGTTTAAATAGGGACAACTGTCATACCCTAAATTTTACCCTGAGTTTTTCATTCGCATCAGCATAGCATGAATCTGTCCATTTTGTCGTGCATTTCATTAGTCAAAAAGCATTTATCAGAGTTTAGATAAAAAATCAGGAGTTCTGGCATTTTATCTGATCTTGATAACATTCATTCAGTTATCTGTTGATTGAGAAATTAAAAGATTTAATTTCTCAAATCTCAGTGCATCATTCATTCTATTGCATCTTGTTTCAGAGGTTCAGAAGATGATAATCAAAGAGTATTGTCACCATCTGAATCTTTATAGGGTTTTGTTTGTGTTTGAGAATCAGCAGCAAATGGTTCAATGGCGTTTCATTTACATCTGATTGTCTGTTCACGGTTATTCAGTCAGCAACTCAGTTCATTTACAAGACATTTGTATTTTCTACTTGTCATAGCATGCATTATTGTTCAGCGTAACACTTGAAATATTGCTCGAAATAATTTTTCGGATCTACAGACAGACCGGTCAAATCGTTTCTCAACTGTGCATCAAATTAGCGGATGAAAAATTTCAAAATTAAGCTTTCAGACGTCAGTTTTATTAATCTATGTTCCACGTAGTTTAATCTGGTGTGCTCGTTTTAATTTTTTCAGATACTTTTTCGGTCACATTTCGATCAGCCTAAGCCTTTTAACCGATTATTTTTTATTTCAAAATTTGATCAAAATCTGTATGTTTTAAATAAGTTTACTGCGTGTTGATCATTTTAGTGCGCTCGTTTTATTTTTTCGGGCATTTTTTGTGCTCAATTTTCATTTATTTTTATCCGAGTTTTTTATTAGTAGATTTAATTAAAATGAATTATGTTTTTTAATATAATTTTATTTTATTCTATTTAATTTTATTTCTAATGTAATTATTAAAACTTGATTTTAGTTTTTAATTTTTAATTCAATTTTAAAGAGTAATTAAGAAAAAAGAGAAAAAATATCTTCTTCTTCCTCCACAAACCATCTGCCACGCGGAACTATTTCCTCCACACAAAAAGTTTACCCACGCGGACCAATCAAATATACACACGCGAATTTTCTCTTTCTGTCTCCATTTTTTTCCTGCAGATTAATACAACCATCCTCCTCACTTAAAACTTCTTCTAACTTTTTACACTCTCCCCCCTCTTCACTCCTTAAAAAAACCACACTTCAATATTGTCACTCTCTCACTTTATTCTCTAAAATATAATCCACCTGCATTTCCTCTATCTCTCCTCTTAACAACCCCTTTTCCATCAACTTCAACATATCATACACCACCATCATCATCATTATTAACAAACACTCCTCACCATTCTAAACACCAAACCACACAATATTATCATCCAACAATAACCTTACATCACAACAAAAGAAGAAAAACTAACAAAAACAAAGAAATGGTTTGAATCCAAACAACACTGTATTTTTGTTTCAGCCACCACATTTTCATTACCAGATCTGAACCGCACGCGACCTCTATCGTCTTCTCATCGGTAATTTGTTGTTCATCCCCGGTTTCTTACTGTTTTTTGCTATAGCTTTTTTCCTTTCCTTTTACGTTTGTTTTGCTGTTGTGACAGAGTGAAAGTCATTTAACTTGTAGTTTAAAAAAATCAGCACTTTGTTTCTTCCTATTAATTATTTATTCTTTTTTTGTTACTCTTATTATAGTGAAACCTAATTGAATGATGAATATTTCCTTTTTTATTTTTTTATTTTTTTTCACTTTTTATATTTTTTATTAATAATAAATATTTCACTTTTGTGTGTTTAATAATTGTTTTTTTTAAGACCGTGCTTTAAAATATTCTTGTTTTTCACTTAATACATATATTTTCAAACCTCACGTGTATATATATATATATGTATCATACAGCATCCAACCAATATACTGTTTTTATTTCTTTCTAATCTTACCATGATTAATATCATTAAGCAATTGCTTACAATTTTACTTTATTCTCAACTGTTTCAAACTGATAAGCAAAAATAAATTGATTATTTTAATGATTAACTCAGACGAATTTTTTAATCATTAAACTTTAGGACACAAGTTTGCTACAACTTAATTATTCTAAATAAATAAATGAAAAAATTAATTGAATCAAATTGTTTCTTAATTCTTAATGTTATATATATACATATATATGTATTAGTGTGTTCACATTGTATTTTATTTTTCCTTATTATTATTGTTTTTTTTATATTATTATTACTATTTTCAATTATTATGTATTATGTATTATTAATGTTAATTATTATTATTTATTAATTATTGTTGCTAAGTATTATTACCAATTGTTAATTATTATTTATATTATTGTTTATTATTTATTGTCATTAATTACTTATTTAATTAATTTGATTATGTTAAAATTATTAAAGAAAAAATTCAATTTATTTGTCTCGTCGGTTTTTCATAAATGCATAGTAATTTTGAAGTTAAAAATTCAATTTAATTTCAAAAATTGCTTATACGCATAGAGTCTTATTGACCAGCCTCAGATAGGGTGATTCCTATATGAATCGCCTTACGAATGTTTAACACAGCGCTAAAAAATTTAGTTTAACTTCTGATTTTATTTCGAGTCCCTTGGCTTTCTCTTGGGCCTTCTTACAACGAGATTCTTTTATTTTTTTCAACTGTCTTTCAAAGCTTATATCATTTAATTATCGTGTTATATCCCCATTTGATAAACTGTACCCCCAGTCCAAGAAATGTGTAATAAATTTACCGCTTTCATTTACTTTACTGTACCAGTTGATTGTTAATAAAAGATTAAAATCAACCCTTTCAGAAAAGAACAAAAACAAACACTCGATCCAACGTCGAGTCTTTTGTCCTAAATCAAATCCAAATTGATTACAAAGTCAAATATACCCCCGCCACATCCAAATTATTTTTCATAAGTCAACTTCTGACACTTGATCCAACGTCAAGTCGTCCCCCTGTTTTTAAAAGCTTTTCACAATAAAAATGGAAGAAACTGATTAAGTTTAGACTTTCTCTGTTTCGAATGTTAGGATACTGCTGTAGAGCTCAATGTTCAAACATTCGTCTTCCATATTAACATACAATAACTACCAGAATTGGGTCATTTCTCTTATAGAAGAAAAAGATTGATTGGGTATCGACCTTCTCTTTTCCGATTATTTGGACACTGCTGTAGAGCTCTCTGTCTGACTAATCGTCTTCCGTTAGTGAACATTGACCTAATTTGCCATACATTTTCATAATAATCTTTTGGATGAAAAGAGAGTGATTGAGCTTAGGCCTCTTCCTTTTCGGGCATTCGAGTAATGCAGTAGAGCTCCCTGCTTGGATGCCTGCCTCCGCTTAAAATCAACTCAAACTCATCAAACTTATTTCCCGCCGTCGTGCGATCCCGAAAACATTTTCAAAAAAAGAGTATGCAACGTCCATTTTGATGCGAAACAAACAAAGACTTCAGCCTCCAAGAGCGAGCAGCAAGTAAAGGTTTAATCGCTCAAACGTGATCTGAGCATCACTCTCTTTAAAAGCAATCCACCCAGTAGTTCTCTTTGGGTAGAACTACGTATGCCTTGAGTTCTTCATAGCACCTGGAGATACGTAGGAGCAGGATTGCGAAATCTTGTCAGGCACATTAACATTAAAAACCCTAAGTCTTTCCTTTCTTTCTTTCTTTTTCCTCACTCGATAAGTAGAAGTTCACAAATGATATCATGCTAACACTCTTACACGAAACTAACTAGATGGGTCCCATCGAGTACGATGGATGTGAGGGGTGTTAATACCTTCCCCTTGCATAACCGACTCCCGAACCCGATTTGGTTGCGATGACCATTTCTTTTTGATTTTTGTGGGTTTTATCGATATTTCCCCTTTCCCTTTTTGGGAATAAATAAAGTTCGGTGGCGACTCTGTTTTGTTTATATTTCGAGCGTTCCTTACGCTCGGGTATTTTTTCGCGCCGCGACAAGTAGAAACGGCTTCACCCCAAAGCTCTTTCGGTAAATTCTTCGCTTTCAACATGTTACGCACCATGTTCATAATCGTCCGATTTTTCCTCTCGGCAACACCATTTTGCTGAGGCGTATAAGGTGGTACAACCTCACGCAGTATACCCTCGTCATCACAATAACTCCTAAATTCACCCGAAGTAAATTCGTCTCCACCGTCGCTTTTGAGAATTTTGAGTTTGTGACCTCTTTGTCGCTCAACCATGGGTTTGAACACTCCAAACACCTCATCCTTCCTCCTAATGAGATAAATCCATAGCTTCCTACTAAAATCATCAATAAACGTGATGAAGTATCGGTTGCCTCCATACGAATTGACTTGCATTGGTCTGCATACATCGTAATACACCACCTCAAGGTGATGCTTGGTCCTATGACCCGCATCCTTGCTGAAATTACTCTTGTGTTGCTTCCCTTGCACACACTCATCACATATTTCAGATGGAATATTAATCCGTGGCAGCCCGGACACCATACCGTGCCTATGTAACGCGTCGAGGTCTCGAAAGTTGAGATGACCGAGACGGTAGTGCCATAACCATTCTTCACGACTTGCAGCAGTAGATAAGCACCTATGCTCCATAACTTTCAACTCAATCTTGAAAGTTCTATTGGCATCCATAGGAGCCTTAAGGATCAAAACACTGTTTTGGTCCAAAACACGCAAAACCTTGTTTTCCATGCGAATCGTGTAATTCCTTTCCAGCAATTGGCCAATACTTAAAAGATTACATTTGATTCCAGGAATATACAATACATATTTGATCAAGGAATGACCACCATCCCTTCTCATGATCAAAACATCACCGACACCGTCGGCCGCTAAAGTCGTGTTATTTGCGAATCTCACTCTACTTCGCGTGGCTTGATTGATCTTCATGAACTAATCCTTTCTACCAGTCATATGAGTCGAAAAACCAGAATCTAAGTACCACTCATCACTACCTTGAACTCCATCTCGAACCGTTACCAATGCGTTTTTCTCCGAACGCATTTTCTGCATTTTTCGGTACTGCAGTAGTTGTTGTCCAGCAACTTCCTACTGCTGTCCATGCCATTATTCTCCTCCGTAATCACCACAAGAAGCATATTTTCATCATTCGTTTCTTGCCTAGCTACCTTAGCCTCACCCGCATCATTTTCCTTGCGTTTTGAGTGACATTCTCTCGAAAAATGCCCAAACCTTTGACAATTATAACACTTCATGGAATTTTTGTCGAGTGGTTTGTAGGCGCTTTGATTACCCTCTTTGGAGCTTCCTTCACCCTTTATCCCCTTTGAATTTTGTGGATCTTTTCCACCAAAATTTTGGAAATTCTTCTTACTTCGAGAAGACCATTTCCCTTTTGATCTCTTGTTCTTTTCATTTAAACGAGCTTGCAAAGCCACTTCCGCTTTCGCCTTACCGTTTCGTCTTTCATCCATCCTTTGTTCATGAGCTTCCAATGAGCTTTGAAGCTCATCTTTGGTCATAGTCTTGAGGTCCTTTGATTCTTCAATCGCAACCACAATGTTATCGAATCTAGGTGTTAAAGAACGCAACACTTTCGATACAATATTCTGCTCCGAAACAGCTTCACCGCAAGACTTCATTTGATTCACCAAACGCGTAACACGCGTCACATAATCATTGATCGTTTCCTTTTCTTCCATTTGAAGTAACTCGGATTGACGTTTGTGAGTTTGTAACCTCACAACCTTCGCTTTGCCTGCCCCTGCATAAGCCTTCTCAAGAATCCCCCAAGCTTGCTTTGCCGAGTCACAGTCGCCAACTTTCTCAAACTTGTCACTATCGACGCAAGAATGTATCAAGAATAGAGCTTTGTAGTCTTTCTTCTTATCTTCTTTGTGAGTAGCTTGTTGGGATGCAGTAGCCTCTTCAACAAGAGGAGTAACACCGATGGTAATCACATCAAGCACATCTTGATAACCGAACAAGACTTTCATTCGCTTGCACCATTTTTCGTAGTTCTTCGAATCAAGAATTGGAAGATTAGTGGGTATTTTATCGTTTGAAACAGACATGATTGCAGCGGAATAGGATCAGAACCAAAGCTCATGATGCCAAATGTTGGAACAAGATCAAACTTGTTCAAGGTGAATCAATGGTGGAAGTTGTTATTTTGGTGGTAGAAAGGTTAATTGAGGAAGATGATGAAAATAGAGAAATAATAAAAATTGAGATAAGAATATTGAATGGCATTATCTGAAGGCATTAACCACAAATATTACAATTGAGGTTTATTTATAGTGTACAAACCACTAAACAAACAGACTAAACAAAACATCCAAAACTGCCTAATAAAACAAAACTGTTTTTCTATTTTGGCTTCAGGAAATTGTTATTTCTGCAGCAAACAAGAAGCCTTCCAAAATAGCTTCTCAAATAAGCTATTCTCCAAAAACACTTAAAAAGCCAATTACATTGCATTTGACTTATTCTAATCATCCAACAGAAATCTCATGGTGATATGCTCCAATTGTGGTTAGAGTCCATGTTATCAAGCCTAATATTGTTTCGGGTTCTTGGTTTGTCTCGTGCTTATGAGCTATGAGAGTGATTGTTCACCTTGAAGGTGAAAAAAACACAAGAAAGGAGGTTAAAGTGTTATATATATATATATATATATATATATATATATATATATATATATATATATATATATATATATATATATTTTAAATCTCTTATTAGATTCTGAACTTAAAGTCCAGAATATGATACAGAGTCAAGTGTTTGCAGCGGATAAAAACAAGTTCAGAGGTAGAGAGTGAAAGAAGGAGAGACACAAGCAAGTTTATTCAGGTTCCTTCCACAAAACGAGGATAGTCAAGTTTATCCAAGGAATTTCACTATAATCACAACTGATTGCAAATGTTCAAGCATACAAGCAAGAGACATTCAATGCTCAAACACACTAGTAAGAAATTTCTAATGCTCAAGCACACAAGCAAGAGACTTCTAACAATCTAACTTAAAAGATTTTTGAATATTATACTTTATATACAATCAGAGGTGTAAACAAAATACAAATCACAAAGACTCTTAAGACTGATGAATTTCTAAGCAAAATGATAAGAAACTTTAAGTTAAACTTATGTTTTAGTTTAACATAGAAACAACTCTTTTTATTGTCAAGAATTGGTCGTCTTTCTTTAAGTCTTCAGCTCCTTGTATATAGAGACAGAAAAGAGTCGTTGAAGGAAAGAGCTAGCACAGGTGGGTCTTGGAGAAGCTTAATCATAGATGTTTGGATGTTACTTGATATGGTTAATGTCGTTGAAAATACATTTGAATTTATTTTTCCTCAAGAGAAATTATTTGTTACATCTCAGTTGTCTGTGCAAATTTTGATTGGATTAGCATGTGGTTAGAAGAAGACAAATTGCTCTTTGAATTTGATAGTGACATAGTATAGTCTTCTTGATCCTTGTGTTGACCTTCTTTAGACTCTGAGAACTTCATATAAAGTTAACCTCTTTCAGAGACTGAGTCTTCAGAGTCTGGATCTAAGATTCTGATCCTTCAGAGTCTAAGTCTTTAGAGGTTGACTTTCTTCAGAGTCTGGTCTTTAGAAGTTGACCTCCTTTAGATTCGGAGTCTTCGGAGTCTGGTTCTCGGGTTCTAATCTTCTAGTTAGGGGTGACAAAACGGGTCGCCAGACCCATCCGCCACGTCCACCTTAAGCTCTCCAAAAAAAGAACGGGCCAAACAAGCCCGACAAGTGAAATTGGGCTTTAAAATCTAGTTTGCACTGCCAATGTGACGTGTTGGCGGCGGCAAGCTTACCCGTCTATTTCTTTTTCTTTTTTTTAATAGATTAAAAGGTTTTTTTTTACATTTCAATTAGAAAGCATCAAACAAATAATTAGAAAGTATAAAATGGCAACTAAAAGTCTAAAACCATTAAAAAATTTCACATAAAATAGAACCATTAACAAGAGTTCCAAAACTATAGTTCAAGTATTAACCTTCAATCAACCAAAATAAATATTTTTAGTGTTTGATAACTAGGTGGGCGGACCAACCCGCCCCTTTTTTTACGGGCTTAAGTAGGGCGGGTTAAGGCAGGGTAAGCTGAACGAGTAGGCAGGCACAAAATCTCAACTCAACCCGCCACTTTTTGACGGGTGCACGGGCCACGACCCTTTTTTCACCCCCTACTTCTAGTTCTGGATCTTTTAGCTTCTCTTTAAATATTCATTTTTAGTACCACTAAGTTTAAATTAAAAATTTAAGTTTATGGTCTTGTACACTTGAACATATATTAGTATACCCAATTGTTCTTTAAATACTTTATTATCATTAAAACTTTAAAGATATGGTACAATCCAATTTTATTCCAACAATCTCCTCCTTTTTTATGATGACAAACACAAGTATTTAAGAATAATAGTTGTTAATTTAATTAACAAGTTGACTTCAAGGTCTGAGGTTTGTAAGTTCCCCCTCAGTCTAATAGTCCAAAAGGCAAGTTTTGTAAGCTCCCCATAAATTATATCCAGGTTAATTAAATTTTATCTTTAAAGCACAATAAATTATTCTTTAGAAATTAAGCGAGAAATAATTCTTAACTATCAGATTCAGACGCTTAAATGCTTATTTATCTTACTACCCCTTTTGTCATCAACAAAAAAAATTAAAGGAAACAGAAAAAGATACTAACGAAAAATATCGTTTAAACTAGAGAAAATAGTTGTCAGATTGCAAAATATTTTAAAATAAGTCTACAATAGAGTCAAAAACAATAGAATGTGTTAAGTTCTAAAGCCTAAGGCTTCTTCTTGTTTGTTAACTATAGAATCTTGATTAGCAACCATTGTATGAAGTTGAGCTCCCATTACCTCTTGATTAGCAGTTATATTAGCCAGTTTTACCTCTAATTGCACTTGTTTCTGGCTAGAAGAAGCTACGGACTCAAAAGTGAACGTCTTCATATTCTACTGAGCTGCATCCACGAAGGTTTTGAAAGTGTTCCACTTAGAAGCATAAGCGATGGAGTCAGATGTTGTAAGTCTCCCAACAACCAAATCTTGAATCCTATCATAGATAACATTTTTAAGTTATTCCATTTTGACTTGGATATAAGGTGGAGGGTTCAGATTATGAGTTGCTTGAGTTGGTGAAGGGACAGTTTGGGATATTTCTTCAGGGAAAAATACTACTATTGTGTCGGATTCTTACACAATGTCTTGTTCTTTTAAAGGGGAATAATGATGTTCAGATTGTTGAGTTTGAGAGATTTGTGGGTTAGAGGATTGTGGTTCAGGTTGGGCTTCTGATATGGTTTGGTCTGGTATGGCTTATTCGGATTCAGTTTCGGTTTGAACAAGGTTGGTTTGGTCTTTTGGTTGGTGAGTTTCATATGTTGTGGTTTCTAAGGGTATGGATTGAAGTGGTGTGGCTTTTATAGGTTGGACTTCTGGTATGGTTTGCATGATCTGATTATTATCATTCATGGTGTTTGTTGGAGAGGGTTGTTCGTATTCTAGGAAACACACTAGTGGGTTTTGTTCAGATTGTTTCTCTGAGGTGAACTCACCAACTAGGTGTCTTGATAATTCATCTATTACAGATGGTCTTTGGAATGTTTTTAGAATCAGACTGATGGTTTGGGAGTCTGATTCATCAGAATCATAGTTAGATGTTGGTGATCGGGAAAATAGCAAGTGTATTATTTTTCCTTTTATAGTAATAATGGGGAAAATCCATGAATGTCGATCTCAAGGACTGCACGTTAGTATTGAGTTTAAATTATCATTCAATTAAACAAAAAGTATTAATTTGGGTTTTTGAGTGTAAAAAGAAAATAATAAAGAAATATGAAAAGAAGGGTTTATAGAGAAAAAGGAACAATGTCAGGGAAGGTGTATGATTTATCCCTGTAACAACTCTGAGTTACTATTGCATCAACAAATATCAATTACTACCAGTTCTCAAGGGTATTTTCTCCCAAGTCCTTGGTGAGAAAACCTTTAATCAATTTACCATAATTCCTATGTCCATAGCCAATTAGGGTGAAGTTAAGTTGTATAATATCAAGAATGCTCGGGTTCATAGAGGGTATCCCTAGTCCTAGGTGATATCTACTGCAGAGTAACCTGATGAAAACCTTATCACTGGCGGTCCAGCCTAAGTGATAACCATAGATCAATCTCAATTGGTCCGAAAGAGAAAGCAATAAACACATCAAAAGGTTACCGTAAACAAAATATTATAAATGCAAATGTAAACTCAAATTCATTACAATTCTAAATCAGGGACACCCCCTAGCATTGGGGGGTTTAGCTACTCATATTGTTTAACACAAATTCAAGATAAAAATTACACATTACAAGTAATTAGGTGACTTTAATCTTCAATCGCTCCCGCTCATGAATCTCTTCAGCTCTCCAAATTCCTTGATCTCTGTAATACTTGATTGCTTCACAATATTGTGGTTTGCTGTATTCCAGGATGATCTTTCCTTTGGTAGAAGACCTCTTTTTATAATGAAAGTTCCCAGCAGCAGTTGGACAGGTCCAAAGATGTCTCCACAAAGCCCGAAGAATGACAAGCCAAGAAAAATTGGAAATAATGGGTTTGGGCTGACACGGCCCGTGTCAGCCTACTGGCTCTCCTGACACGCCCCTGGCATGCCCAACACAGGGTGAAGTTCTGCCTGACACGGCCCGTGTCAGCTGACACGGGTGGCCGTGTCAGGCTACTATTTTCTTCTTCTGATTCCCTTTCCTTGACACAGCCCGTGTCAGGTGACACGGGTGGCCGTGACAGGCCTCCTGTACTGGGATTTTCTGCTCTTTTTTGTACCGAACTCTTGCACTATCGTGTTCTGAGTTCTCCTGTTCTTCTACCTGGATCTGTCTGACAAAAACACAGCTATCCCACGCATAAAATCAAGATAAACAAAGGAAAACATAATAAAGATTGAAAATGCGTAAATAACATAACGGAAGTAAAACTACTCGAATTGTACCTTAAATGCTTGCACAGTGTATCAAATGTCTCTGTTTTGCGTCGGATCAGTAATGAAAACTTACTATAAATGGTGACTGATCACAACCCCAAACTTAGCTCATTGCTTGTCCCAAGTAATGTTTCACTATCACTCCCCAGAATTCTTTATGCTTTCCACCACTACTGAGATCATTCACAAACGTCTTCCCTTTTCCTTCCACAAGTCCTACCCATCCTCGTAAGTCATCATTCACACTTCCTCTTTAAAGCACTGTTTCACCTGTGAGCTTATTTCACATTCTCACCAATTCTCTCGGGGTTAACTGTTTACACTCATAATTCAAAGTATGCAATATCACTCACAAGTTTGAATAGCCTCTCTTTTCTCATCACCTACACATAACACACACACTTTTGAGGTCTTTAGGGTTGTATCTTGGCTTGGGTTAGGGTATGGATTCACACAAAAAAGGAAAACAAGGGGCTTTTGGCTCAGAGTCGATGTTATATCTTGTGTTGTTTCTTTTATTTCCTCGGTTTTCTTTTCTTATTTCTTGAATTTTTTACCGACTACCCTTTTCCGTGCTTCTTTCTTTTGAACCATCGAGTATTTGATTTTTTTGTTTTTCTTTCTTTTTCTCGATTAATCACTTTTCTTTTTCTCTTGTTTTTGCACTTTCTAGGGCTTTGAGAGCTTTTGGGGTTTTTACCCCAAACTTAGCTTTTCAACACAGTTGGAATATATTCTCATGACTCTGAGCAGTAAGAGGAAGTGTTTTTGGCCAATGGTTATATTTTATGGTGTTTTAAACAAAAAGATGGATATAGGCTCAAAGGGGGTTAACGAAGGATATAATAATGCGAGATGGCTAGAAAGGCTCGGGGTTAATTACAAACAACGTGCCTCAGTGTGTGTATCATGCAGTGACAGTCCCAGAGAGTCTACGCAAATTAAGAATGATAAAGACAAACCTGAATGACGCTCATGATGATTAATGTGTTTGGCCTTTTGTGACTCACTTGGTTTGGTTCAGCTTTGACAGGATCCACAGTGCTTCTTAATTTGGTGCAATTGCTTTCTTACTTCGAACTGTGCAGGATACTTGTGTCGGTTAAGCTGTGTACGTTACGTCCGATCTTCACTTTCAGCAATGTCATTTTCTGTGGCGATTCTTTACAACAAGCCATGGTGAGTGGTGTGGTCTTTCATCCACTTTCAGTTGTGATCATTACTTTTCCAACCTGTCAACACAGACTTAACACACACACTTGCAGCATAATGTACATTCAACAGACAAATTCAATACAAAATTAAAAAGTAAAAATAACACAAATAAATTGCAAATAAAAGACATAAAATCTCCCCCACACTTGAAGTCAACATTGTCCACAATGTTTGTGACCAAGCGCGGAGGAGGGAACTTACAGGGTCCTACTGAGGAGGCGGTTGCGGAAAATGCAACATCAACTGTCGCATCATGCTGCTCATCTCATCCAACATCGTCCCCTGATGGGCTTGCTCGATGCCTTGCCTTTGTTGTTCAGTCCTCAAGTCACCTAGTTCGGTCTATATCCATCCCCATTGGTCAGTTGACCAAGATGAGGAGCCCGCCGCCTGTTGGGTGGGTTCCTGAGGTTGTGGAACGAACTTCTCAGGAGGTGCTTGAGGATATTCTTCTTCTCTTTCCGTTCCTTCTGCCTGGTCATCCACAAAGTGCTCACCTGCATTAAAGTGGTCAGTTTCGTGGCCTTCATCTGCATCAGGATCGGCACTCACATATAACCAATTCGCACAGTCAGTGATAACAACTCTGTCCGGATCCGGCAGAGCAATGATAAATCTTTTATGAATGAGGACGAATAGTAGGTGCGGGCAACTTCAATCATACCTTGGGCGATCAGAGCAGACATGTCAATTTTAGTATTACCTGCAATTGGCGTGTCCTCGAGTAAAACAGCCTGATACCCGAAATGCAATGCAATTTGGGTGATCATACCTCCCACGAAAATGCCTCCGGAGTTTGCTCGGCCGACTCTCCCCAGGTAGTCTGCTGCAAAGGCAGCTACATTGATGGTCTGATTTTGAGCAATCTAGTACATGAAGAATGGCTCTCTCTGAGTAGCTACTTCAATGTTGTCGCCTCTATCAAACAATGTGTAGGCTAAGCCTTTTTGGGCGTACCTGAAACATGGATTCTGGATGCCCGATGCTTTTGCACCTTTGGAGGAGTAATCCATCCTCCCAGTTATGGCGATCCAGAAATCCTTAGGAGAAAACCCGTCGGGGACCGCTCCGGGTCCGTTCAGCGGGAGTTGGAGTATAGCAGCTAACTCCTCAACAAACAATTCGTGATAATTCTTAAATAATCGAAAGCGTAAGGTGCCGAAATAATACCTGGTGGTGTTAACCCACCGCTTTTCTAGCTGAAACTCCAAGGTGCTGAGGAACTCGAGAGTGATGTATTCGTAGGTCGGCGCCTCCAAACTCATAAACTCGAGCATGCCCAAGACGTGGAACATTCGGTCTACCTCAATTTTTAGCCCGAGATCGGTCAGAGTCTTCTCACACATATACCGGGTCGGCGTAAGCTTGTGTTTCCGATGGATTTGGTAACGTCGCTCTTGCTCCGGGTTGTCAAACACAATATTATGCGGATTAGGATTCCGGCTCGGGCGCTTTCGGGACTTTGCCATCTCTGCACGTTTTTGCTTTCCGGTAAGGATTCTGTTCGAGGATATTTTGGACCTGCAAAAATAGTATAATTCCGAACTTTCGAGTTAGAAAAATCTAAAACCGTGGATGCGACCGGGACGGCGAGGTGAGAAATATTTGTGAAGGGTGTTTGGGCTATAGGTGAGTGGAACTTGGTTGCATGTATGGTTTAGTGTGGTGAGGTGAGTGAATTTTAATGGAGTTTGTGAGAGAGTGGGAGAAGAAGATGAAAAGTATGAGAGAGAGTATTGAAAAGTGGTGAAAAATCTGATAATGATGAGTGATTAAGGAGAAAAGAGTGGTTAAGAATGGTTTGAGTGGTCCTGAAACGGGCTGTGTCAGCTGACACGGCTGGCCGTGTCAGGCCACTGTTTTTCATCATCAAAATTGTTTTTCTTACAGTGCTCCTGGTCTTGTATGTAAGGTTTCACTCTCTGCCCATTTACCTTGAACGTGTCTCCGTTCGCTGGGTTTCTTAGTTCAACGGCTCCATGGGAAAATACCTTTTGTATCTCAAAGGGTCCCGACCATCGGGACCTCAGTTTCCTTGGGAAGAGTTTCAACCTTGAGTTGAATAATAACACCAGTTGTCCTTCCTGAAGGTCTTTCTTCTGAATGCGCTTGTCATTCCAGGTTTTGGTTTGTTCTTTGTAGATCTTAGCATTCTCATACGCTCGATTCCTGAACTCTTCTAGCTCTTTTAATTGGAGGATCCTAGACTTTCCTGCTTTGGCAAGATCATAGTTAAGGAAATTGGTGGCCCAGAATGCCCTATGCTCCAGTTCTAGTGGCAGGTGACAAGCTTTACCATAGACTAACTGATAAGGGGACATACCTATTGGTGTTTTGAATGTTGTTCGGTATGCCCAGAGTGCGTCATCGAGTTTGATTGACCAATCCTTTCTAGAGGCACTGACAATTTTTTATAGGATTTGCTTGATCTGCCGATTGGATACCTCAACCTATCCACTGGTCTGAAGGTGGTATGGAGTGGCTATTCTATGCTTTACATTGTATTTCCGCAGTAGGTTTTCCATCAATTTGTTTAGGAAGTGGGTACCTTCGTCACTAATAAGTGCTCTTGGTACCCCAAACCGTGCGAAGATACAATTCTTGAGGAAGTTGATCACCACATTTGCATCATTCGAGGGTAGTGCAACTGCTTCAACCCATTTTGTCACATAGTCCACAGCAACTAGAATGTATTGCTTTCCGAAGGACGGTGGGAAGGGTCCCATAAAATCTTTCCCTCATACATCGAACAGTTCGACCTCTAACATGGCATTCTGAGGCATCTGATTTCTTTTAGATATGTTTCCTGTTCTTTGACATCAGTCGCACTCTTTTACCACTACTTGGGCATCTTTGAACAGTGTGGGCCAGTACAATCCAGATTGGAGGACTTTGGTTGCGGTTCTGTCTCCGCTAAAATGTCCTCCATATTCGGAGTTATGACATGCTTTTAAAATGTCCATCTGCTCTTCCTCTGGAACACATCTCCTGACTAGACCATCTAATCCCTTTTTGTAAAGGAATGGATCGTCCCATACATAGAACCTGCAATCATGCAAAAACTTTTTTCGTCTGTTAGAGTCAAAGTCATCAGGTATCAGTCCACCTACCACAAAGTTCGCGTAATCGGCGAACCATGGGATATGCGTAACGACTAGAATGCACTCGTCCGTGAACTCATCCCTGATGGGGTGTGATTCTTCAGTTTCTTGAATCGGAGTCATCCGAGATAAGTGATCAACAACAGTGTTTTCACTACCCTTTTTATCTCTGATTTCCAAATCGAATTCCTGTAAGAGGAGGATCCATCGCAGCAGCCTCGGCTTGGATTCCTGTTTTGGAAAAAGATATTTCAAAGCAGCATGGTCAGTATAAAGAATTACCTTTGATCCTAGCAGATAGGATCTGAATTTGTCAAAGGCGTATACCACCGCCAGGAGATCTTTTTCTGTGGTAGCATAGTTCATTTGAGTAGGGTTGAGTACATGGCTTGCATAGTAGATCACATGCAAGAGCTTCTCCTTGTGTTGCCCTAGTACCGCCCCCACTGTGTTATCACTTGCATCACACATTATTTCAAAAGGAAGAGACCAATCTGGGGAAATAACTATGGGTGCTGACACCAGCTCCTTCTTCAAGGTCTCGAAGGCTTTCCTGCATTATTTGTCAAAGAAGAACGGGGTATCTTTTACCAGTAGGCTAGTCAAGGGTTTGGCAATCTTGGAGAAATCTTTTATGAACCTGCGGTAGAAACCCGTATGTCCTAAAAATCTTCGGATGCCTTTTTCATTTACTGGTGGTGGTAAGTTTGCTATTACCTCCACTTTTGCTATATCCACTTTGATACCCTTGTTGGAGATCTTGTGTCCCAACACGATTCCTTCCCGGACCATGAAGTGACATTTTTCCCAATTCAGGATCAAATTTGTTTGCTGGCATCTTTCTAAAACAAGTGACAGGTTAGTCAAGCCGTTATCAAATGAAGAACCGAACACCGAGAAGTCATCCATAAATACTTCCATATGCTTTTCGAGCATGTCAACAAAAATAGAAGTCATACACCTTTGAAATGTGGTCGGTGCATTGCACAAGCCAAATGGCATTCTTCTATAAGCAAAAATACCATAGGGGCATGTGAATGCAGCCTTCTCTTGGTCTTCTGGGGCAACTGCAATCTGGTTGTACCCTGAATAACCGTCTAGGAAACAATAGTACTCGTGTCCTGCTAACCTTTCCAACATTTGATCAATGAATGGTAACGGGAAGTGATCCTTCCTTATTGCCAAGTTTAGCCTTCTGTAATCGATGCACACTCTCCAACCTGTAACAGTGCGGGTTGGAATCAACTCATTCTTTTCATTCTTTATTACCGTTGTGCCCCCTTTTTTGGGTACCACGTGGACTGGACTTACCCAAGAACTATCGGAGATAGGGTAGATTAGGCCTGCATCCAAGAGTTTTACAACCTCTTTGCGCACTCCTTCTTTCATGGTTGGGTTAAGTCTTTGTTGCGGTTGCATTACCGGTTTGTGGTCATCTTCCATTAAGATCTTGTGCATGCAAACAGTATGGCTTATACCTTTTAAGTCTTCAATTGCCCATCTGATTGCACCCTTGTATTTTTTTAGCACTTGAATGAGTTCTGCCTCTTGGACGCTCTATAGACTAACATTAATGATGGCGGGACATTTTTCTTCAGTGTCTAGAAATACATACTTCAGATTTGTTGGCAACTACTTCAGATTCACCCCTTTTTTGGGTTCTTCAGTGACATCGGATGATGGTGATCTTAGATCTTCCCACCGGTGTGGTCTAGATCTAATTTATTCAGGTTGTTTTTCCATAAGAAAAAGCACCTCAGATTCTTCTTCATCTTTATTACTTTCAAAAATGGACAAGCTTAAGACCCGGTTTAGAGGTGACTGGGGTCTATGCTGGTCATTTTCTTAAGCAATTACTTGGTCGATTATCTCTATAGTGTTGCTTGTGCCGACATCATCTTTGTATTGCATGGTAATCCTCACATCTATCTTTAACTCTTCATCATAGACCTTGAGGGTCATAGTTCCTTCCTCAATATCTATCATACACCGTCCTGTCTCCAAAATAGGTCTTCCCAATATGAGAGGGATTTCCTCATCCTCCGGCATTTCCAAAATGACGAAGTCTACTGGAAAGACAAACTTGTCAATTTTTACAAGAACATCTTCCACAATACCATAGGGTCGCCGAACTGAGCGATCCGCAAACTGAAGGGTCATTCGAGTATCTTGAACAGAACCGATGCCTAATTTCTTATAGATGGATAGTGGCATCAAACTTACACTTGCTCCTAAGTCAATCAGAGCCTTCTTGAATTTTCGATCACCAATAGTGCAAGGAATAGTAATTGATCCCCTGTCTTTCTTTTTCACTGGTATTTTCATGCCTTGGAGAATGGCACTGCATGTTTCAGTCAGGATGATCGGTTCAGTTTCAGTGGAACGCTTCTTGGAAATTATGTCTTTCATGAACTTGGCATATATTGGAATTTGTTCCAATGCTTCAGAAAAAGGGATATTTATTTCGAGTTTCTTGAACATTTCCAGAAATTTCTCGAAATTCTTCTCATGTTGATTCTTCTTCTTCTGTCGTGGAGGGTAAGGAAGTTTGATTATGGGTTTAGGAACCTTTTCCTTATCCTGGACAGGAGGTGGTATTGCTTCTTCATCTTGGACTTTTGTTTCCTTGATTTCTAAATCCACCTCTATTAATCCATCTTTTTCTATATCATTTACCTCGGTTGACTTTCCACTTTGGGTTGTGACAGCGTTAACAGTGTTATGTTCCCACGGATTTGTCACCATACCACTAGGTAGGGTTCCAGGGGTTTGAGAGTTTGCTGCTAACTGTTGTGCTATCTGTCCCATCTGCACTTCAAGATTTTTGATGGAGGTTGTGGTGTTTTTCTGATTAGTCCTTGTTTCTTCTTGAAATTGTATACTGTGTGCGGCTAACTTTTCAATGGCAATCTCCCGTTCATCCTTTTTAGGTACCTGTTGTTGTTGTTGCTGTTGCTGATACTGAGTCTGATATTGCCCTGTACCCTGTTGCGGAGCATTTCCTCTCTGATCTTTCCAGGAGAAGTTTGGATGATTCTTCCAACCTGGGTTGTAAGTATTAGAGTAGGGATTATTCTGCTTCAAGATTTTGATTTCTTCAATTTGTTGGGGAGTCGCAAAGCAATAGACTGTGTGATGAGGTCCATTACAGATCTCACAAGTACTCGCCTGAGCTGGCTGAACCTGTGTTATCTGTTGAGTACCTATATTCATAGCTTTTAACTTTTTGTCTACTTCGGCAGCAACAGTGTCTTCCAGATGGATTTTATTTGTCTCTAATTTAAGATCAATTACCCCGTCTGGCTGACTGGTACACCTGTCATATAGCTCTAGATGCTCATTAGCGGATATTGCTTCAATAATCCTCTTGATACCAATGGCTGTTGAGAAATTTGTTGAGCCACCAGCTGCTGTATCAATCAACTATTTTATCTTTATTTTTAGCCCATTAACGAACATCTGCACTTGTCATGTCTAATCCATATTATGAGTGGGACACGCCACTAAGATTCTTTTGAATCTTTTGTAGGTGTCTCCCAATGATTCACCATCCTTGTGTTTGAAATTTAGAATTTCATACCTTTTTCTCAAGAATACTGATGCTGGAAAATACTCATTTAAGAATGCAGTTTCCATCTCCTCCCAGGAAGTGATACTACCGGAAGGGAGAGAATAGAACCATTCTTCCGCGTCTTCAACTAAAGTGAACGGGAACATTCTTAATTTTTTTGCTTCATCAGTGTGACCATCAATTTTCAAGGTGGTGCTCATGGTCAGAAATCTCTGCAGGTGTTTGTTGGCATCTTCATTAACCTTTCCGATGAAAGGTTTTCTTTCCAATTGATTGATAGTGCTAGGATGCAGTTGAAAATTTGTCACATTCACTGGTTGGTTAACAATGGTCAGTCGACCACCCGATGCGTTTGCACCTCCATAGTCACCTAGGAGTCTTTCCGGAGGTGGAGGTGGTGGAATTGGAGGAACTTCAGCCATTTGTTCCTTGACTTCTGGTTGATCCGAAGTACTTTCTTCTGTAGAATCCACTCTTTGTTCTCTGCATCTTCTGTGAAGGGTTCTCTCGATCTCTGCGTCAAAAATAATTCCAGCTGAGGGTTTTCCTCGCATACACTGGTTAGTAAAATATAAATGACAAAAAAATAATTTTATTGCAGAGCAACAAAATCTTAATTGAAATAAAATTAAACTCTATATTTTTTGCAGTCCCCGGTAACGGCGCCAAAAACTTTATCGGGAAAATAGCAAGTGTACTATTTTGCCTTTTATAGTAATAATGGGGAAAATCCCTGAATGTCGATCTCAAGGACTGCACGTTAGTATTGAGTTTAAATTATCATTCAATTAAACAAAAAGTATTAATTTGGGTTTTTGAGTGTAAAAAGAAAATAATAAAGAAATATGAAAAATAAGGGTTTATAGAGAAAAAGGAACAATGCCAGGGAAGGTGTATGATTTATCCCTGTAATAACTCTGAGTTACTATTGCATCAACAAATATCAATTACTACCAGTTCTCAAGGGTATTTTCTCCCAAGTCCTTGGTGAGAAAACCTTTAATCAATCTACCCTAATTCCTATGTCCATAGCCAATTAGGGTGAAGTTAAGCTGTATAATATCAAGAATGCTCGGGTTCATAGAGGGTATCCCTAGTCCTAGGTGATATCTACTGCAGAGTAACCTGATGAAAACCTTATCACTGGCGGTCCAGCCTAAGTGATAACCATAGATCAATCTCAATTGGTCCGAAAGAGAAAGCAATAAACACATCAAAAGGTTATCGTAAACAAAATATTATAAATGCAAATGTAAACTCAAATTCATTACAATTCTAAATCAGGGACACCCCCTAGCATTGGGGGGTTTAGCTACTCATATTGTTTAACACAAGTTCAAGATAAAAATTACACATTACAAGTAATTGGGTGACTTTGATCTTCAATCGCTCCCGCTCATGAATCTCTTCAGCTCTCCAAATTCCTTGATCTCTGTAATACTTGATTGCTTCATAATACTGCGGTTTGTTGTATTCCAAGATGATCTTTCTTTTGGTAGAAGACCTCTTTTTATAATGAAAGTTCCCAGCAGCAGTTGGACAGGTCCAAAGATGTCTCCACAAAGCCCGAAGAATGACAAACCCGGAAAAATTAGAAATAGTGGGCTTGGGCTGACACGGGTGGCCGTGTCAGCCTACTGGCTCTCCTGACACGCCCCTGGCATTCCCAACACGGGGTGAAGTTCTGCCTGACACGGCCCGTGTTAGCTGATACGAGTGGCCGTGTCAGGCTACTGTTTTCTTCTTCTGATTCCCTTTCCCTGACACACCCCTGTGTCAGGTGACACGGGTGGCCGTGTTAGGCCTCCTGTACTAGGATTTTCTGCTCTTTTTCGTACCGGGCTCTCGCACTGTTGTGTTCTGAGTTCTCCCGTTCTTCTACCTGGATCTGTCTGACAAAAACACAGATATCCCACGCATAAAATCAAGATAAACAAAGGAAAACATAATAAAGATTGAAAATGGGTAAATAACATAACGGAAGTAAAACTACTCGAATTGTACCTTAAATGCCTGCACAGTGTATCAAATGTCTCTGTTTTGCGCTGGATCAGTAATGAAAACTTACTATAAATGGTGACTGATCAGTTGGTTTAAGGGAAGGTATGACAGTTTATAAGGGTAGAAACATGTCAGGTTTGGGTGAGGGTGTGTGCTCAGAGGAATGTATAGGTGATTAATGTAGGGTTGATGTTTTGGTTATAGATTGAGGACATGAAGAATCTAAAGTTGAATCAAAGATAGGATCAAGAAATGTACCTGAGTTTTCAGCCTCTGCAACTTCTGTTGCATCTTCTGCAACTTTCTCTACTTCCACAACAGCTTTTGGAGCCTGAGTCTCTGTAGCACTTTCAATTCTCTCTACATTCTTCAAAATGGCTTCAATAGCTTCTACTTGTAAAGCTTGTTCCTTCAGAACCTCAACATCTGATGGCTCTTCTATAGCCTTATTCTTCAATGTAGATGTTAGAATTTTGGCTCATTCTTTAATAGATCGATGAATAATTCTTGATCCTGTTACAATGTATTGGTCTTCCTGACCAGAGGTTGATCATCTTCCTCCTTTACTTCCTCTTCAATAACTTCTTCATCTGGTAGTATCAACTTCCTGAGTTTCTTCAAACGAGTTGACTTAACAGATGAGGAAGTTGTCTTCTGAGGAGCTTTTCCAAAGGCTTCACTCCTTGTCTTGGTAGGCATCAAGACATTGGAGGAGTCTATCTCCTTCACCTCCTTTTGAACAACTGATACAACCTTCCTCTAGGGTCGCTTCTGAATCTCCTTCTGAGCTTCAAATACATACTTTTTTCTCATCCTATAAGGCTTGTACGTGCCTTCTGGTGCATTTGGAATGCCATTCGTAGCCAAAATAACAACAACCTTTTCTCTAGCCATATCGATATACTCCTAAATTACCTCTGGGTTATCCAACTTAGAGATGATAAGAAAATCCTCAATATATGCAGACTTGGCACTTCTAATTAGTATACATGTTTCTGCCTTTACAACATCCTTCTTTTTTATGATTTTCATATTGCCTAGAACTATAGCAGATAGATACTTCCAAAGGATTCTTCCAAATCCTGAGTAGCTCCAGTTTCCTTCAAAGTCTCAATCAATCTGCTCTGATGGAATAGTTTTGACAAGAGCCTAGGATAGGGAACATTCTTCATGTCATTCATGTGGCTTTCCTTGATAACTTCACAGAGAGGCTTGAAGATGTATGTAGCCAAATTGATCTTCTCTCTATTCACCAGAAACCAAATGAAGTGTTTGTGATCCCATGATCTCTAATCAGTACTTCTTTCCCTGGGAACCAGACAACCAATTAGGATTTTAAACAGAAGCCTATATGCAATATGTATATTCTTTCACCTATCTAAAGTCTTCAGAGGTGAGAAACAGACTTATATCATCAATTTTGCTTCTTTGTTGCTTTCCTTAGTGTTCATAACACACATTCCTTCTTTTGTCACCCCAATGAGCTGAGCAATATGGCTCTGAGTGATGGTTACTTCAAATCCCATCACTTCAGACCTAATCTTTACTTCCTTAAACTCCTTCAATCCCATCTCAACTCTTACTTTCCCTTTTTCTTCAGAATTTTTTTATCTTTCCTCAGAATAAGTCGCAACTTCATAAAAAACCTCTGCCTTAACATATAAATCATTAACTAGATAGGGGTAGGTAGGTCCATTGAGCATTTTAAAGTAAGGCATCCACCTTGAGCTTAAAAATACTCTTTCAAAGGGTATCCATTTACCTTGTAGGACTCGAATTCTGTTATTTGCTCGAAAACTAACTTGAGTTCGTTCTCTATGACCTTCATTGTTCTAGGTTTGATATGGAGACCTTTTCCAGAATCTACTACCATATGAGCTTGTTGAGAAGAATACGCCATTGGAATGGGGTTTAGGGCTCTAAAAGGTTTTTTTTTAAGCTAGTTATTTTTCTGAGAAGGACTGAGAACAAAAGTGTGGGCTGTGAAGTGAAAGAGAAGTGTGTGAATTTTGAACTTTTGACACATAAGTCGGACAAGTGTTAAAAGAAAGAAGTTGAAAGATTTTCCACTGATATGCTATCATAGATAATTTAGCAGCTTCTTAGCATCAGAGACTGAGATGCTTCAGAGGCTATTATTCATCAGAAGCTAATTTAGAGCCTCTGACCATACTGGCTTTTAATCATCAATAGACTCTGATCCACCATTCATAAGCAAACATTATTCTTTTATAAAATGCATGTTCAAATTCTTTTTAATAAAATCATATCTTTCTATAGCAAGAGGCTTGGTAAATATAGCAGGCCATTAATTATCGGTATTAATGAATTGTATATCTATCACACCTTTTTGAACATAGTCTCTAACAAAATGATGTTTTTATTTTAATGTGTTTGGTTCTTGAATGTTGAATTGGATTTTTTGTCAAACAGATAACAACAGTATTATCATAATAATTTAGAATACTGCTGAGATTTCATCCAAAGTAATTGTGTGCAACAACTTGCAATTGAGATGTATTATGCTTCTGTTGTAGACAAAGCAATTGTTGCTTGTCTCTTACTAGCCCATGATATAAGGTTTTCACCTATGAATTGATAGTTTCCACTTGTAGGTTTACTTTCAATTATATCCCAGACATAGTCTACATCACAAAATCCAACTAGCTTGTAATCTAGGGATTTTTTTATAAAGGAGACCTAGATTAGTTTTTCATTCTCTTAACAACAGATAAGTGAGTCTTTCTAGGATTTGACTGGAATCTTGCACACAAACAGACACTGAACAAAATATCAGGTTTAAAAGTTGTTAGGTAAAGTAAAGAACATGTCATACCTCTGTATTTCTTCTGACATACTCTAGTACTACTTTCCTCTTTGCTCAAATAACAGGTAGGATACATATGAGTAGTCATGATCTTGCAATCATCTAGCTTGAATTTCTTTTGAAACTCCTTTGTATACTTTTCTTGGTGAACATAGACTTCATCCTTGCATTGGTTGATTTGAATTCCAAGGAAAAATGTCAACTCTCCCATCATACTCATTTCAAATTCATGCATGCATTAACTCGGAGAACTTTTTGTGAAGAGTAGCACTAGTAGAGCCAAAATTATATCATCAACATATACTTGAACAATTAAGATGTCACTTTTCAGTGTCTTTCTGAACAGTGTAGTGCCAACTTGTATTTTTTCAAAACCATTTTCTAATAAGAAATTGTTTAGTCTCTCATACCAAACTCAGGGAGATTTTTTAAGGCCATAGAGTGATTTATTAAGTTTAAAGACATATTTTATATGGATTGAATCCTCAAATCCAGGTGGTTGTTTGATATACACTTCTTCATAAATGACATCATTTAAAAATGCACTCTTAATGTCTATTTGGTATAGAGTGATATTATGATTAATAACATGAGATAAGAGTAATATGATTGTCTCATACCATGCAACAGGTGCAAAGGTTTTAGAGAAATCAATATGTTCTTGTTGATTGTGGCCTTGACCTACAAATCTAGTTTTATTTCTTACCATTTCACCATGCTCATTGAGCTTGTTTCTAAAGACCCACTTTGTTCCAATAATGTTCTTTTGATGAGGTTTCGGTACCATATTCCAAACAGCATTCCTTTGATATTGATTCAACTCTTCTTGCATTGCCACAATCCAGACATCATCAGATAGTGCTTCATCAACAGAAGTAGGTTCAATCTTAGAGATGAGTCCTAGCATTGAGTGTTCTTTTCTGAATGCAGATATAGTCATTAGATGACTATCTTTATTTCTAATGCTTAACTCTTTTGTATGTGAAGACATGAACTTAAAGGTCTTCTTGGTTTATTTTGCTTCTTGTGAACCATCATGAGCTTCTTTAGAAGCTTTTTCCTCTGGATGAGCTTCAGAAGTTTGATCAGCTTTTGAACATCCAGCTTCTGAAGGTTTGGTAGCTTTTGAATCATCGGCTATTGAAGTGTCTTTAGATACACTAATTTTTGGAAAATGTGCAACTAGCTCTGACATTTTATTGTCAGGTTCTTTGTCATCAAATTTGATATGTATTAACTTTTCAACCATTTTGGTTTCAGAGTTATACACTTTGTATGCCTTTGAGAGTTCAGAGTATCCTAAGAAGACGCCATTTTGAGCTTTGGCATCAAATTTCTTTAGATAGACTTTATCGTTTAAGATGTAACATGTACATCCAAACTGGGGAAAATAAGAAATATTTGGTTTTCTTCTTTTGAACATCTCATATGAAGTTTTCTTCAGAATATGTCTAATATAAATTCTATTATGAATACAACATATTGTGCTTACAGCTCCTACCCACATGTATTTGGGTAAATTATTTTCATGAATCATGGTTCTAGCCATTTCTTGTAAAGATCTATTCTTTCTCTCTACAACTCCATTTTGTTGTGGAGTTCTAGGAGAAGAGAACTTATAGAGAGTTCCATGTTTTTCACAAAAGATTTTAAATGACTCATTTTCAAATCCCTCTCCATGATCACTTCTGACTTTTAAAATCTTTGATTAATTTCCATTGTGTACTTGTATACAGAAGATGTTAAACACATCATATGACTCGTCTTTAGTTCTAAGGAATTTGACCCAAGTCCATCTGCCATAGTCATAAACTATGACTAATCCATATTTCTTCCCATTGATTGATAGAGTACCAATTGGACCAAATAAATCAATGTGAAGTAGTTCCAAAGGTTTGGAGCTAAATATAATGCTCTTTGTTTTAAAAGAGGTTTTATTAATTTTCATTACTTGGCGTGCTCCACAAAGAACGTGTGAGTGATAATTAATTTCTGGAAACCCTTTGACAAGTTTTAACTTGTTAAGTTTAGAGGTTAATCTCCAGTTAGCATAACCTAACCTTTTGTGTCAGAGCCATTTTTCATCACTTACTGATAGAAGACAAAGTACCTTCTGATCAGCCAATTAGAGAAATTAATTTTATAGACATTACCATTTCTCCTACCTTTGAACACTAGGGACTTTTCAGACTCATTCATGACTATATAATAGTTCTTATTAAACATTACTTCATAACCGCTATCACAAAATTGACTAAGGCTTGGTAGGTTATGTTTCGGTTCATCTACTAACCAAACATTATTAATTGAAATAGAAGAATTACCAATAGTACATGTACCAGTGATCTTTCCTTTCTGTTTTCCTAAAAACCCCATAGTTCCTCTCTCTTTAAGAGTTAGGGTTTGGAACATATGTCTTTCTGTTGTCATATGTCGTGAGCAGCCACTGTCCAAGTACCAGGGTTGCTGCTTTGCTTTTCCCTTGAAACATATCAGATGCAAAGATAATTTCAGATTTAGGTACCCATAATCTTATGGGTCCTTTAGTGTTAGTTCTGAAAGGCTTTTTCTTATTTTGTACCTTAGCCTTCATGTAGTAGAGCTTGGGATCATTCAAGACTCTTAGTTTAAAAATTGTGTGTCTTGAATCAATCTTAGTCTTTGGTTGTGAACCTTTCAGAACTTTAGACTATGATGTCTTAAGTTCTGGTTTGCTCAGAATTTTTTACTTTGGAGTCTTTGGTTCTGGTTTCTTCAAAACCTTTGACTTTGAAGTCTTTGGTTCTAATTTTTTCAAAACCTTTGACTTTGAGGTACTAGATTCTGAATTGTTCAGAATCTTGGACTCTACAGTCTTTGGTTTTGATTGCTTCAAAACCTTTGCTTTGTCAGCTGCTGGTACAAAGTAGGAATATAGCCCTTTCTGAGCAGAGCTTGAACAAGAAGGTTTCATTGGTTTAACCCAACTTTCTACCCTTTGATTGAAAGTGTTTTGCGAAAAACCAATGCCTTCTCCTTTGTTCCTACTTACACCATAAATCGTATATGGAAGTTTTGTCATATCAAAGCCATTTATGACAAATTCCTGAACAGCAACTTCATGCTCGTCTAGAGATTTATTGGACATCTTTTTCACTTATGTAATATGATTTTTTTCTAAAACTTCATTTTAATTTGAAAATATTTTAATTCATTTGTCACTAGCTCATTTTGATTTTTTCAAAATTTTGATGTCTCTGGCTTTATCTTGAAAATGACCCATGAGGTCTTGAATAAGTGTAATTAAATTAGAATGAGATAGTTTAGAAAATACCTCATCTTCTTCACAATCAGAATCAGCGTCTGAGTTAGATTTTGTGTCTGAAGATGTTAGAGCCATCATATCTAAATTGGATTCTTCCTCATCAGATTCTTCTTCTTTGTCAAGTTTATCCCATGTTTCCATGAGACTCTTCTTGACTTTGTTTCTGAAGAAGTCCTTATGATAGCTTCCTTTCTTTGACTTATCCTTCTGCAACTCTGGATAATCAACAATTAAGTGATCAGGCATCTTGCAGTTGAAACATCCCTTATGGTCATCTTTCTTGTCTCTGGAACTTGATCCTCTAAAGCCACTGCTTCTTCTTGAGAACCTTTTCCTTCTTGGCCAGATATTGAAACCTCTTGATTATAAATACCATCTCTTCATCATCTAAACCTTCTTCAGAACCTTCTACATGAGCAGCTTCTTCAAGTTCCCAGACTTAAGGACACTTAGCAGATTGACCAACAAATTTCAAGGCAAGAGACTCAAATTTCTTTGCAGATTCATCTCCCATGAGCTCCATCTCATGACTCTGGAGATTTCTTATCAAACTTTCAAGACTTATTTTTTTAAGTCCTTGGCTTCTTGGATGGTTGTCCCCTTTGGTCTATATTTCGCAGAAAGACTCTTAGGTATCTTCTTGAGAGTTCCATCTGCATCTATCTAAATCACATGACTCTTCAGAGAGATGAGGAGTTATTTTTGTGCCAAGTTATTCAAATCTTTGGCATCTTGAATAGCACTGACCATGGGTCTCCATATAATAGGTAGACTTTTGATAATCTTCATTATATGATTTGTTGTAGTGTAAATTTATCACGAACATGGAGTCCAAAAACAAGAGTTTGAAACCTTAAAAACATGGTTTTAATATCTATATTTCTTTGTTTGAATAACTCTTGCTAATGATTAAAAAGTATGACTTTGGCTTCTTTGATTTCTTGGTATCTTTCATAGGTGTTAACTAAAGAATCATAGATACTCTTGGTATTATATGGATCAGTTATTTTGAGAAACTTATTGCAAGAGATAGTGTTCAACACAATGGTTCTTAGTTTATAATGAAGTTTTTATTTCTTCTTAATCTCAGGTAATAGTCATTTTTTGTCTATAGCAACTCCTTGCCTATAAGGAGGTATACCTAGACCATCTTCAACTATGTCCCAAAGAAATGAATGTTTAATGAAATGAATGTTCAGTATCTCTGTTGAATACGAATGGCTTGGAAAGAAATGAATGTTTAATGAAATTTTTAAAGAAATAGAGGTAAATTATGATCTACAGTAGTCGTGTTTATCTTAGAGGATCTTTTATTCTTACCCATTTAAGTGTTTAAATAAGAAATTGGCACTCTTATGCAAACTGAATGTGAGAAAAATACAATAAATTGTGGGCTTTAGCTATCTTAGTTTTAATACTTGTTTCGGTATTCTCAACCCCAAAGTAGTAATGTAGCGAAAAGTAAAAATAATATAAAAGATAACCATGCATTGACGTTATATTGGTTCAACAAGTTAAATAGAAACTAATCCAGACCCATCACACTGAAGAGATTTCTGTTAGGGATGTAAATGAATATCCATGGGGCAGACAATATTATTTATGTGTATGTCCCGCAAGATAAATATGATATTTGTATCCACCTCATATTCATGCAGGTGTCTGCTAAGCGGGTAATCCACGGATTTTAAGGTATCCGTAGATATTTATAGATATTTGCGGGTAACATTTTTTCTAAAATTATTTTTAAAAAATATATATTTAAGTTTATTTTAAAGAGACAAAAAGTTATTATTGCATAACATCCATAAAATTTGCTCTCAATTTAACAACACATCTTTATCACATTAATTTCCTTTTTGTCACCAAAACATAATAGCCATATATTTTATTTTTAACCAAAATAAATGAAAGATATTGTGATTGCGGGTTATAGTGGAATAATGGACGATGGAGGAGTAGGAAGGGAGGCATTGGTTAGACGGAGGAACAACGATACAAGTTTGTTGGATGGTGGAATTGTTGAAGTGAGGTATAAAGTATATAAGAAGGTTAAATATGAAATGGACAAATAAGATTGGTATGGAATGTGAAAGATTTTTGTCAAAGAAAACTTCCATACAAAAAAAATAAAATATGAGAAGACTGATTTTTTTTAGGAGATGAAAATATAGAGTATAATAAACTAATGATATTTAAATAATTTTTATAATTTATTAACGAATACGGATATCCGCAGGTAAGAATATCATTAAACCCGCATTTATATCCATTAAAAAAATGGTATTTAAATATCCATTAATTTTATCTACAGATATCCACTAAGCTACCTGCCTCATCGCGACGGGCGTGTCTGTCGGATTATGACTACAAGTGCACAGCCTATCATGTAGTTTTAAAAGATTATCGAACCCACAGAGGCTAATGGTCAAACTAATGTTATCTATTATTGAAGTACAACGCTAAGTCTAAAAGGTATAAGGTTACAAACGGAAACGAAAATACTAATTTCTAACGGTTTAAAAGTTATGATAACAAATGAGTCCGGAATATGGATTCCGCATACCTAAAAGATTAGGTAGAATTGGACATTAAATATGATTCTATTGTGTTATGTAGAAAATACCAACTTAAAGGTCCCGTCTCACACTATCGCGTTATTGACAAAGATCGCACCTCCTAACCACATGATTTTGCTCTCGCTCACTCGTTCTAATTAGAAGGCGTGTTTTTAAAGTAAATGGGATCCTAAACGATGCCTAAAGCGCTTTCGTTGTTTTTAGGATCGATGCCTAGTTTCCACTATCTGGTTCCTTCCTCATACTCTCGCGTTATCGGATTGAACCTTGACTTGTCTCACACTCTCGTGCCAAAACAGTAAAACATACAGTTGGAAATTAAAGCCATAACAAAGTTAAATCATAAATTCGCACCTACTATTTCTACCGAGTCCAGTCGGTAACGACGGTCCTCATACGCCAGGCTCAGAATAAATTAGCAAGACATGATATTATTTGGAGACAGCATAATTAAAACATTCAAAATTAAGAGCAACATGGCATACAAGTAATTAAAATAGTAAAACATACAAATATTAAATACAGTAAAAAGAACCTGAAATTGCATAAAATAAAACTGGAATTAACTTGAAAATAAAATCACGGCAGGCTTGTCCTTTGATCCAACAGTACAGTGAGAAATAAAATAGAACAGGTGTGACAATCCCTCGATGTGAGTTATTGTCACTTTTACAAGTAATTTATGCTTAATTCTAAAACTCAATTCAGCAGAGCTTCCACACAACTTTGATACCTTCAAATGTCTTCTATAATCCTATTTATAGAGGTTTTGAGACCTGAAAACTCCCTTGGATCGTGCATGGAGAGTGGAGGGAAAATAGAGGATAAAAACGGTCCAGAACTGCCCACTAGCGCAGTTCTGTTACTGCATGATAATGGTGAATGCCATTAGGGGAATGGCGAACGCCATTCCTTCCGTGTTTTAAATGACGTGGCAGCAAAGTGAATGGCGAACGCCATCTTCTAGATGGCTAACGTCATCTGGACAGAATGCATGAAATTGGCTATTTCGCTCCTTTTTAGCTCCTATTTCGTTCCTTTTCCGCGAGGCTTCCAAAACTTCAATGAAATCAGATAACAACTTCAAAACAAATAATACGGAAGTAAAAGACGATAAAATGCATAAAAACATAAACGGATATCATGTGAAATGAGCCTAAAAACACGATACGATTTCTCGTTATCAAATTCCCCCACACTTAAAATGTTGCTTGTCCTCAAGCAATCACCCAATGTACATGATAAACAATTAAACACAATGTCTGAAACATAGGCATGACGACACTCTAAGTAGTACGAGACTGCTAGGCTAATGTTAGATAAATAGGTACTAGATACCAAAAATAAAGATATCGTAGTGACACACAGCCGCATTTCACGGACAAAAACTCCCCCCTTATGCAAAACCTATTTGAATCATGCCATTATAACTCAACCTACATTCTTTGTTCCTTTTCAACCTCTTTTTCATTCTACCACAATCACATTAAGCTCGTTATCCGTACACATTCAAGGTAGGTGAACCTGTTAGTGACTATGATCTCGTTTTCAATTTTATCGCACTTACTTAGCAAAAAAAATCTTAAGTATCAATTGAATTTTTAAGAGTTCGTATCGTTGGGCTAAATGATCGGGTGAGGATCACCTAACTTAGAAGGGCCAAATCTTATCACAGATTTTATTCATTATATTTTTCATTTTTGTGTTTTTGCTTAAGACCATACACTTATTTGCATCGGCTTCCTTGCTCATGTGTGTTTTAGGATGGTGTTGACTGCTAATATAAACTACTCAAGGGGTTACTTAAAGAAACTTAGAATTAAGGTCTTGACATAATGGTTATTCAAATTAATATTGCATACTTAGGGAATTTAGGGTGTTAGGACGGTACCGATATTATCGACATTTTACCAAGTCTATCTAACAAAGCCTAAAAAGTAGAAACAGACTATACTAAAGGTGTGTTATGCCATTGAATCAGAACAAAAAATTTCATCATTGGGGGAAAATCTAAGGGAATTTTCAAACAAAAGAAAAAATTATCATGCAATAGGACTCGACAACACATGTATGACTCGACCAAATGCTAAAAATAACTAAGTAGGAAAATAATGAAAATAAAACAGTAAATAATAGAAAATAAAATAGTAAAGCTCCTCCCCCGCACTTGAACCAAACATTATCCTCAATGTTTCAGTGCAAGGCGAAAAAAAGAGTAGTGAAACCTGGTAGGGTGGCTTAATGATATCAGTCGCGACCTCGATGTCGCGTAAAACCTCCTCTTTCGAAAGCAAGGTTAGACACATGTTGCATGTACTCCCTCATACCTTCCACCTCCAGATGCACTCCATTCATATTCTCGATGAGGTCATCTATGTTGAGCTTCGTCTGCTCGACAGAGTCAAGTTGAGTCTGTCTTATCTGATCAATGGAGACCCTCATCTCTTCCTGTTGCATCTGAATGTTCCTAAGTAGGACATCACGGTCTGTCTCGGCATTATTCTGGTGTCTAAGCTCACTTAGGACGTCATCAAGAGTTGTCCTCATGGCGGTGTAGTCATACTCCTCGCGAGGATGATGTCTGGATGAGGTACCTGCAAAAGAGTCAAGAAAAGCAGGTACGGTGTATGCTTGGGTGCCAGTGTAGAGAGCATTTTGCTTCATGTGATCGGGCTTGGGGGCATTAAGTTCAAAAGTCCAGTTAGCGCTCATTCGCAAGTTGATACGTGCGACGCAAGGTAAAGTAACTCCTTTAACCTCTCGGTTACTAATCATTAAGGAATACTTATCATCAGGTTTATTTTTAATGAGGCACATGCTACGGCAATAATCAGGGTCGGCAAATGGAGTCTCCAATGGCTCAAGCGTAGTCAACTACGTGCCTAGGTTTAAAGCAAGGGCTATGGATGTAATTAGCCCTCCGACACAAATAGGACCTCCAGTCCGAACACAGGTGGATTGGAAGTGTGCGAGTAAGAATGGTGTCGGGTTAACTTTTGTTCCAGACAATGCATAATAAATAAATATAATCTATTTAGAATTCACGTTGTCGGTATTCTCTCGACCATAGTATTGGCAAAAATACGGTGCAAATACCGAATGGTCGGGTTTTGAATAGTTGTAGCTTTTAGGCCTTCCTAGTCAGTGGTGGTTTTTCCCGTTAGTTGCTGCCAAAAGTCGAGAGCGCTAGATTCCCAATCGCTCTCTAAAGGGTGTTGGCAAGCAAAATCGTCTCCATGAGGGAATGAAAGTAAATCGGCCAGTTGGTCTTTATTAATAGCGTAAGTTCTGTTGAACATCCTAAAATATGCAGTGCCGGTTGTTCGGGATCCTCCTATAGGAGTGGTGTACCGAAAAGATCTCAAGAACTCGTAGGTAAGTCAGATAAATGTAGGGCTAGTTAAAGTAAGAAAATGAGACATACCTAAGTTGTTAAGCATCCAATGGACACTGTTAGATAAACCCAAATCACGAAGAGCATCATTGTCGGGGTACCGTGTTGCTAAGACGTCCCTCTTAAAGAGCTTGTGGTATCTGCTCCTCTGATTCTCACCATCAATTCCCTCGACGAAAACAATCCCCATGTAGTCCATATCTCCCCTTGGTCGAACAGCTCTATGAGGCATTTTGTTTTTGAATGATGGAAAAAGAAATAGGAAGAGAATGTTATGGTATTTGGAGAAGAGAATAGTGAATGGAAAGGATTGTGAGGTGGTTGTGAATTTATAGTGGTTGGGAGATGAAAGGTTTGAGTTAATAGTGTGTAGAGTAGGATGTTCAAGGATTTAAAATTAAAAGGGGTTTGAAAAATGCATAAGAGGGAGAAGAAAAGGGAGGAAAAAGCTTTTTTTTTCCTGATATGGTTATCGCCATTAGGCTTATGGAGAATGCCATCTGCCTAAAATGCTGGGACTTTTAAATTCGAAGTGAATGGCGAACACCATTAACCTAAAATTCGCAATTTTAGCAATTTTAAAGATTAAAGTAGGGAAATCATATTAAGGCTACAAAGTAGTTAATTAAAATTATTAGCTATAATTAAGAAGAAATGAAATATGTAAGAATGAACACAATAAGCGATAAAATAAGATAAGTGACTGAAATGAAAAGTGCATTAATCAAAGGTAGGAGTAATACATGTTCGAGTCAACATATCGATTGTAAATTCAACATAAACTGAACATTAACAACAAGGGGAAAAAATATCGATGATAATTAAAATACTAAACTAGAAAATATTAAAACTCTAGTACAATTAGTTAATATTAGTTATCACTTTGGTCCACGAGAATGCTCCAAAGAATGAATCTGCTGGAAAGCATGATCGAACTGTTCGTTAACGACATCCATAAATCCTAGGAGATCCACTCTGAGAGAATTCACTTCTCCTCTGATGAAATCGACTTCAGATTGTAAAGCATATATAGCAGTGCCGAAATCAATGGGAGGAACAACATGATGTGCACCAGAAGTGTGTGAATCAGCATCAGGAAAGATGGCTTTTGGGTTCTCATAATGTTGAGGGTTGTAAGGTGGTGTAGGAGACTCACTTTGTCCCTCTAAGTTGTAAAACCAGTTAGCTCGGTTGTGGACATTGGTTTTCTCATGATTCGGCAGTGTAAAATTCCTGACTACTTTGTTATCAATTAGCAGTTCAAACTCCGTCGGTCCTAAATTGGCAATGATGCCACATTTGAAATAGAAGTTCAAGTGCATAGGGAGGATACCACGAAAGCATGTAAACAGCTAAGTGGGTATCTCAAGCCTATAGCGTCAGCAATCATGGTTATTAAACCACCGATGATAATATGACTGTGTGTTTCTCGGGCGATTGGCTAAGTTTGCTAACATAAAGGAAGTTGCATTCACTGGTCTCCCTTGGGAGGCACAGTACAGGATAAAAAGTTTTCCCCTAGAAACAACGGTGATGTTCTCTTCCTTACCGAACAGGGTATGAGCCAGGATCTTATGAAAGTACCGGGTAGCAGGGTTGTGGATATTCTCGGAAAACATGGTGTGAGGTTCAGGGTGATAATTCTCGGTTATGTTTCCCATAAATAGTCAAGGTCCAGGTCTGTAAAGGCATCATCAGGGGTAACATTATAAGTATCTGGGCCACTAGGAAATCCTAATAACTCAGCCATCTCACCATGGGTGAAACGGTACTTGGTTCCGAACAGCCTAAATGTAGTCAAGCCTCTACCAAATGATATTCCTCTGTTAGGGTCATAATAGGGGGAACTCAAGAATTCAAGGGTGAGCCTACAGTATTGGCTATACCTCTTCCTCACAGCAAAAAATTTCCAACCTACTTGGTTCAGAAGGTACATAACATTGTCTCTCAGTCCTAAGGTAGTCAGGGTCAGTCCATATGGATAAATAGAAAGTGTCATCTCCCTCTAAGCTAACATGTCAAAATGGCACCTCTGATTTTCACTCCTAAATACAACCTCCATATTTTCAACGTGCTTCATATTCCTAAGTTAGTCATAAGCTATCCTAAGTTATGTTAGCCTGAAAGTAAACAAAGGTTATATTATTAGTAAAAAGGTACCGCATGTTAGTATTAGAATAGGTAATAATAATAACAATAATAATAATAATAATAATAGTAGTAGTAATAATAATAATAATAATAATAAAAGAGATAAAGAAATAAAAATAAACAATGGGATAAAAATGATAAAAATGAAAACAAACTAAAAAGAAAAGAAAAAGACTAAAGGTCGTGGATAGCCTTCCACTTAGCACTTCGTTTAGCGTGAGAGCTCGACTATCGAACTTGTAAATTGGTTAGATCATTACCATTATAGAGAGGTTCGTACCTTAGATAAGGTGGAGGTGATTTCGACTCTTTTTTAGGCATTGGTTGTTCTAACTTATCATTGGTTTTTCTCTTCGACCCAGGATCCTCAAACACAGGTGCATTGGTGTGGATATTTTCCAATAGCTTCTTATACCATTCGGATTTTGAGTCTACCTTGACTTCCACAGACCTTCGTGGGAAAGGAATCAGTGATTTATAGGGAGGAGGAACAACACAGAGTGCTTCCTTCTCTACCTCTTCGACAACCTCCCTTTCGGGTGGTGTCGGTGGATCTTTCTCAATCTCTACACTTTTCTCACCTGAACCCTCCTTATTATCACTCTCGTTAGGATTTTCGATAGATTTTTTGTTTGTGGTTATTACAACATCCACATGTTTCTTAGGGAAAGGTCCTAGAGGTGTATGTGCAAGCAGGGAGATTTGAGTCTCCAATGCCTCGCTGTGAGTGGCGAGGGACTCGACCATAGTGTTTAACTGCCTAAGGGTTTCATTGGCATAGAGACTTTGTTTTCTAAACTCTTCATTTTGAATAGTTTGTGTAGCCAGAAAGCGTTTCATCATAGATTTTATCCTAGAGAAAGTTTGCGTCGCAATGAAATCCTCCATTAATATTTCGAGGTCGGATTTATGGAAATATTGTGGTTCCTCAAAATACTAGGAGTGATAATTATAGAGAAAATTTGGTTGATACATAGTAATAGAGAAGAGAGTTCCTTAGTCTATACGGTGCAACAACGGAGTCACAATCTTGACTAAATTAATCCCCGACAACGGCGCCAAAAACTTGATCGCGACGGGTGTGTCTGTCAGATTATGACTGCAAGTGCACAGCCTATCGTGTAGTTTTAAAAGATTATCGAACCCACAGAGACTAAGGGTCAAGCTAATGTTATCTATTGTTGCAGTGCAAATCTAAGGCTAAAAGGTATAATGTTACGAACGAGAATGAAAATACTAATTTCTAACGGTTTAAAAGTTATGATAACAAATGAGTCCGGAATATGGATTCTACCTAAGGGATTAGGTAGAATTGGGCATTAAATATGATTCTATTGTGTTATGTAGAAAATACCGACTTAAAGGTCCGTCTCACACTCTCGCGTTATTGACAAAGATCATGCCTCCTAACCACAGGATTTTGCTCTCGCTCATGCGTTCTAATTAGAATGCATATTTTGAAAGTAAATGAGATCATAAACGATGCCTAAAGCGCTCTCGCTGTTTTTAGGATCGATGCCTAGTTTCCACTATCTGGTTCCTTCCTCACACTATCGTGCTATCGGATTGAACATTGACTTGTCTCACACTCTCGTGCCAAAACAGTAAAACATACAGTTGGAAACTAAAGCCATAACAAAGTTAAATCATAAATTTGCACCTATTATTTCTACCGAGTCCCGTCGGTAACAACGGTCCTCATACGCCAGACTCAGAATAAATTAGCAAGTCATGATATTATTTGGAGACAGCATAATTAAAACATTCAAAATTAAGAGTAGCATGGCATACAAGTAATTAAAATAGTAAAACATACAAATATCAAATACAGTAAAAAGAACCTGAAATTGCGTAAAACAAAACTGGAATTAACTTGAAAATAAAATAACGGCAGGCTTGTTCTTTGATCCAAGAGTACAATGAGAAATAAAATAGAACAGGTCTGACAATCCCTCGATGTGAGTTATTATCACTTTTACAGGTAATTTATGCTTAATTCTAAAACTCAATTCGGCAGAGCTTCCGCATAACTTGGATACCTTCAAAAGTCTCATACAATCCTATTTATAGAGGTTTTGAGACCTAAAAACTCCCTTGGATCGTGCATGAAGAGTGGAGGGAAAATAGAGGATAAAAAATAGTCCAGAACTGCCTACTAGCGCAATTCTGTTACTGCGTGATAATGGCGAACGCCATTAGGGGAATGGTGAACGTCATTCCTTCCTTGTTTTAAATGACGTGGCAGCAAAGTGAATGGTGAACGCCGTTTGGACAGAATGCATAAAATTGGCTCTTTCGCTCCTTTTTAGCTCCTATTTCGTTCCTTTTCTGCGATGCTTCCAAAACTTCAATGAAATCGGATAACAACTGCAAAACAAATAAGACGGAAGTAAAAGACAATAAAATTCATAAAAACATAAATGGATATCAAGTGAAGTGAGCCTAAAAACACGATACGATTTCTCGTTATCACTGCCCCATACCTGTGACACATTTTATCCACGAATATTCTCGGGTTTGGATTTTTTAGCCATCTCTAATTTCTGCTATAATCACACTTGATTACAAACAACTTAGTCTTAAATTTCCTTACCTCATACTAGAGGATTGCATTGCCTTACAAGTTATGGAGACTTCTTTGTCTCACACTAGAAGACTTATTTGCCTCGCACTAGATGACTTTATTGCCTCTTACAACTTAGATACAATTGTTTTAATTTTCATCTGAAAGAATAATAAATAAATAAGCACTTGTGTTTTGGTGTTTCATTCTTTTCTAATATGACAATGATTTGCAAAACTTAAACAAATTTAAAAAAAATTAGTGACACAATAATAATACGGTTCTTAGTCATGGTAGAGTGCAACCTTCAATATTTGAAATTAACCTTCATATAGGACTTGGAAATTCTAAATTGTCATGTCAATTATTTTTTTCAATCATTTGAAGGTTGTAAATTAAATCGTTGAATTGTATTACATGCACAAACACTTATCCATGCATTCTTTGTACTAATCCATATCTTTTTATTCCTTGTGCATACACAGTTGTCATGATATAATCATTGAGAATATTCAATAAGGTTACACAACATATTAGGTCTTTGCTATTTGAGCATGGGTGATCATTTCTTCCTCTAGGCAGAAGATCTCACTTGCCTTGAATGCAAATGATCATGTATGTTTGGGGACAAATGGTCTTTTTTTCCTTGAGGTATAAATGATAGTGTTAGCCCAATACATATGATGCAAATAATCATTTACACTTTGAGATTTAGGTAGTCAAACTTGTTGACTCTGATACAAATTATCATTTCAACAACGGACAACTATAGTTCTATTTCCGGTATGTTATTGCAAATTATTTTACACATGGAAACAGACACATTAGACTATCAATTGTTCTTAATTACATTTTTATCATCAGAACTCTACACATAGATGTTATTGTTCATCAAATTATATTTGGTTCAACAAAAGTAAGCAAAAGGATTTTATTCATCTCAAGTAAGTAGACAGTCATGTTAATGTCTTCCCTTATAGATACCTAAAACATCACAAAAATACAATTGAAATGCAAGTTAACGAGATATTGAAATCAAGAGTGATTCATCCTATTCAAAGTGTGATGGTATTTGTAAAGAAGAAAGGTGGAATGTGACTGATGTGTGTCGACTATTGTGCTTTAAATAAGGTAACCATTATGAATAATTTTCCATTTCCTGTGATTGATGAACTCTTAGTGAAATTCTGGCGCACAATATTTTTGTAAAAAAAATATTAAGTCGGGATACCATCAAGTACAAGTGAAGAGATGAGATATTCATAAGACGGGATTATGTACTCATGAAATTCATTATGAATACCTTATAATACCGTTTGGGTTGATGAATGCACATTAACCCTTTCAAACTCTTATGAATGACATTTTGGGAATTTTTTAATGCATCATAATATTTCTTAGGCACCACGCGAAAATACTAAAATATCCTTCAGTTTCTGGATATACATCTCCTGACGCACCCAATACACACTCAGCATAGGTCATTCTTAGTGACGCCCTATAAGATAGTTTTTTAATTTCGAAGATGCATCTCTGGAATTTTTCTGTAGATGCATTTTCGTAACGTATAAATAATAGTAGCAGAAGCAGACACCAAAAACATGTAATTTTTAAAAATAAAATTAAAATTCAAAAAAAATAAAATAATCATTACATAGATGATTTCAACATAAAATGCAATATTACACTTCAATATCAATATTCAGGTGGACGCTTCAACATTTTCACAATATCTTCGACCGATCTTGAAATTGTCCCTTCTAACTCGAGCGGAACTTTTGTTTCAAAACGGAAATACGTATTCCACATAGCCCTTACATCTACATCCGTCTTGAGCTCAAAGTTGTTGAACTCAATTTTCCCTTTATTGTCAATCAACGATGAATAGTATTAGGGCTTCACAATTCTTTTATGATCTTTGTAAGGTAGGAGATAGTGGATTTCGTATTTAATATATGTACTCGTTGAGCTTAAACTTTCGCTTGGGTGTCGTGCTGGAGAATGAGACATTTGCGACATACCAGTTGATGTTTATTTTTGACATTTGAGATATTTTCAATTTGTGTGAAATAAGAAACAAAGGAATCTTAGTTTATAGAAGTTGTAGACAATTTTGGACCATTCAAAATCTGACATGCTGATTCTGGAGATATATCTTCGGTACGCACCCAATTACCTTATTTCAGAGATGCATCTCTAGAACCTCTCCTGAACAGGTTTGGAAACATAACCTTTTTTTAAAAATGAACAAATGTTGTTATGGAAAAGATCAAAAATGTATTAAGACATAATATGACAAATTAAATAAACTAATCTTCATTAATATTGAGACACAATTATATACATTTATTTGTCCAACTAAACACGAAATTAAAACGAATTGAAACATTTTCCTCCGGCTAAATCTATGGGTGGTACCCCCTTTGACTTTTGGGCATTTGATTCTCTTTTAATGTTGCTCAATTTCTGGAACTCTTGCATCCTTTACATAAAATGGTTTGGTCAAGTCTCGATTTTTGTTGTTGAATGAGTCGTCCACTCTGGCGATGTAAATGGTATAGGGCATCCTGGTTTCAAATAAACTTGAACAAAATGTTGTAATTTTAAAAGTCATCCAATACACATAATACGATCATTTGGATTTTGAGGTGGGGCAATACACAATGGGAAAAAGGTTTCTGAAAAACCGTATCGTGTAAGATTAACACACCCTATCATATGCACATGCTATGAGGTGATTCATTTCAGAGAAGCGCATCCATTTTGCCTCTAGTGTTGGTCCATTAAGGCAGGGAACAAGAGACTCATAAACTTCATCGAAGTGCTCTTTCTTTCCGTACAACCATGTGTATGATTCTTTAAGAGTCTTCAACTCTTGGATAAGTTGATGGAGGACAAGTGTATGATTATCTTCTCATTTACCGAGTAAAGCCGAAACAGCTTGATATCCATAATTATCGTCCCCCTCGACATTGACAATCTGCTCGATGTATTTGTGCATAAAAATTGGCATCTCGTCAATGAATGGAATCTTTGGGGTGGCGGCATAGGAGGTGGTTTCCTAATGCGAGCTCCTTTTGAAACATATTTTAGATTTTGAAGTTGGTGAGTTTGGAAAAATATAATTTAAACGCGCCGGAGATATGATGTCGACAAACTGAGAATAAATATTGTCTTTAAAACTGTGATTCTCCGACCAAATGATGTATGTATCTCATTATGCTGGTTCTTAATCATTTAGTTCACGGAGTCTCAATCTCTACATAAATCGCCCTTACTATTTCCCAACTAATTCTTCAATGTAGCATGGACAGACTCAACTCGGTCAGTTGTTGCATTTCCAAGGTGTCTAACCTTATCAGTCCAACCACAAACAATCTTCTCCATCACCTGGTCAAGAATTGTGCTTTCAACATATTTCAACAAATCAGGATATATTTCACACAATTTTCTGAAATACATAATGAAATTGGCATATAATTCTTTTGTGGAACAATTTACTATACAATTTTATGCATCCATTATTTTTTCACAACCACACCCGCCTTCACCATTTTTTCATCTTCGGACTCTGTCGGTTTCGTCCCAACAGCGGGTTTAACCCGATTACTCACATTCTTTGTTATGGGATACTTACAAAGTAATGCGTAAGAAGTAGGAAATACATTTGCAGTCGAATTCATCAAGGCGATGTCACAGTCGATAACTATGACTTTAGACATCTCAATCTGGTCCTTCAACATTGCCCGACACACCTCTAAGGCCCAAGTAACATTCTCCTCTTTCTCGCTCTCTAGAAATGCAAAGTCGACAAAATATGTCTTCTCAGTTGAGGAAATACTAACCATCTCCAACAATGGAAGTCTATACTTGTTGGTCATGTACGTTGAATCTAGTATGAGCACCGTTGGAAACATGTTGAAATTTTTTTGGAATCAGGATGAGTTCAAAATATATCCCTAATGGTAACTTCATCCTCGCGTATTCGGTACATAGACATGTAATTGTTATCATCCAATTGTTTCAAGAGTTGCATTTCATTTCTATCCCCCATAAGCGTCTTATTAGTTTTGTACCAAATATTATACATTTGCTTGATATTTGATATATTTTCAGGTTTTTTCTGTTTCAATGTTGCAAGTATATTTTTCGGTTGAATTAAATTCAGTATCATGTCAGTAACACATTCCTTCTCTTCCGGCATGAGCTGACACACAATTAGAGGGTCTGCTAACTTTTCACGCAAATCATGGTTATGCAAACTACATATGACAGTTTTTGGTTGTCAACAGGTAATCACGCACCTTAAATGGGCACTCACATTTTCTTGAACCGGTGTCGTCGCTTTTAAAATTCTGGAGTGAAGTTCAATATTTCCCGCTTCTTTCGCACGTCATTGTCACAAAAACACATCTTTTATCCGAACAATTATCGGACCTACGGATAACCACGTTGAATCCATGTTTGAGGTCTTCATACGAATCCGTTGAAGCATTTGATCACGACATTCATACTCTTGCTCATTTTTAAATTGGTTACCAACAACGCCTTGGACATTTGGAGACATAACTTGTTAGGAAAAAATATCAAGATGCACCATATCTAATGAAAACAATTATCGTAAAACAGTAAATAAGCACTACTACTGAAAATAGAGGTGGAAAAATGAACATAGACTGGAAATGCATTTATGAAAAAGTTCATACATGTTATGAAAATACATTTCTGGAAAAAACACTTTTTTTAGACAAAAATAATGATTAATGTGAGCAATGACACTTAAAATAAATGATATTTAGGTGTGATAAACCACAAGATTGAAAATTAGGTGTTTCTAAATTGTGAAGATTACTACGAAAATTAGGAAGAGAAGTGGCAAAGAAAAGAGAGATTACAGGTTAGTGGGAGAGGAGATTAGGCCAATTATACTGTAAGTGCAGGAACAGTGGATTATTTCACCATGAGTCTTATTAGGACTCGGCCAAATATTCTCCTTAAGAGTGAGCCTGGCCCTTATCCCTGGTAATAAATAAAAAGAAGAGTTCATTATTTCACATCGGTTTTTCTCAAAACATTTTTTTATATCATATAACTCTGGAACACTCGATTCTATCGATAAGACAAATCTCACATTAAAATCAACGACCTAATGTAAGTTAATCTATATATTCAATTAATGTGTAGAGGAGACGGCTTATTTTGAAAACTAACATTATATTATCGCAAAAGTAGCATTCAAAATCATTCGAGCTTCTTCAGTAGACATAAAAATCACTTCTTGAACATCAGATATAAAATAAAGACAGTATAATAAGATGGTATTCGTCTTATATTTAAAAACACAATAAAAATAATGTACCAGACAGAAATCCAAAACTCGGCAATCCAGTTCTAGAATAGAAAAAAAACTACAAAAAGGTGGACACAATCCATGAAATTGTTAAGATATTAAACTCTCTTCTCAATCTAATTCAATCAAGCATGTCTGTTCCTCTTCTTGGCACCAGACTTTGCAACTTTGAGGCTTCTGTTAACAACACTCAACCTTGCAAGAGCAGCCTTCTTGAGATCTGGTCTGTAGTAGTTATCTGCCACCTGCATCACATCAAGAGCAACACATGAAATTAGCATCATAAATTAAGGCAAACTAAGCTTGGTAGTTACATTAAATAAAAGGTGAGGCATGGACATGTATTCATAAACAAGATACAAATTGAGATGTCAACTCAGAAACACTTTTGCTTGAAACCAAATATTATTCTAACACAGTTTATTGGGCATTATAAGGTGAGACTTACTGAAATGCAAATAACATAAAGTAACAGATCAAGGAAGAAAATAACCAATTCTCAGAAGCCAAGCGTAACAAGCAAATTTCATTGAAGAAGCCCACAAAGGGATTCTTCTTACGTGTTAAACAGCTCATCACAGATGGGAACACTCAGCCTTAATAGAAGTGGTTCAAAACAAATTCAGTTTACACAGAAAATATGCAAACATACAGGGAGAACACTTGACTTGGACAAGTCTGGAAAATATGCAAACATATAGGGAGAACACTTGACTTGGACAAGTCAGATATACGCCTACTAAGATAACCTATGAAGAGATTAAAATATTTCAATAACAAAATACTATGGAGGATCAAAGCTCAGAAGCCAAGCGTAACAAATAAATTTCATTGGAGAAACCCACTTAGGGATTCTACTTATATGTTAACGGCTCATCACTGCCAAGGAACACCAAGTAACACTTTGAGAAATTCAAAATAATAAATCAGATTATTTGCAATGTGAAATTAGAAAGAATGGAACAACTGATAAAAGAGGAGGCCATGTTTAATTCATAAAACAGAACTTTTGAATAATTAGAGGCATGTTAGAGTCACAATACTTATGGTTGAAAGCTCAGAAGCCAAGCGTAACAAGTAAATTTCATTGGAGAAACCCACATAGGGATTCTACTTATATGTTAACGGCTCATCACAGCTGGGGAACACTCACTATTACTGACAGAAATTCAAAATGACAACAGATTAATGGCACCATTCAAATAGGAAGAAGATAACAAATGAAAAAGGAATAACACCTGCTTCCCACAATGAACAAAATAATGAAGGGATAGAAGGGTTAAATGTACATAAAAAAATCTTATGCACTATAGAAGGTCAGAAAGTTCAGAAGCCAATTCCATGTAAGAAACGCATCAATGGATTCTTCTTACATGTTAAGACCCTATAATCACTGAGGAACATTTATTTACACAGGTTCAAATTGGTTCCAATAAAACATAGATTAATATGGAAGGATTGTGGGGAAAACAGATGAAATGACTAAACTAATAGAACGGTTCCATTGATTAGCAGTACAAGCAAAGAGGTAAAAAGTATAATTCACAAAAATAATTTTTTACTGGTCAAAGCTCAGAAGCCAAGCGTAACAAATAGATTTCATTGAAGAAACCCACCAAGGGATTCTTCTTACATGTTAAACGGCTCATCACTGCTGAAAAACACTCACTCATACAGCCACAGAGCAATCACTGTTGAAATACAAACAAGCACTAACTAATTCAAAATTGTTCAACAATATTGGACATTTAGAATCAAGTTACCAGCAATACACAGACAGCCACCACAACAATATTGTGAAACACAATTAAAGCAGCACAATTGACAAATCATTCCATAAAATAACTAATTAATACAAATCAGTAAAGTTTATGACAAATTACCTGGTTCTGAACAGCCTTAGCCATTCTCCTAAACTCTTTCTTCATCACAGATTTGTGAAGCAAAGCCGAAGGCTTGTTCTGCTTCCTTGGCTTGGAGGTGGCCAACAACACAGACTGATCCTTCCCAGCTGACTGAATAGTAACAGTTTTCTTGTTGGCCAAACCTATCACATTAATAAACACAAACTAAGATCCACGCACAGAAATCACACAAAAACGTAAACATTATCAAAATCACGATCTCAATACTAATTTCACAGATCCCAAATAAAATCACATTTAATCTACAACAATCAAAGAAGGTAACACTATTGATATAAAAAAAGGGTATTTTTATACTAACCAGAGTACTTGTAGGAGTTGAGGTTGTAGAGATTGTTTGGCTCTCTGCTAAACTGAACACTCTGAGTGTTGTTACCAAACTCCTTGACCAAGAAAGAGTTGTTCCTCTTCACAATCTCCCAAACAAGAGGTCCAGGTACTGTTGTCATCTTCTTCTTCTACGAGCAAACCCTGAAATGCATGAAATACATATCAAAATTAACACCAAATCGATGATTAAAAGAACCCTAACAAAGCATGAACAACAAAAAAGTTAATCAAACCTTTGGCTGTTGTGAGAGAAATGCGATTTGAGAAGAAAGAGTAAGCCGCAAAGCAATATATGTAGAGAGATAGATGGGATCTAAAACCCTAATTCAGTTTTGTAGTTACACGGAAGATATTGGGCTGAAATATCTATAGCCCATTAAGCCCAATCGAAGCCCAAAAACAATTTATAGTCAAAATATAATTAAAATTATAATGTTTTCTAAATTTGTAAACAATAAATTTAATTAACTGTTCAATTATAAATTTATTTATTCCCTCAATCACATAAAATATTCTCTTTCTTCCTTTTTAAGGGTCATTTTTAAATTTTTTACGCATATCAAAAAAGTTAATCATTATTGTTACTTTTTAAACAATAATTCTCCATTTACCTATAATATCCTTAATTATATACTAGATTTGTTTTATTTTTTCTCTCTGTAATAATTGCATAAGGGTAATTTTGACTAAGATGCATTTAATACTACCTTGAACTTTACGAGTGACAATTAAAAAGAAACAAAAACTTATAAAGAAAAAAAAATGTGTGGTTTGATTTGGTTCAACTACATTTTATAAATAAAATTAAATCAAACTAATGTGGTTTGAAATGGTTTAATTTATTTGATTTTTTAAAAGATTTTTATTGAGTCATATATATAAAGGATAATATAATTTTGTGTTTAATCATTCATATGCTGTCATAAAATAAATGTATAGTTGTCAAGTTTATAATTTAATGCATAAATATCAATTACGTACTACAATTTTATCTTAGGTATAAATGAAATATATGAAATTGCATTCTTATATAAATTTAAAATACTATTAATATTTTAAAAATAAAAGGATAAAAAAAGAATGTAATAAATTAAAAGTGAAAATAAAAATAAATACATAACAATTTTATTTTAATAAAAATAATAATATTTATAAATAAATAATATTTTATTTTTTATTAATATGTAAATTAAAAAAAAATATCATACAGAAAATACAATAAAATATACACATAGTATTTGTTGAATTTTAAAGTTGAGTTTTTAAAGAGTTAAAAATATATAATAGTTTGTAAGATTTTGTAAAATAATGTAGATTTAGTTTGCAAAATACAAACCACAAACCAAATCGGACCACGCGATTTTATTAGAAAATGACTCAAATACATTTGAATCAAATACGATTTTTTACGACTTTAAATTTTGTTCAATTTAATTAACTACTTTTTATTTGGTCGGTTCGATTTTGAATATTAGATTCTTCTAATCCATTCATTTGACAACAAGGATGTGTCTCACCCATTCAATTTTTTAACTAAAATCCAATAATTCTTTTAATAAATTATAATTTTTTATTTTAAAACTCATAGTACTTTGAATAATCCTTTCTTTAACCATCATTTTTATAATGTTAAACTCTTATATTTATTTAGCAATCATTTTTTTTATAAAAATTGATACAGTACCTCAAATTTATAAGGTTAAACTTTTATTAGTTAGTTGGTACTTCAATGTAAAAAAACAATTAGAAATTTTAAAATGCCAATTTAGATTTTAATATTTATTCAGGAGAATAATATGTCTCAATAAATCAGTATGAATCTCTAAATATAAAAAATTAAAATTCATTTCAATAAAAAAGATGATAAATAAATAATTACAAATTTATAAATAAAAAATTTAAATATTTAATTTAAATTTCATAAATTATATAAAAAACCGTAGATTTGAAAGGTCTCCCAACTAAACTCAGTCACATCGAAAAATACAAACAAACATAATCAATTTAAATACTATAGGAAAACTACAACAACATATATTTTTCATATTTTAATATACAATCAATTACAAAAGAATGTATTATAAATAAAATATTAATTTCACTGAATTATATTTTGCCCATAACTCATATGTAATACAAATCACAGCACAAAATTAAAGGCATTAAATATAAGAAAATATAAACTAAAAAATATTATTATCACTTTTTAATTTTCCAAAACCTAAATAGAGAATATTAGCATATAAAATTTTAATGATGAAATGACAATATGCAATTCTAAAATAATTTTAAATTAAAATTATTTATTAATAATATATATTTTAAATTCTAAATAAATATCTTGCTGTAACAAAGAAAAAATGTTGAACTATAAACACTTCAACCACCATAAAATTCATTATTTTTTATAATAAAAGTATTTAAACAAAATTATATTATAACATTCAATGATAAATATTAAATAAGATGTATTACTAATGATAATAGATCTTTTCTAAATATAATAATTACTTGGCTATATATTTTAAACAAATTATTATTCCCCGACATTTGAGTAAATCCTATAAAAAATTGATTAATAATATTATTTTAGGGAGTTAACTTTAAGGTCAATTCAGTAGAAAGTAGATGTGGTGTTGTCATCTTTTTTATATATATTTTGTGCTAAATTGATTAGATGAGTTTGTTCTAAAGACATTTTTAAGTGTCTTTAACACATAAACTCAAATTTTCACTTGAATCATATTTTGGATCGGGAAAAGAGGCTAAATAGAGTTAGAATCCAACACATAGCGGAAACAAAGTATAATAAAAACAAACATGTATAATGTCACACATCCCCATGTTACTCCATTCGAATACGCATTTTCTACTGTCAGATCCATCTAATGGTCATCTGTACTTCATGCTCACTTTTATATTTCAGTTTTCAATCAACGGGTCCTATTTAAAAAGAGTTAGCATGTAACACTCCGAAATTAAATTAATATTTTATTTAATTATTGAAGTGTTTATGTGTGTTATTTGTGCTATGTTGAGATTTTGAGGGTTTTAGGAGTATTTTAGTAATTTTATAATTATTGAGATTATAGAGTTGAGATCAGAAAAAAAATATAATTTATTTAAATTATTAGAGATAATTAAATAATTTTAATTATTTAATAATAATTAAAGAATAATTTTTTAGGATTATTATTTAATATTTATTTAATTCGAATTTTTATTTAATTAAAATAATAGAAATATAGGAATTGTGAGTTATCGGGTGAAATTAGAAGTTTAAGAAAACATTTGTATCAATGAATAATAGTCAAGAGTTGAGGGGAAATTGAGAATTAATAAAAAAATCTTTTAGGTTATTTAAATAGAAAAAAGTGAGAGATTGAGAATTTAGTCTGGTTGGAAAACACAGAAAGAAGCAAGGAATTTTAAGAAGCTCTAAGAAGGAGAAGTCATAGCCAAAAGCTTAAGAGATTATGCAATTTTAATGTAAGGGGGCTCCTTTACTGATGGGTGATTATAGACAGCCAGGGTGGTGAGAGGTCCTTACCCTCATATTCGCGTCAGGGTTTATGCTATATTTTCTTTTTGTAGTGTGTTTGGTCAAATAAGTTTTGAAAAAATTCTTATTGGCATATATATATATATATATATATATATATATATATATATGATAAATGCTTAGTTCTTTTATGTTCCAATAGTGACCAGAGGGAATTTGGGATAAGTCTCATATGGTCACCGTAAATGGTTTTGCTAATGCATAAACGTATTTGTTTGATATGAATGTAGGTTTGGTTGAATCTGTGTTGTATTTTATGTAGATTATACCCTTTTAGAGAATTATGCATTGTGATAACTGTGATTTTCTGAGCGGCCTCATTTGGTTTCTTTTTCTCAATTTCTTGAAATTTTACTATCGATAATTTTTTTTAAAAGTCAAAAACTCATTTATTTTCGAAAATCAGACCTTTTCGTAAAAAATAAAAATAAAAGGATTTTTTAGGGAGGTCGCGCCACGATGATAGGCGGCCAAAGTCGCATCGCGGGTCGGCGGTGGCAGCTCATTAGTGTCGGAGGACCACACAGTTGTTACCGCAACAACGTCAGATGGTCGTGCAGCGGGTGGCAAGTTGCGTCGCGATGGCGGCGGTGGCCGGAGTCGAAAGTGATCGAGTCGTGCGGTGGTTGATGTAGCGACGATTAGCAACAACGATTTCAGGTTCGACGGCGGTTCTGGGCATTTTTGACTATTTTCGAGTTCGGGGTTTCTCAGTGACTTTTGAGCTATTTTTTACGTCAGTTACCTTTGGGTAATGTTAGGGTCAATTTTAGAGTTAGTAGAGTTATCACATGTGAAAAGTTGTCCTTAAAGAACTTTTGAACAATTTAGAGTACTTTTGGGTACTCGATAGTTATTTTGAGAGTCGAGGAATGATTTTTAGCTATTTTTGAGCTTTTTTAGAATTTTTGAGTAATTTTGATGAGTTTAGAGTTGTTGAGTAGTAATATAACTTTACTTTATTTTGAGGTATAAAACAATTATATTTTTGAAATTAGTAATTTGGTGGGATTACAATGAGACCTATTTATTGACTAAAAATAAACTTTTTAGGTTAGTAATCTGGTGGGATTACAATGAGGCTTGATATTGGCAAATTTGGTTCAAGAGTGGAACCTATTTCTGATGATTATTTTTTATGATTATTTTGATGATAATATTATGATAATTTTGATGATTTCTTGAGTTGCACGTTTGTTGGCTATACATGATCATGCATGCATATTTTTTGGAGTTAGGTAGGACTTTGGTCTAGTGATGACTGGGTTCAGAGAGGAACTAGGGCGGTCTCATGTCTAGAGAGAGACATTGTTCAAGAGGATTCGGAGACATGGGGAATCAGTAACAAACATATGATCCCGAAAATTCGGTACCACATACATATTGATGAAGGAGTTGGTGGCATTAGCATTTACATTATAATTTGAGTTGTGATTGTGCTTTTTATGAATAATACACTTGTTTGTTGTTTATCATTCTGCTAATAATTTTCACCATATATAATCATGCATTGACTGACAAGCTAGCCGACAATACACTTGTTTCAGACATGACATTAAATATGGTGGCTCCGAAAAACATACCCGCGATTTTGAAACGGAAAAAACCTCTAAATGTTTCAAATATCAAGCAAATATATAATGTGCATGCTCGAGGCAACAAGACGGTAAGAGGACCAAGATTTGAGATGCAACAACTCTTAAAGCTTTTGGAAGATGAAGACTATGTATCGAGATACATAGTATGTGAGGATAAAGTCATTGTTCGAGATATATTTTAGAGTCATCCAGATTTTGTGAATGGTTCAACACCTCTCCACCAATGCTCATAACTGACTCAACATACAAAACAAACAAGTATAGACTTTCACTATTACAAATTATTTGTGTTACTTCTATGAGATGGCCTATTCAGTTGGTTTTTCATTTTTGGAATCCTAAAAAGAGGACAACATACATGGACTTTGGAAATATGCAAAAGTATGTTGAAGGACCAAAAAAACATGTCACAAGTCATAATCACCGATCGTGACACCGCATTGATGAATTAGGCTACAATGATTTTTTCTACATCATCTGAATTACTTTGTAAGTATCACATAATCAAAAATGTGAGAAGTCGAATAAAACCCGCGGTTGATACAAAACAAGTCAAAGGTGGAGATGGTAAAATTGTCAAACTTGAAGTGGTGATTAAAAGCTAATGGATGCATGAAATGGTATAATAAATTCTTCCACGGAAGAATTATATGTTAAATATGCTCTATATTTCAGGAGTGTGTGTGAGTTATATCCAGATTTGCTTGAATATGTTGAGGACACGGTTTTGGAAAAGGTTACAAAGAAGATTGTTTGTGCATGGACCGATCAGGTTCGACACTTTGGCAATACAACAACTAATAGAGTTGAATCTGCACATGATAGACTGAAGAATTGGTTAGTAAATAGTAAAGGTAATTTTTGTCGAGATTGGGATGTTGTGAACCAAATTCCCCAAAACCAACATAATAAGATACAAATATCTTTTGGTCAGAGCATTATTGTGTTAGAATATTGATTCAAAGACAACATCCTTTATTCACAGTTGGTTGGCAACGTATCTCGGGAGGCATTAAATTTTATTTTCCACGAAGTCAAGCGAGTAGATAATACAGGTTCTGATAGCTCAAAGTGTGAATGTACACTTTGGAAGACTTTTGGTCTTCCATGTGCTTGTTTAATTTCAAAGAAGATAAAGCTTGAAAAACCAATACGTATTAACGAAGTTTGCACTCACTGGACAATGCTCCATTTTGATGATGACAGTGTGACGAAGGATGATAAATCAAACATATCTATCATGACCGAGTGAAAAGTGATCCAAGAGAAATTCATCAAAGCTGATGACATCGTGAAATTGCACATCAAAGAGTAACTTAGGAAGATTGCATATCCAGAAACAACAGATTTGAAACCACCGTCGAAACCAGTTAAAACAAAAGGTGCCCTTAAAAACGTAAAACCGACTCAAAGTGACAACTCCACGAGACTGTCTCCTTCTTATTTTGAACACGCTGACTCATACAGATTCTCCGACTCCAAAATCCCCAAAAAGTGTTTCAAAGGGTGCTCGCATTAGCAAACCGTCTCCTCAATCATCGTTACCAAAAATCAAACATATTGAAGAGATGTCTCTTTTTATGCACGAATACAACAAACAAATTGTAGATGTTGAAGGTGGCGACAACTATGGTTTTCGAGTTGTTTTGGGTTTACCCCGTAAAGGAGATAAGGACCATTAATTTGTCTGTCATCGTCTTATACAAGAGATGAAGATGCATAAGGAATTATACACAAAGTTATACGTGAACAAAGAAAATTACGATATAATTCTCAATGTTTTTGTTCCTTGTCTTAGTGGTCCGGATCCGTTTGACAAGTGGATGTGCTTTCCAGAAATGGGATATCTTATAGAAAATGCTTATGATAAAGTGCATTGATTTAACACAATATGGTTTCTTTGAAACATTCTTTCCACTTCGGAGTAGGTCTCCTCATAATCCAACTGAACGCATCAAGTGTATTGGTTGGATATCAAAAAAATAACATTTTGTTCAGGTTTATTTGAAACTGGGATATCTTATACCAAATACATCACGGGAGTGAACAACATATTTCACACAAGATGCTAAAACATGCTCGGATCACTTTTTTGAAAGGATGGAAGAGTTCACCAAGTTGAGCTATATTAAGCTATATCCGTAGATGCATCTCTAGAGCGACCCTTATTTTTTAAAAATAAAAGGCGGATATGGAGATATATCTCCGAACACACATTTTTATTCATTTAAAAAACAAAACAGGGGATCATCCGTAGATGCATCTCCAGAGCGATAGTTATTTTTTGAAAAAAAGAGGCGGATTTGGAGATGTATCTCAAAAGTATTTCATGCAGATATGATCATGTTTGTTACGTCCTTATTGTTCTACAGCGGTGATCAAAGAGATTTTGGAAAGACTATATTTATCACTTAGATTTTAAAGTAGAATTTTATTCAACCTTACCTACCTAATTTGTGAAATGATGACTACCTCTCTTATATAGATATTGTCTTACTTTATCTCATCCTTTATATTGCTTTTAAGAGTTTGGGCAAACATCGAAAGAAAAGGTAAGAAAGTAAAGTTCTTTAAAGAAGGAGCAAAAGAGCAAAATAAAGCCAACCACTTGTTACACCTCTTACAAAAACAAACTACTTTCTACTAACCAACCAAATTAATGGCATCAGATTGACAGGTGTAGTTTTTGAAAATAATACTTTCATATAATATTGTAGTTAAATCCATCTTCATCAACCAAATATTATTTTTCTAACACAACAAAGTTATCTCGTATCATTATAAAACGCGTTAAAAATACAAATAGGCAACAACTCGAATGCTTGCGGGGACTGGCTATGGATGTAGCCACCCTAACTAACTCATGGGCTACATGTTTTCATTTTTATTAGAATAAAAAAATACACACAGAAACCATCAAGATTCGAAGTTACTTATATCTGTTAAAACAGATTCAGAATTATCTGATACTGAGATGGGAAGAACGTCATAAGCAATAAGCTTCTCTAAAACATGCATTGCAATCTTTCCAGAACTAAAATGAGTTTTCACACCAAGATAACAATGTCTAAAAAACAATAAATGAGGTTGCACCTGAATGAGTTAGTTACAAGAATCCTTAAACAGTTTCTTAAAATAAAAAGAGATACCTTAATCTTTTGAGCTATTATTCAGGTCCACAAATATGAACAAGAATCAAGACATGCACAGAAAAGTCTTACAATGATGTTCTTGGTCAATAGTGAACAACCATGCTATTTGTCTTACAAAGTAAGTTGGCAAATGTAAGAAATAGAAAATGATTTAAGACGTAAGGCACATACAGTCGAAAAATATAGAAAAGTTTCTCAGCCTAAGGCACATACGTTCGAAAAATACAGAAAAGTTTCTCAGCCCCTCTTTCTGCTGTGAATGCACACATGATCGGTATCCAAAAATGTTCTGTTTCTGAACTGATTAGATATGTGCAACAAGCTGCTCTATATTTTTTTTGTTAAGTGCACACCTAAAGGTGTACCGTGTATCCATGTTTGAATTTTAGTATGTTAGGATTATATTGTATCATGGATTGTCAAAATCGGAATCTCGATAAAGTTCATTAGATATGGAAAAAACGTAAATCATAGGATCAAAACTCGGATCATAAGATCCCAATAAATAGACAAAATTAAAGAAATAACTAGGAAAAATAACCTTAACATAAAATTCTCATTAATTTAATCATAATAGCAAATATTCAATTAAAAAAATATAATTTCCTCAACCATAATATTCATAATAGCAACTCAAAACATAATCGTTTCAAACACATTCCAAACTACATCATCTTAATTCAAATATTATCTAAAATATATCATTTAACAAATCCTTCAAGACATTCTGATCATCAAGGCAAGAATCCTCTTCTTCTCTATCAAACTCATCATCAAGGTTATGAATCTCCAATTCATTTTTAGTAGTGACGGCTTCAATTCCATTCCCTCCTTCAGCAGTGGCAGCTTCAAAATCCTCATTTTCTATAATAAAATCTAAAATCTCATTTTCAAAATCTTCATCATTATTGACAATCCATTCATTATCAGACACAATATCACTAAGCTTATACTCTTTTGTTTTTCTATTTTTCTTCTTCTTGGCCAATTTTGAATTGGTCATAACAAAAACTACATCATTCATCGTATTTTGCTTAAGACGATTTCTCCTCTTTGTGTGAACCTAATAGATTCAAACTTAATCAATATATATAAAGTGGTAGAGTATTTTCAAAATTGAAATTTAAATATAAAGTTTACCATTTCAAAAGCATTCCAATTTCTCTCACATTTGGATGAACTACAAATTAAGCTTAGCACACAAATTGCAAAAACTGGAAGCTCCAGATGCTCGTCCCCATATGACTCCCACCATTGGGTTGGAGTTTTGGTTTTGAGTGCAGCCATTGCAATCGAACTACCAAAGAATTTTGCTTTTTTCTTAAAATCCTCATGTTGTGCATCAATTTTGCTAATTTCACCAACATCTGCCAACATTCTTTGCAAGCAATCATACAATCCATGCTTAACTTCATAGTCGGCTTGAATTTTACCTTTTTTGGGCACCATTTGGCTTCATCGATTGCTTCGTAGATAAGTCCCATAGCTAGCTTTTCATCTGAATCAACTAGTCGAAGAACTTTGATTATGGAAAAGCACCTTTCAAACAAATGACAATATTTTTCCAAAACTCTTTATCTATTACAACTTCTTCAATTTGCTTTCCTTCGGTTGATTTTGCAAACTTACTTAATGTCTACTTATTAAACGTGAACATTCTTATCAATGCTCATTTTTTCTCTATGAAACAACCCAAAGTTAAATATGAAGTTGCAAACTGAGTTACAGTTGGTCTCACAAAATCTTTTTCTTTAGTGAAGTGTTGGAACAAAGAAATAAGAGAAGACTTAGAATAGATATATTGAGTTACCTTGTTGCCATTTGCAATTGTATCACGATGAACTATGGCCTTTTTTTCAAAATCTTCTAACACGAGGTCAATGTAATGTGCTGCACATGGTGTCCAGTATAATTTCTTTCTTTTTTCCATTAACATAACTCCAACAACTTTGTATTTTGCCGCGTTGTCGGTCACGATCTGAACTACATTTTCTTCTCTTACTTCTTTCACAATCTGATTAATCATCTCGAATATCTTATCAGTTGTTTTTGATATATGAGACGCATCAATCGACTTCAAAAAAACAATACCTTTAGTGCTGTTTACTGAGAAGTTCAAGACTATTGTTCTTCTTTTATCAGTCCATCCATCGCTCATAATTGTGCAACCTGTTTTTTTCCATCTTCAATGTCCTTTGTTGTCTCCTCCATTTTTTGTTTCAAATACTCGGTTCTGATTTCATGATATGAAGGTGGCTTAAATCCAAGACCATGCCTAGATACCATCTCCAACATTCTCTGAAATTCTTCACTTTTTGCCACATTAAATGCAATGGCATTGTTTTAGAAGAAGGAAGCAATTTCTAGGCACACTTCTTCTCTCAAATTTTTCTTGAAAATATTGTTAATTGTGGTTTGAGTGCTCCTCTTCTTAAAAAAAATTGTTGGCGCAGTATTTGAGTCATTCTCTACCGGCCTTTTCCCTCTTACACATTCAACATTCATATCATCATCAATTTTTTTTTTTTGTGATTGACTTGTAATGCTTTAACAATCTCCAACATCTGAACCTTCACTTCATCTGGTACAGACTTACATACACAAACATTGACTTGTGTACCAGCCAAATGATGTTTAACCTATAAACTCCTCCAATAAGTACTTTTGCACAGTAATTGCATTTTATTTTTCTTGTTCCTCCATCAACAAAACTCCATGCTTCCATGCTATATCAGTTCTACCTGTCATATTATTTTGAACTCTGGGAGGTGCAGATGATGAGGCCCCAACAATCGGAATTGATGAAGATATGGTGATTTTTTTTTTGAAAAGCTCTGTTTTGTAAGGAAGATGATTGGAGTACAAGGATGGAAAAGATTAGAAGAAAAGAATGATTTGTTTTGAATTTATAGAGGAAATAGACGAAGAGAAGAAACGAAATCATCATATGATTAATTGTTATAGAAGAATTAAATGAATAGGTATTGGAGTTCCAATAGTTTTGGTGGTTGGGCAGCTTCCACAATAATTGTTTTCCAGTTCTCAAAAAAATTCCAAGTCTCAAAACCCTAAAAAAGAGCACTGCCATTAGGGTAAAATGAGTCAGTTTTTGGTCCTGATCAAAACGGATCCGAAATGGGTCAAAAAGTTCCAAAACGGACCCTAAAATAAATCGTTGGGATCTTAGGATCCCACACTTTCACGATCTTCCTCTGCGCTCCTTCCATTTTCACAATCTTTATGCCAATTAAAACGGTGGTCGGTTGCCAGATCGTAAGATCATACACTTTTGGGAGTTAAAGTGCGATCCTAACAAGCATGCATTGTACTTTAAATTAAATACACCTTGTACAATATATATGATGTTTATGCACATTCATTTGTACAAAGTAAAGCGGTCATCCAAAAAACTAAACATTAAAAACACACGGGAATAAAGTGAATAAAATCTACATTAACCAAATACAAAAGAAATGGTCTACAAAGAATGTCAAAATCAAAAAATATGAAAGGCACAAATAATGCATGCTACAGGTTTGCAAATGAAATTAAACCTTCTAGTTCAATCAAAAGGTAAGAAATTCAGACATTTATACCCGATAGTCCATCACCAACAGTTCTGTATTTCTTGTAATAATAAATAAAGCTAAGAGAGGCATGTCCACAGTACAATGATGCTATCTGAGAAGTGAAAATCTATACTCACAGTCAAAGACAACGATGGCAAATGATAATTGAAAGAATAATGGAATACACATCCTTTACAAGCCTTATGATAAAATGCTGGCAAACAAATTCTTCATCATCTTGCATAATGTTTTAATTTTCTAAGCACAACTAGCTTATAGAATCTCCGGGTCCGGAAATACAATGCCAGACTGACCAAAAATGCTAGAAAAGATACACCGGCCACGATCAGAAGCGACAACATGAAACAGTGGATGCCGAAGCATGAGTTATCTTCATTGGCTTCCTTGTCATATATATATCCTACAACTCTCACAGAAAGTATATAAGACCCAAGTGGACTAGCTGCAGCAATCGCGTTGAAAATGGTACCCATGTGCTTCACCCCAAATATCTCAGAAGTGATTGTTGGCATTAAGGACCAATTTGTACCATAGCATATTCCCACCAGGACAGGACCCAAATAAAAATTTCCAGGCAAACCAGTAGCTATGATTAAATGACCAAGAATTGTAATCCCCAGAGTTACAGTCAACAACAGGGGCCGCGGCCAACCTCTTTCGTGCATGATATAATCGGATACATGGCCGCCACCAAAACGCCCGAGAAAATTCCACATACTCCACAATGACACCATATTGCTAATCTCAATAGTACTATACCCAAAAGATTCTCCTATTTGGCTCATATTATTTATCACTGTAAGCCCAGAACCCAAACCGGCTATCATGGTCACAAACAACATCCAAAACTCAATGGTACATATAGCTTGTAATATGTTCATTTCTACCTCAAGGGGCAACATATCATTTGAAGTATCTTGTACTTGCACCTCCTCTCTAGGAAGCTCTTGGTATTCTATTGTAGGGGCAGCAGTCTCAATGGACCGACCTTGTGAGAGTATCTTCAAGTCCTCCGAATGAGCTTTCGCAGCAATACCAAACGGCAATGCTAGTAGAACCATAAGGACCACAAATGTAAAAGCCCGTGCCCAGTATGGTAAGCTCACGAAGTTCTGCAGAACTATTATGAACATGAGATACACAACAATAATGACTGTGACCACGGAGAAACCATCCAAATGCTTTTTGTAATCATAATCTTGCACTTCATAGATTCTCAACAGAAACATAAACAACATGCAGATGATTGCAGGTAAGCAAGCTAGCATCAAAAGGAAGGTGGTTGGTTCACCATCAAAAAATGCATGATACAGTTGAATCAGGATAGCTCCACTAAGCCCAACAAAACCCTGAATAATAATAAGGATGAAATTTACTTCAATTTTTCAGTGTTGTTAGTGCAAATAAAAACTAAAGTTAATCGCCAATTTCTAAAATTGAAAACAATATTTGGAGTTTGGTTGGACTGACTTATTTAAGTATATCTACTTACTGTTGTCGTAAGCGCTTGTAATACTTTTTGAAAAAGCTTATGAAAACAATTTATGATATGTTCATAAGTTGTTTTTAATTTATTTCCATAAGTTCTGGCAGATAACATATGAGCATGTTTGATTGACATAATTGAGCTTATTTTCTGACATAAACATTTATTTGAGACTAAGTTGGAGAGCTTGTGAAAACAACTTATGACTGAGGAAAATTGGCTTTGCCTTTCACTATTATATTTCACATTATATATAATAGTGCCAATAGTTACATGTAATTACAATTCTTAATGACTAATTATAATTCATTATGACTAATCTTCTAATCTAGAAATGTAAATTATTCACAATAATAGCAAATATTGATTCCTAATTGAGCTCATAAGCTTTCACAAGACTATTTATCCAACCTATAAAAACAATGTATTCAGTTTGACTTTAATTTGTCTTTTGTTTAAGAACTAGCTGCGCTTATAGCTATAAGCTCTTAACTAAGCTGTTAATCCAAACACAATCTTGAATATTTAAAAATAAAAGGTAAATTGAAATTGAAAATCCTGAAGTTACCTTCATGATACCAATGATGGTGCCGCCATATTGAGGAAAATTACGCAAGCCAGTAACAACGTTGGTAGTGTTCAAGAAAGTTTGACCATTAGAAGCAAGCCAAGCGAAGAAGCACATGAGAGGAACAGGAGGCTGATTGATCAAGCCCACAACAGAAGCCCAAATGAAAAAAAAGCCCACAAAACACTGAACAGCACCAGCCGCCACAACAATCCAAGGACCACCGAGTGAACTCCATTTCGACTTAGATGCCGATGATCGGTGACCGTAAGGTGTGACAGCGGAGTAAAGGAGGCCGGCGAGAACACCGAAGTTAGCACCGATGTCTTTGAAGACGGAAACCGTGTCGAGTGTTGATTGATCATAGCCTTGTGTTGATTTGAGAATCGGAGAGTAGATACTGAAGGTGTAGGATGCACCGCAGCTGGATTGGATCCATATCGCCGCCGCAACGCCGGTCCAACGGTTTGCTAACCACTCCATGTTGTTAATTAACCAACTAACTCCGGCGCCTCCTGATACTCCTTGAAAATTGGAATTTTGATGCTATAAATACATGCATTCCTTAATTTAATTAAGTAATATTTTTTTATGGACCACTTTGTGTGGATGACCATGACAAATAAACATCTGTTAGCTTAATTAAAAGAAGGACAGATACGTAAGTACAGCTCAGACTATTCAATTTAACTTTTTTTTAATTTATTTGTATAATTTAAAAATTTAGCAAATCATCAAATTGATAAGGATTCGGAGTCACCGATTATTTTTGTTTTATTTATACAATTTAAAAATTTAACTAATCATCAAATTGATAAGGATAGTGAGTTATTGGTTTTTATTTTATTTTATTTATATAATTTAAAAATTTATCGATCATCAAATTGATAAGGATAGTGAGTGACTGAATCATTGGTCAAATTACTGAATTATTAATCAAACTATATGATTAAATTAGATAAAATCAAATAATTTAGTTGAATAAACTGATCTTTATAATAAAATTATATAACTATTAAATCGATTGAACTCGATACCGATCTCTAAAAATTAAAACACCTACAAAATTTAAAATTTTAAAATATCATAATTTTATAATTTCATTCTTTAAATTCAAATATTAAAGATACTCATCACGTACAATAAAATACAAATTTAAATAAATTTTAAACAAGACTAATTGCAACAAAGTGAATAATAAAGTATTTGGTGATATCTAATAAATTTAATTCAAAATAAAAAAAAAATCAAATAAGTTTTGAACAAAATTTATTTATATTTTAATTAAATATTTTTTTAAAAAAAGACTATAAAAATGGTGTGTTTTGTCTGAAAAATAAAAATAAAAAATAAGTATTTAATCCGTCAATTTTTTAAAATCGTCGATTCTGCAGTTTTTATCGATTCTAGCTGATTCTCGTTGGGCTAATAACTTACGCAGTCTAGCAATTAGACCAGATCATTGACCTCTCCAGTTTCTTGTTCAATCGGTTCGACCAATTAGTTCTGTTAGATTTTTAAAACACTAGTTTGGATAGATTAAATTTTATTTGTTTTTTTAAATTTGTTGAATTATTTAATGAAATTTAAATTAATTGTTGAACAAATTTTAAAATAGAGAACAATTTAAAAATGGAAAAATATCAATTTGTAGAATTTAAAATAATTATAAAATCAAGTTTTAGATCCACGCGTGAACAAATGAACACATTTCATATTTTTAATTTGGCTTAATGCATCATTTTTTATCCCTTAACTTTATTTCAAGTTTCTGTTTAGTAACTTATTGAATAAACACTCGTTTTAAGACCCTTAAGTATACTCCTGTTAGCTACTCTGATCATGTATGTTAAATTTTGTGAACTTCCGTTAGCCAGTGCATGTGTGGCACTCTAGGTGGCGTTTATTAAATGGCATGGGATTATTATATTACATTTTGATTTAAGTTTGTAAAATTAAAACAAATGTAAGTTGAAACGTTTCAACTTCATTCACTCATTTTCACTTCACCCATTTTAACTTTACTCACTCAGTGTCATCAGAAACCATAGAACACACATTTGGACGTGAAACACATTTCATTTGCACTTCGTTGGTTCATTTTTACTTCTCCCTTTTTCATTACCGTAGAAGATGAAGCTTCATTCATCATCAATCGTAAGTACTTCTCATTTAGGTTACTTCATCCATCATGCATGCATTAATACTTCATCCATCGTAAGTACTTCTAACCATGTCGTTACTGCTACTTCTCATTCAGGTAGCTTGCTTAGGTCATCGAAGTTTGTTTATCCAGAATATAGAGTGGAAGAAGAACTTCATCCACCTACAATCATAAGGTACGATTTATTAATAAAAATGATTTCTTTTTAGGTTTTATCAGCTTCTTTAGTGCTATTTCTCATTTAGGTTGTTTGTTTAGGTCATGGATAGTCATTTTCAGTGCATTGTGCATCATGTGGGTGAATTTGTTGAGTTCACAAAATTAGGTTATAAAGGGTTAGAGGAAAGAATGAGAGTGATATGTAAGAAAGGATGTCCATGAGAGGCATATTATGCAAGAATCAAAGATGAAGATACATGGCAGCTCAGAAAGATTATTGACAACCATACATGTAGTAGAGATTTTAAGGTCAATTTCCTCACATCCAAATGGCTTAGTAGTAAGATACAAAACAACGTGAGGGAGAATCCTAGTTTAAAACTGTCTGATATCATGGAGAAGACCTAGCAAAAATGGAATGTGGGGATTAACAAAAATCTTGCATACAGGGCAAAGACAATGTCTATTGATATTATTGGTGGGTCTTTTAGGGAGCAGTATAAAAGAATTCATAAATATACATATGAATTGTTGAGGTCAAATCCTGGTTCAACAGTGAAGGTTACAAGTCAACTATTTCAAGGTGGAGAGGACAACATTGAGCATCCTGAGAGGTTTGAATGGTTGCTTCTTAAAAGGGTATTATGGGAGAAAATATAGTATGTTGATTTACAACCACCGCCAATCAAAAGACAACCAGGAAGGACAAAGAAGAAGATTATGGATGCATCAGAGAATATAATGGATGAGACACAACTAAAGTGAGCTAACTTTGGAATCAAGTGCAGCAGGTGCCACACGATAGGGCACAACAAAGCTACTTACAAGTTGCATGTACCAACCCAGACAACTCATCCTGAAGCAAGCCAGTTTGTACTAACTCAAACAACCCAACATGAAGCAAGACAGTATTCACCAACTTAGACAATCCATCCTGAAGCAAGCATGTCTGCACCACCTCAGACAACCCAACCTGAAGCAACTATATTGTGATCTACATATGCTTTTTGAAATTTATGAATTAAGACAAATTGTCTGTGTAACTTAGGCTTTTTCTACTAGTGTCAATGAACACTAAATTTGATTTCTTGTATTAGTGTCAATGAACATAATATTTGGTCTTTTGTATTTGTGTTAATGAACACATATGTAACAATGATCTTAATTCTGATTATGATAATGCAAATAATATTTTGTTATTTCCTTAAATTGTCTTTTGATTATGTTTGCTTTAAGATGAACATCGTCCTGGTTCTGATAAATAACATGCAACATGAATAATGTATTTGCAGTTTGGTTAGAGCATCAAACCTAATCGTATAGATTTCAACATAGTCCCTTAATATTACATACCCCATTTTAGTCCTTTGTCTGTAATATTGCATACCACTTTTTATATACAGAACACCTTTGTTATAGCAGAAATGATAAAACACAGTTATTGCGCAATCACTTCAATTTGAAATAATGGATTTTGCTACTTACTCACTGAAATATTACAGACCAAATTTCATTTAACCAACATCGAAATTACATAGTTTCATAACATCAAATTACATATTGTTTTGAGAATAATCTTATTTGAAATACATGGTTAAAAACACTAAATTAAAGCCTAAACTAATAATGTCAAATAACATTGCAATTTTCAACATTCCTCTTGTGCTCAAAACCTCATTCTTCAACTTGAATATTTTCTTCCTTTGCCTTTCAATCTTCAAATCCCTTCCATCAACAACTTCATCTTCTACCCACTTGAAAAAATTGCATATCTTCTCCATTTGATTTTTGTAATACCTACAACCCCAAAACTTTTTCCCAACATTCACATTGTTCAAATCTAAAACAGTACGAATAATACACTCTTCTTGGCACCAACGATCCCTCCTCTTATTTTTTATGACCACAAATCCAAATGACCCATGACTTTAGTTGTTTGATTTTGAATAGGTGCTGGAATTCATTGACATCTTAGCATAAATTATGAATATGATGGTTTGAATGAAGATGATTCTTGAAGATATTTCAAAGAAGAAGGTTGAAGGAAGAAGATAAATAATTGCCCTAGATTTAAAACGAGCGACAATGTTAAAATGAATAACTATGGGCTTACAACGATAATATAATCCATTGTTGAGTCATTAATGAAAAATAAATCCTTGTTGACATGTCACATCCATCCTAGTTAACGTCTTTCAGTCAATTTAACGGAAGAGATTAAGTTGGCTAACGAGACCATTATTAAGGGATCAAGTTGTAACGTTTATTAAATAAGAGATTAAACCAAAATCTGAAATTAAGTTAAGGGACTTCAGCACTAAATAAGTCTTTTAATTTTTAGATATGTTTTAATTGGAATAAATATATTTTTAATCTTATATTTTTATTTTATTTTTACATCTGCCACTTCTAATAATTTGGCATAACTGATGACATATAGTGTGGTTGGTTCAGAGGTACCTGGTACTGGACTCGGTAGGGAGAACTACGGTTCGATCCCCCACAACCTTCAAATGGGATATATAAAAGGGTACCACACTAGTGTACTAGACCCCGTGCTAAGAAAAGGATCAAAGTCACTAACCGGCTACTTCACCAAGTACGTGTGAAGGCAAAGTGCTAAGAAAAGGATCAAAGTCACTAACCGGCTACTTCACCAAGTACGTGTGAAGGCAAAGGGCTTAATGTGATTGCGCTAGAATGAAACCGGGTGAAATAGGAACGAGAAGCACTAGGTTGAGCTATAATAGCATGCTTCGAACTGACTTGTACAAAGGAGAGATCTACTTTAATGCTTATTGCCTATGTCGTCACTGTATCTTTACATTGTATATTTGCATTTTACTTGAGTATCTACTTTAGTGTTTTACTTGAGTATCTGTCATCTTAACAAAGTACCTATCCACCACGTACGAATTGGAAATGTATTCGCGTTTAACTAGTGTTTTCAGATTTTATTTGCTTGAGAACAAGCAAAGATTCAAGTTTAGGGGAGTTTGATAACGCGAAAATACATTGTATATTTGCCTTGATTTACACTCAAAAATCGTAACACTTTCATTTATATTCCGATTATTCCGCAAGTGTTCGAGTTATTTTTGCAGGTATTTCAATCCCCATGCTTAAATGAGCAAAGTATAGAAAAGGAAGGAAAAGAAGAAGAAACAGAAGAGAAAGCAGTAGAAAACAGAGAATACAAACTTTGTGGATGTGATGACCGTCACAAAGCATGTCACGACCGGCACGCCCAGCCTGTGACGGCCGTCACAGGCCCATCACGAACATCACACGGCCAAAAATCAGCGCCTTGAAACAGTCAACAGAAGTGATCCAACAGGCCTAAATTCTCACTGGTCAGCCACTTGCCCGTGATTTCCTCACTCAACCAAGTCATCCTTGTTTCTCTCAACTGCCAAGACCTAATGGGGGATATAAAAAGACGGAAGTTGGAAACCTACGGGGACGCTTAATTTTTCTCTTGGAAGTCAACTTTGAAGACCTTTTTCTCTCTGCATTTTTTCACAGCAATTCTATTTTGTCTTTTACTTTTCTTCAGCAACATTAATTTTATTTTACCGTTCAGAGCTTTGATTTTCTCCTTTTCCTTTCCGCCTTTCATTTAGCCAAAATAGTAGTTTCCTACACTGGGAAACTACTACAATTTATTTAATTTAGTTTAAGCCATTATTTCGAAGAGGCAGAATCCTACCGACCTGTGGAGGACTGCTAAAGTACTTCAAGATTCGGCGTATTCTATTAACCCAATTTCCAGGTTTTTATTCAATTGTTATTGCTTTATTATTATTATTATTATTATTATTATTATTATTATTATTATTATCATGTTTGCTTTATTGTTGATCTATTTATGTTCGTCTGTGTTTGCGTTGTTTAACATGTCCGGCTAAACTACCGATATCGGTATGTAACAATTTAATTAGACGGGATTTAATAATAATCTGTGTAAAACTTCTTTCCTCAAACAATCTTTTTGGCTCTGGTTTTTAATTTAAATTTAATTAACTTTGTCACAAGAGTGAGAAACTATTTAATATGATTTTTCCACGAGAGTGGGGAATTAACTAAGGTGAGAACCAACAATCGCGAGAGCGTGAGGGTCGAACTAGATAGTAAAAACTAGGCCTTGATTTTAAAAACAGCGAGAGCACTTTAAAAGCAATTAGAACTTATTTATTTTCAAAAAGTATTTTTAACTTCAAATGGGACAGCGAGAGCGTACATTCTGACTTAAAGGTATAGTCCGAATCAACAATCACGAGAGTGTGAGATAAAGCCTTTTAAATAAGTATTTTCTACTGAAAGATATTTGGTACTTAAATTATACACCGTTGACTTATCGAATCCCTGACGATTAATGTGTTGCATACTGATATCCTTCTATTAATATTTTCTTAAAACTTAACTTCCCTTAGATTTAATTTTCTTCAACCAAACTTCTAAAAATCATTCCCTTAGCTAAACATAGTAACGTCGGTAGCATTAGTTTGACCATCGGTCCCTGGGGTTCGATATCTTTTAAAACTAAAACGACGGGACTATGCACTTGCAGTCAAGTACCCGATAGACTATATTCTATATACAGTCACGAGACGTATCAGACGACTTGCATCTGCCACACATTGACACTCTGGTAGACAACACTGCAAATTTTGATGTCTTATTCTTCATGGATGGATTCTCGGGTTATAATTAGATCAGGATGGCTCCATAAGATATGGAAAAGACCATGTTCATTACCCCTTGGGGAATATTCTACTATAAAGTCATGCCCTTCGGTCTCAAGAATGCAAGGGCAACTTACTAGAGAGTGATGGTCACCCTTTTCCAGGATACGATGCACAAGGAAATTGAAGTTTATGTCAATGATATGATTTCTAAATCTCAAAGTGAATAGGATCACATAAACCACTTTCATAAGTTATTTGAGCATCTCAGAAAATTCCAACTATGATTGAATCCTGCTAAATGCACTTGTGGTGTTCGATCGGGAAAGTTTCTTGGCTTCGTTGTTAGTCAGCGACGATTGAGGTAGATCCCGATAAGGTCAGAGCAATACAAAGCATGCCTGCTCCACGTGCCGAGAAAGAAGTCAGAGGATTCCTCGAACGATTGAACTATATCTCTAGGTTTATGGCCCATATGACCACTACGTGTAAGCCTATATTCAAGTTGCTTCGAAAGGATCAAGCAATTGAATGGAACTTTGACTGCCAAAAATATTTTGAGAAGATTAGAGATTATCTGCAAGAGCCTCCTATTCTGATTCCTCATGCTCAGGGGAAACCACTCTTTATGTATCTGACTATGCTTGAAGAGTCAATGAGATGCGTGTTAGGGAAACATGATGAAACCGGCCGAAAAGAACATGTCATTTACTACCTGAGCAAGAAATTTACCGATTGTGAAACCCGATATTCACTCTTGGAGAAAACTTGTTGTGCTTTAGCATTGATCACTCATCGTCTAAGACAATACACGATTTATCATACTACTTTGCTGATTTCAAAAATGGACCCAATAAAGTATATATTTGAGAAGCCTGCCTTAACTGGAAGACTCACTGGTTGGTATATGCTACTATCTGAATATGACATCCAATATGTATCTCAAAAAGCTATTAAAGGAAGTGTCTTGTCTAATTACCTTGCACACTAGCCCGTCGAAGACTACCAGCTGTTGAAATTTGACTTCCCTGACGAAGACATTATGGCGATAAAAGATGTGAAATCCCAGGACCTGATGAAGGACATGCACCAGGATCTCGATGGAAGCTCATTTTCGATGGTTCCTCTTTTACATGGGCGATGGCATGGGAGTTGTTCCGATGAATCCAAATGGTGGTTATACTCCTTTTATGAAAAGGTTGTGCTTTGATTGCACGAACAACATAGCAGAATATGAGGCGTGCATCCTGGGCATTGAAGCCGCAATTAACCTTTGAATCAAAATCCTTGAAGTATGTGGAGACTCGGCCTTGGTGATCTACCAAGTCAAAGGCGAACGGGAAACCTGTGATACCAAGTTGATCCCGTATCATGCTTATGTCATGGAGTTGATAAAATACTTTAACGAAATCACCTTCCGTCATATCCCAAGGACTGAAAATCAAGTAGTTGACACTCTGGCTATGTTAGCTTCAATGTACTAAGTTAGATTCCGTAATGAAGTACCTATAATCCATAAGTTGAGCTTGTCTACTGTCAATCAATTGAAGATGAGGTTGATGGTAAACCTTGGTTTCATGACATCAAATGCTATTTGCAAAATCAAGAGTACCCAACATATGTAACAACCTTGACAAGAAAACTTTGAGGAAATTAGCATCCAAGTTCTTCTTGAGCAATGATGTACTTTGCAAGAGAAACCACGACTTGGTTCTGCTCAGATGCGTGGATAGACACTAAGCGGACCTTTTGATCAAAGAGATTCATGAGGGATCCTTTGGAACCCATGCTAATGGGCACGCCATGGAAAAAAAGGATTTTAAGGGCTGATTATTATTGGTTAACCATGGAGTCTGACTGCTTCAATTATGCTAGAAAATGTCACAAATTCCAAATCTATGTTGATAAGGTGCATGTGTCGCCAACGCTGCTAAATGTCTTGACATTGCTTTGGCCTTTCTCAATTTGGGGCATTGATATGATTGGCACCATGGATCCTAAAGCTTCCAACGATCACCACTTTATCATGGTCGCCATCGATTACTTTACCAAGTGGGTAGAAGTTGCCTCTTATGCTAATGTGATGAGATAAGTGGTCGCATGTTTCCTCAAGAAGGAGATTGTCTGCCACTATGGAGTTCCAAGTTGAATCATCACATACAATGGAACGAATCTGAACAATAAGACAATCAAAGAGTTATATGAAAGCTTCAATATTGAGCACCATAACTCTTCACCATATCATCTGAAGATGAACGGCGTTGTTGAAGCCGCTAATAAATACATCAAGAAGATCCTGCAGAAAATGGTGAAAACCTACAAGGATTAGCACGAAATGCTACCCTTCGCACTACATGGATACCAAACCTCAGTCCACACTTCAACATGGACAACCTCGTTCCCTTTAGTATATGGGATGGAAGTAGTTCTCCCAATCGAGGTGGAGATACCTTTAATGAGAATCTTGATGGAAACCAAGCTAGAAGAGGCTGAATGGATCCAAAACATATTTGACCACTTAAACCTCATTGATGAGAAACGAATGACCTCTCTATGTCATGGACAGTTGTACCATAAGCAGCTCAAGAGGGCATTTAACAAGAAAGTCTGTCTTCGAGAATTCAGATAAGGAGATTTTGTGCTCAAGAAGATCTTGTCAATACACAAGAACTTACGTGGGAAGTGAAATTCCAATTATGAAGACCCATATATTATAAAAGAAAACTTTTTATGTAAGGAGATTCAATTAGAACAAATACACCAAACTATTAAATTGACAAACAACAAATATAAACGGGGTAATTCTCTATTATCTATGTAGACTAGATATCAATTATGATAGTACTAGCATAGCATAGCATATACATTAATTATTCTTTATGTAATTGAATACATCTAATTAACAAACTTCCGACACAAGGGAGAAATCATGTGTGCGATGGTGCATCAACATTATCCAATAAAACCAAACAAGCAAAGTACAATAATTCATGATTTAAAAAGCAATATGAATCTTCACCATGTCATATATAAAGCTTATCCATGTCATAAATAACTACTATGTCTATTTCTTCTAGGAACAGAAACAGAAAGCTTCAAAAAAAAGTATACACTTATTATGCTCACCATATCTAATTCAATTGTCATTTCATGACATCAAATTAAAGTAGATCAAAGATCTTATGATCAAAACATGCAAATTTTCAACAATTAAACATAGTAGCCAGTGATAGTGAATCCTCTTCCCACAATCTCACCCCCACAAAACCATGCAAAACATTCAAGTCCAAACAAAGCAGCATAGCTAGCACTCTCCAAGTTCAGATCCTGCTTGTTCTTCATTATGTTCTTAGCATAGTCCAATTCCTTCCTCAATACATTGTAACGATGAGGAATACTACAACAACAACAACAAAAAACAAACATTAAGTTCAATACTTGAAAGAAAAACACATAATCGCAATTCGCAATATAAACAATAAGGATTTAATTCATATACATGGTACCTGGCGAGTCGAGTATACAACAATTGTTTGGCCAATGACTGACACTTTTCGACCGTAGGTGGTTCTTGGATATAGTGTTTGTTCTGCTCCATTAACAGCTTGTAATATGAACTTCCATGGTTTGACACTGCTGCTGATGCTTGAGCTACCTTTGATTGCATCTGAGGAATCCTTGATGCCATTGATTTTTTCCTATACAAAAGTATCAAGATATATTAGCAAAGTGAAATATTTATTGACATTTTTATTGAAGTCTCATAATTCACACACAAAAAAAATTCATGTACAAGTACACATATCTGAAACTCAATATATTTTACGGAATATATTTTTTTTAATAAAAAATAAATGAACGAAAGACAAACCGACGATAAGTTATCCTTGAAGAGCTCAATCATGGTCTTAGACCGCCCACCATCAACTCCGGCCATCTATATCTTGATCCACTTCAGATCGGATTATTAAATTTAGTTTGATGTATTTTTATTCTATACATACTAATTTGGACAAAACGTATCGATTTTTGCTATAAAAACCACAGTTTACAATTTATTAAGACATGGATCTTCATGGTTTAAACACAAAAAGAGTAAATTACGTGAAAAAAGAGTATGAACATATTAAGAATGATGAAACAGCAGATTTGGTTTTTCAGTACCTGAATGTTGATGAATGCAATTTGCAGGAAATGGGTGGATCTTGTCTCCACTGGATGTGCTAGACTTGAATTACCGTTTGTAACGCTGGTTTGTTAGACACAAGTTACATGGATGGATGTGTTAAGAAAAAGTCGTATGAATTTAAATGAAAAATTACTAAATAAACCAACAATGAAATTGTGTTGGTAGGATATTTTTTTTTATTTGGACAAAAATTGAACCAGATGTTAATTGATTTGGAGAATGGGTTTTCAAAATTCTACCGCGAATTCATATATAATTTATGTCACTGTTATCATAAAAATTAATATAATATATTTAACTTCAAAAAAGAAAGAAAAAAAATATTATTTATGACATTCACAACTTATATGGGAAAAAAAATAGAAACTTTATACTATTATAACAAATTAATTTAGTATTTTTGCAAATTTGTTATTAATCTTTGATCAATCCAATTCAAACCAATTACTTATTTGTAGTTTGGTTCAATTTGGATTTTATTGCAAAAATATGTATATTAAATCTAAATCAATATATTTTTAATCAATTTTGACATCAAACTCTCTTAGAATTGAACCAAATTGCCTCTGGAATACCCTTACAAGTAAATAAAGCATCTAACATAAAAATAGTTAAAACAAATATATAATTTAAAAAAAAAATAGATAGAGTTACTCATAAAATAAATTATCTCCTCTCATATTTTAACAACTTAATAAATAGTTATATATATATATATATATATATATATTATATATATATATATATATATATATATATATATATATATATATATATATATATATATATATATATATATATATGATATAAAATTAAATGGCATCAAGTAATTAATTGGAGATACATTACTCAACTTTTAAAGATAGGTAAAAAATTTAGCACCATAATTTACATCAGGTATCAAAATAGAAAATAAATATACAAGGAAAAGAATTTAAAAAAAAAAATGTTTCCGTAATATAGATTTAGAAAATGTTAAGAAAAACACAATTGTATATATTATAGGTTGAGTAATATATTTTTAGTTAAATTGTTGAAGTTTTGCATCAAGAATCTCATTTGAGAATGATTCAATTCATATCATGTTTGGATTCAGAATAACATTTTAAGTTTTGTAAAAATTATATTTTTGAAAGTATGATTCAAATCACAAGCTTACATCATTTGAATCAAAGATCCAGTGAAGCTAGAAATTTCTTGCGTGAAGTCATGTTTCTAATCACATATCCTATTTAGAATCAAACATGTTTATGAAAAGCAGGATTTTTCTTTACTTTGTATGATTATAATCATAATAATTTATGACTCGAATTGGAGAGGTTTGATTTGAATCACATGCGTGCTTGACTCGAACCAAACACAAATAGAAGATTTTGGGTTTTGGTTCTATGAATTTGATTCAAATTATACGTTTTGTTGATTCGAATTACTATGACTCGAATCACATAAAGCTTGATTTGAATCATGGGAGTAGTGTTTATTGGTTATTGGACCTTAATTCAAATCATTCATTATCTTGACTTGTCTCTTACTCTTTGTTTATGACTCGAATCAAATAGCATTTTCCTTTCATTTTTTGTTCTAGATCTCGAGCACATATATAAACATTTTTCCTCTAATCTCACTCATAATGTTGAAAAACATACACATCCACTTTATAATTTAGAATTCACAACACACTATCTCTCTGAACTTTCAAAAGAGTTTTGAATCGTACTTTGATTTTTGAAAACAAAATCTCTTAATCTTCAACTTCTTGATCATCCATTATCGTTTGGATCTAGCTATCATCTTAGGGTATGAGATTTATGAGGGGGTCATTATTGTGATTAACGTTTTCTTTGAAGATTTCTTAAGGGTTTCAGGGGTTCAAATTTATATGTATTGTTATGGGTGGGATTGAAAAATCCAGAGGAAAAGAAATGAGGCTCTTCTATCCCTAATTACTTTGGTAAAATAGTGTGGAAGCCTACATATAAAGTTTGAAGTTTTCTCATTTTCAGACAGGCCAGGGCTCAAGATACTGGTAGGACCGAGTAAGCATCACTGCATAATGGAGACTTGAAGTGACATTCTTGGAGCTGGAAGATTAAAGTCGGAGTTGGTTGAACATTTTGCAAGAGTTTAGTGTCAAATATTGTGTATAAATAAGGATTCAAATCAAATATTTTTATTTTCAGCATTATTTAAATTGTGATTGTACAAAACAACTCTGTATAAATTTATCAAAATTATAGTGGAAGAACAACAAATTTTCAATGGACAAACATTGGAGACTGGATTAGGCGCAAGCGAGGATGAAAGTGTTGAACCAGTATAAATATTGGGGAAATCTTCTTTATCCCTATCTTTTAATTTTTCTGTATAGTTACATGTTTAGGTTTATTGATTTCTTAGAATCGTTATGGTTAGGGTTTGTTGCATTAATATTGATTTTCAATAGGAAATCATTGGAGACTAGATTAGGCGCAAGTGAGGAGGAAAGTGATAGACCAGTATAAATCCTTGTGCAATATTCCAATATTTTTAATTTTCTGTATAGTTACATGTTTAGGTTTATCGCTTTCTTAAAATTGTGTGTGGTTAGGGTTTATTGAATTAATAGAAATTTTGTTCATGAGTATAGGTTTGTTATATTAGAACTTCAAATTGTTCTTATTGTTGATTAAACCTCAAGGTTTTGATATTAGATTTCTTGTTGTATTGAAATTATTCGTTTACACACCTCGTGTAATACGTTCGTAATTCAATAAACCTATGATTGATTTTGGTTGCTTGTTTCATCTAATTTAGATTTTGTATACCGATTGAATGTTGTGTATATTCCATATAAATGCATATATTTTTGTACACACGAGTTTCCGCTGAGAAAATAAATTTTAAACTTTAATTTTTGAAATAAACGTTATTTTAAAATCCCCCTTAACAAGGTGGACCCTTGCCAAAAGACTGTACACAATATCTAAGCTATTACCTCACCACCAAACATCATATCTGGTCAGTTGGTCCGATGCATCCCACAGTGTACTAAACGGAGACGATTTCCTTATACACATATGAGCTCAATCACATCATAAGAGGTATTCCTTCATTCACTATGTCAAAGTTACATCTCTCTAACCTCGATGACTTGAGTGTTAGAGTGTTAACCTTGCATGTACACCCTCACTCCACTGCATTGGAAGAACTTTTTATCTTTACATCACCAATATTTTATTTCATACCAGAATATTAGTGTTGTATGTAAGAATTAACTTTTGATTCTCCTAAAATTCCACATCAAATTCACAAAGTCCTTAGCATCACGGTATTCCTTTTATGATACCATTGATTAACTACGACAACCTCTGGTCTCGTTATCGGAATCAATACTTCAATTTTGACTTCGAAACCACCATTAAACCATATCATTTCTTCAATCACTAGAGGATCCTCCGGCTTGAGAGAATCAGTCAAGAGATATATGAAGAGGAATACCTCAAGTTCACAAACTATCAAGGGAGAACCTAAGGATGGGAGACTTATCATAGGGTTCCGAGACAACAAAAAGTAGATGGAGTTTCCAACGAAGTACTTATGATGACAGTCTCTCATTGCATAAAATCGATGGAAGAAACATATCAAAAAAAGTCGAAGAGGAGAAAAAATGAAGAAGAAATACCAAAGAATGAGGGGAAATAGCTAAGTGTGAAGAATTGGACTTAGTGAAAATTCAGGTGAAAATGGAGCAAGAGCGTGCAGCCACTGGAATAATCATGTGCAGCATCGCGCGCGCGATAGAGGTATAAAGGTTGCATCGTACGCGCGATGCAGGTCATTACGTGTACGATGGAACCTTTTTCTGGGCTTTTCTGATGCGTTCTAGCCCATTCCGGAGGCTATAAAAGGGGATTTTTTTGCACTTTCTTAAGGGTTACGATTTTTGGCATAGGAGTACGATTTTGCAGCATAGAAGTGGTTTTTGAGATCATTTTGAGAAATTGGAGGCCAATACTTCAAGGGATATTATATGATATTCTCTTCAATTGTTTTTGGTATTGTATTTTGAATTATGACTAGCTAAACTCCTCTATGTTAGGTTGTGTTATGATGAACTTATTTCAATATTGTTGGGAAATATGTTGATTTGACTTTACATGAATGCTTTAATTTATAATTCTATTAATTTTTTTCTCCTTCGTAATTCTTTTTATATGAGATACTATTTTAATCTGATTTTTGGCACATAAGGAATACTGATCATTAATCTATGTGTTAGGTGTAACACCCCGATAAAAATAAGATGATTATTTAAATTAAGTTAATAGTATATTTATTAATTTAATTAAATAATTGGATTATTATTGGAATATTATTGGGATTATTATTATTGGATTATTATTATTATTATTATTATTATTGGAATAAAAGTTGGAATTAGAAAAGGTCCCATTTGGTAAAAAGAGGTTTTCACGTGAAAACAGAAAAACGACTCAAAAGTGGAAAAGGGAAAAGGGCAAAGAGTCAGAGAACAAGGGTTGAGGAGAGGAAGAGCTCGAAGCTAAAGGATTGCCGGATTAACTCAGGTAAGGGGGGTTTATCGTCGTTTAATGGGTATTATGGGATAACATGTAATGGGTAGTGATAAACCATTGATTTGACTCTGATTAGAATGATGTATGCTGAAATTGTGAAATATTGGATGAACGAAATTTGGAATTATAATTGAAGGAAATTCGTAGAAATTAGATGTAATAATGTTAGAATTTGTGAAATTGAATAGGGTATGATTCGTGTTAGATGATATGAACGAATACTGTGTAAAATTGGACTGTGGAAGGTGGAATTGGAGAGATCTCGTAGCAGAGAAAACCATAGCAGATCTGGAAATCTGGTTTCTGGTCATACGCGTATGGCACTAGGCAATACGCGTATGAGATGGTCTGGTACGCGTATGGCACTAGGCAATACGCGTATGGATGAGGAAGATGATGTTTTGAACGTGATTTGGCCTCTGTTGGTACGCGTATGAGGAAGTGTTACGCGTAGCATACGCGTATGAGATGGTGTTACGCGTATGGGATTTGGTCAGGAGATGGGCCATACGCGTATGGGACTAGGCAATACGCGTATGGGCAAATTTGTGATTTTTCTGAGCTGTTGTTGTGCAGTTCTGGTCATTGCAGCTGGGTGATGTAATTTAGCTGATGTATGATATAATAGGGATCATTTCCTGTTGTTTTGAGCAGTGTAGGTATTAGTAGAGTGTGCTAATACGGTGATTTATTATTTAGCATGATATGATATGATTCTGTGATAAACATGCTGATGATGTATGATGGTATGCATAATACTGTGAATGTATCAGTTATGTATGCAACTGTGAATGGACTGTTTATGGCTTAGAGTGTGAGCATATGTCTGTTTTGAATTGTTGTTGATGTTTGCATGCTAGGTGATTTAGCATGTATATTATGGCCTTTATGGTGGTAGCTAATTCCCATGGTGAGGAATTAGTGAGTGAGTTGTTGTGGATTGTTGTTGATGTTTGCATGCTAGGTGATTAGCGTGCATAGCATAGTCCTTGGGGTGGTAGCTAATTCCCATGGTGAGGAATTAGTGAGTGAGTCACTAGGTCTCAAATGAGTGGGACTAGTGAGCTTGGTAGCCGTATCTGGATTTGATCGGTGAGGTTGAACTATATGTTCACGAATAGTCGGTACCGCATGCATGGAGTCTCATTGCATAATGTATGTATGGCGTATAGTATGAATGGATGTATTCCAATATTATACGTGTGTTTTATGTTGGTGTCGAGTATGATGTTTGAGTTGATGTGCCGTTACTGAATGTGTGATCTGATTAGGGTGATTGAATGTGTTAACTTACTTAACATTACATGATAATTTATAATGCTTATTATATCGATTGAGGAACTCACTCTTACAACTATTTTTCAGGTAACGAGCAGTGATTGAGTAGGAGCTAGTCCTTGGAGTCTAGTGTAGTTCCTTAGTGGGTCATGCTCTGGTAGATGTAACGTCGGGACGGGATGTTTTACTTGTTTTTCATTGATGATTGTTGAACAAGTATACATGTAATGTGTTACATGTTTAGCATTGTTGTTAGACTTTATCCGCTGCGAATTATGCAAATGTTTTATTTTGATTAAATAAATGGGCATGACAGGATATGTTGGAAAACGGTGTGAAGTGTCAAGTGTGACACCCTTTAATTGCATATCTACTCTGATTTATGTTTTGATGTTTTAATTTAAATTTGGGGTATTTTAGAAGGGTGTTACATTAGTGGTATCAGAGCATAGTCGGTCGAGTCGAGTCGTAATTATTCTGTTTCTGTACGTGATAGGTGTTGTGTAACCCTATCAGTACTTATTGTTTTAGCTTGTTGGGTTTTCAGAATAGAGATGGCTGGAAGAGGAAGAGACGATGCTGCGATTGCTGAGGCTCTGGGTATGCTAGCTGGAGTACTGGGAGGAAATCCGAATGTTGTGGGAATGGGAGCTGCTCGTCAACTGAGTGAGTTCCAGAAGAACAATCCTCCAATGTTTAAGGGAGCATACGATCCAGATGGCGCTCAGAAGTGGTTGAAGGAAATCGAGAGGATCTTCCGAGTGACTCAGTGTGCCGATAACCAGAAGGTCAGGTTCGGTACGCATATGCTGTCAGAGGAAGCAGATGATTGGTGAGTTGCTACCCGCTCTGAGTTGGAAGCTGCTGGAAATGCTGAGATCACTTGGGCGGTGTTCAGAGAGAGATTTCTGAGGAAGTACTTTCCAGAGGATGTCAGAGGAAAGAAAGAGATTGAGTTCTTAGAATTGAAGCAGGGCAACCGGTCTGTTACTGAGTATGCTGCTAAGTTCACAGAGCTGTCGAAGTATTACACTCCCTATAACGAGGCTACTGGGGAATTTTCGAAGTGTGTGAAGTTTGAGAACGGGTTACGTCCCGAGATCAAGCAGGCTATTGGGTATCAGCGGATTAGAGTGTTTTCTGATTTGGTTGACTGTTGCAGGATTTTTGAACAGGATACCAAGGCCAGAGCGGAGAGCTATCAGCAGAGGGTTGATAGGAAGGGCAAGAATCAGAATGATCGTGGGAAACCGTATGCAGCTGGCAAAGGTTTCCAGAGACAAAGTGGGATGAAGAGGCCTAGTGGGGGAGACTCTAGTGCCCCTGCTAAGTGTTACAGATGTGGTCAGGCTGGACATCGTATCCATGAGTGTACCAGTGCTGAGAGGAAGTGTTTTAAGTGTGGAAAAGGTGGTCACTTGGCTGCAGAGTGCCGGTTGAAGACTGTGACTTGTTTCAACTGTGGAGAGGTGGGTCATATCAGTCCACAGTGTCCTAAGCCGAAGAAGGAGAACCAGTCGGGAGGCAAGGTCTTTGCTTTATCGGGTTCTGAGACTTCCGCAGATGATCGTTTGATCCGAGGTACGTGTTGTATTAATGGCTTTCCTCTTGTAGCTATTATTGACACAGGTGCGACTCATTCCTTTATATCTTTGGATTGTGCTGTGAAACTTAAATTAGAGATATCTGAGATGCATGGAAGTATGGTGATTGATACTCCTGCGAAGGGTTCAGTGATTACTACTTCAGTTTGTTTAAATTGTCCTTTGAGTATTTTTGGTAGAGACTTTGTGATGGACCTCGTGTGTCTTCCACTAGTGCAGATTGATGTTATCTTGGGTATGAACTGGTTGGTGTTTAACCGAGTTTCTATCAACTGTTTTGATAAGACTGTGATCTTTCCTGAGATTGAGGAAGGAAAGAGTTTGTTTCTATCAGCAAGGCAGGTGAATGAGGCAGTAGCAGATGGGGCAGAGTTGTTTATGCTGTTAACGACTTTGGAGGCTAAAGATAAACTGGTGATTTGCAATCTAGCCGTGGTGTGTGATTTTCCTGATGTGTTTCCTGAAGAAGTGAATGAATTACCACCAGAGCGTGAAGTTGAGTTTTCGATTGATTTGGTACCTGGTACTAGGCCGATATCGATGGCTCCGTACCGTATGTCTGCTGTGGAGTTAACTGAATTGAAGAGTCAGCTGGAAGATCTGTTGGATAAGAAATTTATTCATCCGAGTGTGTCACCGTGGGGTGCACCAGTGTTATTGGTTAAGAAGAAAGAAGGTACTATGAGGTTGTGTGTGGACTACAGGCAACTGAACAAAGTGACGATCAAGAATCGGTATCCTTTGCCGAGGATTGATGATTTGATGGATCAGTTGGTTGGTGCGAGTGTGTTTAGCAAAATAGATTTGAGATCGGGTTATCATCAGATACGTGTGAAAACTGAGGATATTCAGAAGACTGCTTTCAGAACAAGGTATGGACATTATGAGTATTCTGTAATGCCTTTTGGTGTGACGAATGCGCCTGGAATATTTATGGAGTATATGAATAGGATTTTCCATCCGTACCTAGACAAGTTTGTTGTGGTGTTTATTGACGATATTTTGGTGTATTCGAAATCTGAAGAAGAGCATGTTGAACATTTGAGAGTGGTTTTAGGAGTTCTACGAGAAAGGAAGTTATTTGCTAAACTATCCAAGTGTGAATTTTGGCTAGAAGAGGTTAGTTTTCTTGGTCATGTGATTTCAAGAGATGGTGTTGCTGTTGATCCTTCTAAGATAGAAGCGGTATCTAAGTGGGAAGCTCCGAAGTCAGTTTCTGAGATAAGGAGTTTTCTTGGACTTGCAGGTTATTATAGGAAGTTCATTGAAGGATTTTCTAAGTTGGCGTTACCGTTGACGATGTTGACTAGAAAGGGGCAAGCGTTTGTTTGGGACTCAAAATGTGAAGAAGGTTTCCAAGAGTTAAAGAGAAGGTTAACCACTGCTCCTATTCTGATATTACCGAGTCCGTCGGAACCATTTGAGGTTTTCTGTGATGCTTCATTGTTGGGTTTAGGTGGTGTTTTGATGCAGAATAAGCAGGTTGTAGCTTATGCTTCGAGACAACTGAAGGTTCATGAGAGGAACTATCCGACATACGATTTAGAGTTGGCAACTGTGGTATTTGTTCTGAAGTTATGGAGGCATTACTTGTACGGGTCAAGATTTGAGGTTTTCAGTGACCATAAAAGTTTAAGGTATTTGTTTGATCAGAAAGAGCTGAATATGAGACAGAGAAGATGGTTAGAGTTTCTGAAGGATTATGACTTTGGTTTGAATTACCATCCGGGTAAAGCAAACGTAGTGGCTGATGCATTGAGTCGGAAATCATTGCATATGTCTATGTTAATGGTTAAGGAATTGGATTTAATTGAGCAATTTAGAGACTTGAGTTTGGTGTGTGAGAGTACTCACAATAGTGTTAAATTGGGAATGTTGAAGTTAACGAGTGGTATTCTGGATGAGATTAGAGAGGGTCAGAAATCCGATGTGTTTTTGGTTGATAAGTTGACTCTAGTGAATCAAGGTCAAGGTGGTGAATTCAGAGTTGATGAGAATGGTGTTTTGAGATTTGGTAATCGGGTGTGTATTCCGGATGTTACCGAACTTAAGAAGAGTATTCTCGAGGAAGGACATCGTAGTGGCTTGAGTATTCATCCTGGAGCTACGAAGATGTACCATGATTTGAAAAAGTTATTTTGGTGGCCGGGAATGAAAAGAGAAATTGCAAGTTTTGTTTATTCTTGTTTGACTTGTCAGAAGTCAAAGATTGAGCATCAGAAGCCGTCTGGGCTAATGCAACCGTTGGCTATTCCAGAGTGGAAGTGGGATAGTATCAGTATGGATTTTGTTTCTGGTTTACCGAGGACAATTAAGAATTTTGAAGCTATTTGGGTGATTGTTGACAGATTGACAAAATTGGCTCATTTCATCCTGATCAGAATGGATTATCCGTTAGAGAGATTGGCCGAGTTGTATATTGAGAAGATTGTAAGTTTGCATGGTATTCCGTCGAGTATTGTTTCGGACAGAGATCCTAGATTTACATCGAAGTTCTGGGAAGGTTTGCAGAGGGCTTTGGGAACTAAGCTGAGATTGAGTTCTACATATCATCCGCAGACTGATGGTCAGACTGAGAGGACGATTCAGTCACTGGAGGATCTTTTGAGGGCTTGTGTTTTGGAAAAAGGAGGTGCTTGGGATTGTTATTTACCTTTGATTGAGTTTACCTACAACAATAGTTTTCATTCGAGCATTGATATGGCACCGTTTGAAGCTTTGTATGGTAGGAGATGTCGGACACCTTTATGTTGGTATGAGTCCGGTGAGAGTGCTGTGGTTGGACCGGAGATTGTTCAACAAACTACAGAAAAGATTAAGATGATTCAGGAGAAGATGAGGATGGCTCAGAGTCGTCAGAAGAGTTACCACGACAAGAGGAGGAAATCACTTGAGTTTCAAGAGGGAGATCATGTGTTTCTTCGTGTTACTCCGATAACTGGGGTTGGTCGAGCTTTGAAGTCGAAGAAGTTGACACCTCGATTTATTGGTCCTTATCAGATTTTGGAGAGGATAGGGGAGGTAGCCTATCGTATCGCTTTACCACCGTCACTTGCGAATTTGCATGAAGTTTTTCATGTGTCTCAGTTGAGGAGGTACATTCCTGATCCGTCGCATGTGGTCCAAGTAGATGATGTACAGGTGAGAGATAACCTGACTGTTGAAACATCACCTATGAGGATCGAGGATCGAGAGTTGAAGCAGTTGCGGGGTAAAGAGATTGCTTTGGTAAAGGTAGCTTGGGGAGGACCAGCAGGTGGCAATGTGACTTGGGAACTTGAGAGTCAGATGAAGGAGTCTTATCCGGAGTTATTCACTTGAGGTATGTTTTCGAGGACGAAAACTCTTTTAGTGGGGGAGAGTTGTAACACCCCGATAAAAATAAGATGATTATTTAAATTAAGTTAATAGTATATTTATTAATTTAATTAAATAATTGGATTATTATTGGAATATTATTGGGATTATTATTATTGGATTATTATTATTATTATTATTATTATTGGAATAAAAGTTGGAATTAGAAAAGGTCCCATTTGGTAAAAAGAGGTTTTCACGTGAAAACAGAAAAACGACTCAAAAGTGGAAAAGGGAAAAGGGCAAAGAGTCAGAGAACAAGGGTTGAGGAGAGGAAGAGCTCGAAGCTAAAGGATTGCCGGATTAACTCAGGTAAGGGGGGTTTATCGTCGTTTAATGGGTATTATGGGATAACATGTAATGGGTAGTGATAAACCATTGATTTGACTCTGATTAGAATGATGTATGCTGAAATTGTGAAATATTGGATGAACGAAATTTGGAATTATAATTGAAGGAAATTCGTAGAAATTAGATGTAATAATGTTAGAATTTGTGAAATTGAATAGGGTATGATTTGTGTTAGATGATATGAACGAATACTGTGTAAAATTGGACTGTGGAAGGTGGAATTGGAGAGATCTCGTAGCAGAGAAAACCATAGCAGATCTGGAAATCTGGTTTCTGGTCATACGCGTATGGCACTAGGCAATACGCGTATGAGATGGTCTGGTACGCGTATGGCACTAGGCAATACGCGTATGGATGAGGAAGATGATGTTTTGAACGTGATTTGGCCTCTGTTGGTACGCGTATGAGGAAGTGTTACGCGTAGCATACGCGTATGAGATGGTGTTACGCGTATGGGATTTGGTCAGGAGATGGGCCATACGCGTATGGGACTAGGCAATACGCGTATGGGCAGATTTGTGATTTTTCTGAGCTGTTGTTGTGCAGTTCTGGTCATTGCAGCTGGGTGATGTAATTTAGCTGATGTATGATATAGTAGGGATCATTTCCTGTTGTTTTGAGCAGTGTAGGTATTAGTAGAGTGTGCTAATACGGTGATTTATTATTTAGCATGATATGATATGATTCTGTGATAAACATGCTGATGATGTATGATGGTATGCATAATACTGTGAATGTATCAGTTATGTATGCAACTGTGAATGGACTGTTTATGGCTTAGAGTGTGAGCATATGTCTGTTTTGAATTGTTGTTGATGTTTGCATGCTAGGTGATTTAGCATGTATATTATGGCCTTTATGGTGGTAGCTAATTCCCATGGTGAGGAATTAGTGAGTGAGTTGTTGTGGATTGTTGTTGATGTTTGCATGCTAGGTGATTAGCGTGCATAGCATAGTCCTTGGGGTGGTAGCTAATTCCCATGGTGAGGAATTAGTGAGTGAGTCACTAGGTCTCAAATGAGTGGGACTAGTGAGCTTGGTAGCCGTATCTGGATTTGATCGGTGAGGTTGAACTATATGTTCACGAATAGTCGGTACCGCATGCATGGAGTCTCATTGCATAATGTATGTATGGCGTATAGTATGAATGGATGTATTCCAATATTATACGTGTGTTTTATGTTGGTGTCGAGTATGATGTTTGAGTTGATGTGCCGTTACTGAATGTGTGATCTGATTAGGGTGATTGAATGTGTTAACTTACTTAACATTACATGATAATTTATAATGCTTATTATATCGATTGAGGAACTCACCCTTACAACTATTTTTCAGGTAACGAGCAGTGATTGAGTAGGAGCTAGTCCTTGGAGTCTAGTGTAGTTCCTTAGTGGGTCATGCTCTGGTAGATGTAACGTCGGGACGGGATGTTTTACTTGTTTTTCATTGATGATTGTTGAACAAGTATACATGTAATGTGTTACATGTTTAGCATTGTTGTTAGACTTTATCCGCTGCGAATTATGCAAATGTTTTATTTTGATTAAATAAATGGGCATGACAGGATATGTTGGAAAACGGTGTGAAGTGTCAAGTGTGACACCCTTTAATTGCATATCTACTCTGATTTATGTTTTGATGTTTTAATTTAAATTTGGGGTATTTTAGAAGGGTGTTACATTAGGCCTAGGGCAATTGTCATGCTTACGCTGGTTAATTAGGAATACGAAACCCTGAGTAGTGGCTAGTGAGTTAACGTTCGGTTGCATCGCCTAATCCTTCTTACGCTGGTGGACTAAGGATAGGAAGCTCCGATTAGTGATTAGTGAGCTATATTGCAAGGGATTGGTTATAGCAGTTTTGTTAATTCATCGTGCAATTATAGTGATGAGATTATTCATGGAAGGAATCAAACATCAAAAATAGAGAAATAAGGGAATCTAGACATAACTTGATTGTTTTCATAATTCGATTTGAACTATTTGTTATTTTCGCTTTGAAATCTGAAACTGGGGTATTTTAGTAAGGCAACGCTTGTGCGTCGTTTTTTTTTTATTTTTTTATTTTTTGTTTTAATTCCTTGTTAATCATAGTGCTACTGAGTTATTTCCTATTTGTGTATACGCAGCTCAGGATCAGCATGATACCGTTTGATCTAGAAATTGAAAGAATCACATGTGCTATCAAGAGAGCAATCAGAGAAGCAACTATAGCTCAAAGGATATTAGTAGAAGATCAACCGCTGATTTCTTCTGACTCTGAAGAGGAAATCACCATGGCAGTTATACCACCCCAAACTATGGGATATGACTGTAAAAGAAATGATGAAAGACAGATTTCAAGAGGGTTTGTACCAATAGACTCCGCTAACTTTGATATTAAGAATTATGTGCTTTCAGGTTTAAAAGACATATCGTTCAACGGTAATGAAATTAGAGACCCATGGGAGCATCTTGCACGCTTCTACGAGACAACTTCAATGTGAAAACCAACTGATATCACTGAAGACCAGATCAAGTTAAGGTTGTTTGTGTTCTCACCAATTGGAAGGGATAAGGATTGGTTACTATACCTTCCAAATGGAACAATTCAAATATGGAAGGAATTGGAGGATAAATTCCTAGAAAGATTCTTCACCACTACTCAGTTTGTCGAGCGAAGAGCATAAATTGTAAATTTTAAGCAGTAGGAAACTGAGTCGCTTTATGACTCATGGGAAAGGTTCAAACTTTTGTTACGTATGTGCCTGAATCATAATATGAATAATATGGAGAAAATTTATAATTTCATCAAAGGTCTCAAGAGTCAGACACGTATGTTGTTGGATGCTTCTGCGGGAGGCACAATCCGATAAATGATCGAACCACAAGTTAAAGACCTTATTGCGAAGATGTGCTTGAATGATTACCGTTCAAAAAGTGAAACGTTGGTAAAAATTGAAGTTGTGGGCACGTCCAAAGGTATGTTAGTTGTTGATACCCATACTGCAATTTTAGCTCAAATTGAATTGTTAAATAAAAAGTTAGTTAAAAGTAGCTTAAGTAAAGCTAACGTGAGCTAGGTACAAGCACTTATGTGTGATTTATGTGGAAGAGAACATGAAAATGGAAGGTTCTATTTGGAGGGGTCAAGTGGAGAAGTCCAATATTCTAATTTTTAGAAGAACAACCCTTATTCTAACACCTACAATACGGGATGGAAGGATCACCCGAATTTCTGTTGGAGAAATAACCAAAATTCAAGTGTTAATCAAGGTGTGCGACAAGGCCAACAAGCTCCAATGAAAAGGAAACCTTCACAACTGGAAGAGACCTTGCAAATTTTCATTAAAGTCACTCAAATTAGTTTTGATTGGGTGAATAAGAACCATGAAACAATGAGTAGAAACCATGATGCCTCGATCAAAAATTTGGAGATGCGGGTTGGTCAGTTATATAGAAAAAGAGTTGCTTTACCTAGCTCAAGTGGAGGATTTACAGGTAACAATGTAGATAATCCTAAGAATAAGTCATGCAAGGCTGTAGAGACAGGTTATGAGGTGGCTACCAAAAAAGGTGAAGATGAAATAGTTGAAAAGGATGTGATTGAAAAAGAGGATAATGGAATCAGGGTGACCAGGAGGAAAAAGGAGTAACCATTGAGTAAGTAAAAGATAAAAGCTCCCCTCGAGAAGAACAAAGAATCAGATCATGAATGATCCAAATCCAAAACTATTGGATTACATCGAACTGATGTATCCCATAATTAAGAAGAAACTGGTTAAGGACGATGAGGCAGGGATGTTTGCAAGGTTCAAAAAAATGTTGACTACACTTCAGGTAAGTATTTAGTTTCATGGGGTTTTAGAACTAATACCTAAGTTTTCTAAATTCATGAAGGAAATACTAAAGGGGACGAAAGGGGAAGTGGGCAAGAAACAGGTAAACATAACTGTAAAGAATGATACGGTAATGCCTCAAACATTGCCACTAAAGCTAAAAGACCCATGTAATTTTACTATTTATTATAATATTGGTGGAGTAAAGATCCCATATGCTTTATGTGATTTAGGATCTATTATAAATCTCATGCCAATTAAAAAGGTTAAAGAATTGAAAGTGGGTGAGATCACACCAAGTAACATGACTCTCACTTTAGTTGATTCATTTGTTACCCAACCGCTTGGTATCTTACGAGACGTGTTAGTACATGGAGATGGTTTAGTGTTTCCTGTAGATTTTGTGGTTCTTGATACACAAGGAGATTCATGAGGTTCTGTTATTCTCGGACGGCCATTCTTGGCAACTGGGAAAGCAAAGATAGATGTCGAAATGGGTGAACTTATACTGAAGTTCAACAAAGAAAAAATCGTTTTCAAGGTGTATGATTGGACACCGTATGTGGAGGACTTGGATACTTGCTACCATCTGGAGGAAAAAGATAATAAGGTAGACAAAGGAAAAGAAACAAGGAAATTTCCTGGCATGAGAGTATCTCTTGCGCCTGATGTGCCTTAGGCATGAACCATCAAGCTAATAACGGGGAAAAAATGCTTGATGGGAGATAACCCATTGTGTTGTTTTTGTGTTGTTGTTATAGGTAAAAATGGATTCCAAGAGAGGATGATTGACAAGATTTTCATCCTCAAGGGCTGCTCCAACTCCTAATGCTCCTACCTTCCTAAATCTAAAATTTCTCTCTGAGGCTCATGCTAACAAATATCTAAAATTAGTGGATTACCACATTGTGAGGGAAAGAACATTCACTTTGGATGATTTGAAAGGTTTTGGAGAAGTGGGGGGAGTTTTGCAACAAAGGCGTTGGGTAAGTTTCAACAATCTGATTCATGAAACCAATAAAAGCATCATCCTAGAATTTTACGTAAATGCAGCATTTGGCAAGGAGAGAAGGTGTGCATGTTTACCCCGACAATGAGATGATCAGTGCAAAAGCACCTCTCAACGCTTCAGCCATAACGAGGCTGTAAAACATGGATCAAGGAGAAGTTGCTCAAAATGATCAAGAAGACAATCAAGTTGGAAATGATGAAGGATTCTACCAATCACAAGTACAACAACAACAACAGCAAATGCAAGTTCAGAGAACTTCATAGTTTCAAAGAAGAATGGAAGCTCACACAGTGGGGGTTACAAGGTGGATAACGAAAGTTTCACCCATTTTGTATGTTGAAACTCCGAGATTCGATCCTATGTTCTGAGACTTCTATAATCAGCAAGAAGACCATATGTCAGCTCAGAGCTTAAGATCCCAATTTGCAACAGTTAAAGAGATGGAGAATTACTTCACCAACCAAGAGAAAAAGCAAGCAAGGAGGAGAGACCATATGCGCGCGTAATGGACTATGCAGAATAATAACTTCAACAACACAATGAATGATATGCATAATCTTTTCCACAACATTGAAATATGAAAATACATGTAGTTTGTTTTTAATTTTTAGAAGATTTAAGTTTTATTTTCAAATGTAACCTAGAGAAGAGTAATAGCCACTACAAGTGATCTTCCCCCTTTGTCATATTCATTCAAATGTCTTTAATGAACGAGTCTGTAGCTGTGTTTTTTTTTCATATTTATAAGTTTATCACTTTAGCAATGAACAAATTATCCAAAAGTAACTTGATCCTCAGGAAAGCAACTTATAACTTGAAGGAAAATGATGAAAAAAGAATCAAAGGACTTGTACTCAATATTCAGATAGCTCAACTAGTAAGGTTTGAGCCAAATAAATTCCATTGTTCACTACTCTTTCTTATTGAGTGTATTCATGCATTATTCTTTTATTTGGTTTGAACTATTTCCAATTAATTTTGTCTTGATTGATTAACACACACTGAGGCAGTTGTTTGTTTATAACTTTGAGCCTTTTCAAACCACCTTGTAGTAATAGGTATATTTGTTGTTAACCACTTTGAGCTTAGCCTTTCTTTCGGTGAATTAGCCTTAGTTTTTAGCCGTATGACTTGAAAGATCTTACTTTTCCACCCTTTCTTTAGAGTTAGGTAGAATTGTAGTTTTTAAGTTGTATGAAAATGATTAAGCTTGGGGTTGCTCTTGCAAGTGAGTAAAGCTTTAAGTTTGGGGTTGGGGTACAAGAGAAAATTGGTCAAAAATTCAAAAAAATAATATGAGAAAACAAGAAGTGGAAAAAGACACTTCTTCAAAAAAAGGAGAGAAAAGAAAAAGAATGTTAAGCTTAATAAGAACCACAATTGAAAAATCTCTAGTACCATCAAGAAGGAACAAAGGGATATGATGATATAAGAATAACTAGGCACCTAACTCCAAAGTTTTAAACCTACTTTCCCAAAAATATCTTACCCGAACATAAGCCAAGTTACAACCTAAAAAGTCCTCAAATGTGTGTGTTTTGATTTCTTTGAGGAATTATATTAGAACCTGATCAAGCTAAGCATAAACTATTTTGCATGTTGATTGAGAGATGGCCTTATCCATTGAGTGAGTCAAAGTGAGATGAGAGACATGTTGAGTACTCGTCAAAATTTGAGGATATTTTCCTAATTTTTTGGATAGAAGCTGGAAGCTAGAACGATGGTCGGTACGAAAAAAATATATTATATGGTGATGTTCAATTATTATTGTGCGACTTGTTTTTTGTTGAAATATGCAGTTGCAGGCAGGTTACTTGAGAACAAGCAACAATTCAAGTTTGAGGTTGTGATGATAGCTCGTCATTACATAAAATTGATCAAAGAAACATATCAAAACAATTTGAATAGGAGCATAAATAAAGAAGAAAGACCAAAGAATGAGGAAAAAATAGCTAAGTGTGAAGAAATTGGACTTAGTGAAAATTCATGTGAAAAAGGAAGCAAAAGTGTGCAACCAATGGAATAATCACGCACAGCATCGCGTGCGCGATATAGACATAAAGGTTGCATCACGTGCGTGATATAGGTCATCTTGTGTGTGATGGCTCCTTTTTCTGGGCTTTTCTGATGCCTTCTGGTCCATTCTTAAGGCTATAAAATAGGATTTTCTGCACTTTCTCAAGGGTTGTGAATTTTGGCATAGAAAGTGCGATTTTGCATCATCATAAGTGGTTTTTAAGAGCATTTAGAGTCATTGGAGGCCAATACTTCAAGGAATCTTATATGTTATCCTCTTCAATTGTTTATGGTATTGTATTTTAAATTATGAGTAGATAAACTCCTCTAGGTTAGGTTGTGTTATGATGAACTTATTTCAATTTTATTGGGAAATATGTTGATTTGAATTTTCATGAATGATTTAATCTATAATTATATTCAATTGTTTCTTGTTTGTAATGATTTTTATGTGAGATACTCTTTTAATATGATTTTGGGCAAATAAGGAATACTAGCCACTAGTCTATGTGTTGGACCTAGGGCAATTATCATGCTTACGCTGGTTAACTAGGAATAGGAAACCCTAAGTAGTGTGATCGCGACTTAGTGAGTCTATCGAAATATCTAACTGCAAGTGCACAGTTGTATCGTGTAGTTTTAAAAGATATCGAACTCAAAGGGACCAATAATCAACATTATCGTTATCTATTGGTGTTATATAAATCTAAGGCTAATGAAAATTTGATTTGGGGGAAATTAATACTAAAGTTAAAATAAAGTTTGGACAATAAAGCAAAAAAAAGAGACCAAAACGTGGATCTCGGGGTACCTCGGGAACTCAATAATTCATTGGTGTATGTTAATGTATTAAATCACTTTTTAATAGAGAAATATTAATGTAAAAGACTTTGTCTCACACTCTCATTTTATTGACTTTAGCTATACCTCCATACCAAATGTCTGCTCTCTCTAGCCCATTTGCAATCAGGAAATACTTTTTAAAAAACAATAAGTTCTAATTAATCCTAAAGCGCCCTCGCTGTATTTAAGATTAATGCCTAATTTTTACTATCTGGTTCAAATCTCAAACTCTCGCTTTATTGATTCGAACCTTAATGTTTTCACTCTCGTACAAAACTTTTCAGAATTATAATTTAAAATAAAAACCAGAAAAAATAATTTATAAAAAGGGGTTTACGCCAACTTATTACCAAGTCCCATCGGAACGACGATCCTCATGTACCGGACTCAAAATGGTTTAGCCATACATGGTATTATACATAAATAAACAATTCATAGTAATATAAATTGACAACATTATTGAATGTAAATAAATGGCAAACAACAAAATTAAAGTAAAACCACTATGAAGAACCTGTATCTGGAATTAAACGCGGAAGTACTTCAAGTAAATTGAACTGAATGGGAAAATAATTTTAAATGTTTCAACTTTGATCCAAGAATACAAATACAGATCTTAAAAACTACGATGTGATAGCTCTATCACTATTTCAATGTAATATCTGCTTAAAACTAAGAACTAAAATATCTGCGTACAAACTTGGATGCCAAAAACTGCTTAAAACTACCATTTTATAGTGAAAATACGTGTTGAACCAAGTATAGATCATGTAGACTTCATGGGAGAGAATTGTGGGGGATGGGGAAAGAATAATTCCTTCTGTTGCGTTTTTTCATGAACTAAATGTCATGGAGATCGCCATGAAGCTTGTGGCGGTCACCACAAGTGCAAATATGTATTTCGGCCCTTTTTGATGTTCATGGCGAACACCATGAGGCATGTTATGGTAGCCACAAGCCTTGGACTCCGTCTTCAAACTTCCTTTTTCTTCTCTGGTGGATTCCACGCTTGTCTAATCATGGCATGGGCCATGGAGGTCTCCGCAAGTGTATTTTTGCCACTTTTTTCTATTTTTTGCCATTTTCGTCTGATTTCTACATAAATCGTCTCTTACTCGTAAATTACTTGAAATGTGCATACACCATAAGCATAATACTATAAAATGCAACAAACTAATGACAAAACTGAAGGAGAATTGCGGTCCATAACGCAGCGGAAATTAAAATTTTCTCCTTCAAAGATCCTTACGAATGGTCATGATCAGTGATAGAATATTTACCTCTTGTGATGATTGAAACCTTTGGTGCATATCTCTTGTGACGATCAAAACCTTTGATGCAGATCCACGAAACGATCACGAAAGTTGAACGATGACAACGTCTCTACTCAGTCCACACGAACGGGTTCCTTCAATCTCAGTGCTAGCTGGTACGAATGAAGGCTTTGAGTGAGAGAGAGAGTGAGAGAAAACGAAAATAATGCAACCGCGAAAAATGCTTCTGCACAAGGGTTCTATTTATAGAACCACTTGTGTGGGCTTCAAGCTAAAAGCCCACTTAAGTGTATTTTGGCCCATGTCTTATAATATGCCCAAAATCACTTAAGCCCATGGTACCTTACCATATTTCGTATTCTACTCAAGTACATCGTACCTTACGATGTTCTATAATTCACTTAAGGGCACCGTACCTTACGGTATTCCTTAGTTACTCTATCTCTCATCAATCCGTCCTTTGTGTGTGACCCTGTAGGTTTTCGTGACGTTGGCAATTATATTAAATCTCGCATTTAACATAATAAACAGTGAGCGGTATCTAGCAACACATCACTGCTACCCAAGACACGAAAATGTCATGTGATCTGACAAAACCTTCTGTGATAATAATTATGTGTATAATTACCCTTTTGCCCTTATGTCTATATTGAACACAAGGCATAGACCGTGTCATCCTTGTCCAGTTCAATATTGGGCCCATAGACATTTATCCTGTTATGCAGGATGGGCAAATTCCATCTAGGTCACTCATGTCCCTCAGCATGCTTTGTGGAGTATCCATCAACTGTCTTTATGGTTATCCAGTTACGGACAATGTTGGATCAGCAATAAAGCACTCGACTCTACATCTAGGGTCCGTAGTGGTTTCAGGTCGAAGAGTGGAATACACTATTATCACCATGAGAATAACTTATGACACCTTGCATAACTTTCTATATAGTATTCTCATAGCGGGTCAATCCGGTATAAATATTACTCCTAATATTCATACCTATGTTTAAGACTTGATAACTCTTTATCCATGATCCATGAGATGTGATCATCAGTCTACAAACATAATAGTCTTAATGCTTTAATGTTATCCCACTTTACATTAAAGCTCGACTACGGATACTTTAAGAACAGTGCCCTTATGTTTAATGTGTTCTCATGATTAAGTCACACTTAATACATTAAACGGACTATCTATTCCAGGGACTTTATTAATCAACCATAATAAAGAAAATGCCTTTTATCATTAATAAATAATTCGATACAAGTACCAAAAAGTATTGGCCTCTAAGGCTTACACCAACAATCTCCCACTAGCACTAGAGCCAATCAGGCATACCCCTTATGCCCATTGATCTAGTATGGCCATCATGCTTCTGCTGCGCAAGAGGCTTTGTCAATGGGTCAGCTATATTGTCAAGTGTAGGTACTTTACATATTTTCACATCTCCTCTATCTATTATCTCTCGAATGAGATGATAACGCCTAAGTATGTGTTTGGATTATTGGTGAGATCTAGGTTCCTTGGCTTGTGCGATAGCACCATTGTTATCACAGTAGAGACCAATGGGATCCACAATGCTAGGAATTATGCCAAGTTCACTAATGAACTTTTTGATCCAAACAGCTTCCTTTGCTGCACTTGAGGCAGCAATATACTCGGCCTCGGTTGTAGAATCAGCAACTGTATCTTGCTTTGAACTTTTCCAGCTCACAGCGCCACCGTTTAAGCAAAACACATAACCATTGGAATCATTCATATTAAAGCGTCTCAGCACCTTGTCTATGTACTCTGACTTAGGCCAAGCATTTCATGATCTATCTCTATAGATTCTGATTCCTAATATATAGGCTGCTTCACCTAGGTCCTTCGTAGAAAAGCATTTCCCTACCCAAGACTTTACTTGTTACAGGGTAGGGATATCGTTTCCAATAAGTAATGTGTCATCCACATATAATACCAGGAATACGATCATGCTCCCACTAACCTTCTTGTAGACACAAGGCTCATCTTCGTTCTTGATGAATCCATATTGTTTTACTGTTTCATCAAAACGAAGATTCCATGAGTAATACATCACCTTGATCAGATATCCATATATCTCAGGTAGGTGACGTATCCTGCCTGACCTACGCTGGTCTTGTTCTACTTGAGCAGGTTGCTCTTACACAACTTCTTGTGTTTCCTGCTCTAATTCCTCCATAGGTGTATCTATGCTTTGTGATTCTTGAATTTCTTCAAGCTCTACTTTCCTCCCACTGGTTCCTTTGGAAATAAAATTATTTTCTAGAAAAACTCCAGTTCGAGCGACAAACACTTTGCCCTCAGAAGGATTGTAGAAGTAATACCCTCTTGTTTCTTTAGGATACCCCACAAATAAGCATTTGTCAGATTTGGGCTCAAGCTTAGTTGAAATTTGTCATTTCACATAAACCTCGCAACCCCAAATCTTTATGTAAGACATATGTGGTTTCTTACCACTCCATATCTCATATGGTGTCTTCTCAACCTTTTTGGATGGAACATGGTTAAGTGTGAAAGTTGCTGTCAATAGTGCATGTCCCCAAAAGGAGTTTGGAAGATCGGCGTGACTCATCATGGATCGGACCATGTCTAACAGGGTTCGATTTCTTCTCTCAGATACACCATTCCATTGGGGTGTTCCAGGAGGAGTAAGCTGGGATAGGATCCCACACTCTTCCAGATGGTCATCAAACTCTAGGCTTCAATACTCATCACCTCGATCTGATCGAAGAGTTTTAATATTCTTACCTAGTTGGTTTTAACTCGTTAGGTTTCACCCTTTTAGTATTAATGTTATTAATAGGCATTTCGAGATCAAGGACATATAGTCCATTGCTCATTTGTGCAGTAGCATAGAATATATCATTCAAATAAATTGAGCAACAATTGTTCTTTATTATAAATGAAAAAAACCAAACTTGTCCAAACAAGAAATGGAAATAATATTCCTGCTAATTGCAGGTACATAATAACAGTTCTCTAACTGAATTATTAAACCACTAGGTAAAGTCAATGCATAAGATCCTACGGCTAAAGTAGCAACCTTTGCTCCATTGCCAACTCATAGGTCAACTTCACCTTTTGCCAAATCTCTACTCCTTTTCAGCCCCTGCACATTTGTACAAATGTGAGAACCGCATCCAGTATCTAATACCCATGATGCAGAAGTAGATAAGTTAATAACAAAAATACCTGAAGTTGAAGTCTCTACTCCATTCTCCTTATCTTCCAGGTACTTTGGGCAGTTCCTCTTCCAGTGTCCGGTCTTACCGCAATGGAAGCAGGTGCCTGTCTTTGCTATGCCTCCACTAGGCTTCAAAGCAGCAACAGTGGGTCTGGGTTTGGCAACTTCCTTGCCTTTCCCTTTATCACCCTGCTTGGTGGGCCTTTTATTCTGTCTCTTTCCATTTCCGATCATCAGAATGGACTTCCCTTTTGACTTCAGATTCTGTTCGGCAGTTCTTAACATGGCGAGCAGTTCAGGAAGAGATTTGTCCATATCAATCATATTGAAATTTAGGACGAATTGACTGAAACTATCTGGCAACGATTGCAAGATCAAATTAGTCGCAAGTTCCTTTTCGAGGGGAAAACCCAATCTCTCAAGGTTTTCCACATACCCAATCATCTTGAGTACATGGGGACCTACAGGGGCTCCCTCATCTAACTTGCTTTGAAAAAGGGCTTTTGAAACTTCAAACCTCTCATGCCTTGCTTGCTCTTGATAGAGCATCTTCAAGTGTTCGATCATATCGAACGCTGACATGTTCTCATGTTGCTTTTGCAATTCTGAGTTCATGGTAGCCAGCATGAGACAAGCAATTTCATTGGCATCATCGACATGCTTCTTATAAGCATCTCTTTCTGCCTTAGGTGCAGAACTAGGAGGTTCCTCTTCAGGAACAGGTGTCTCCAAGACATACAGCTTTTTATCATGTTTGAGGACAATCCTCAGGTTTCGGTGCCAATCCAGAAAATTTGTCCCAGACAATTTTTCCTTGTCAAGGATTGATCGCAAGATGTTGTTAGAGGTGTTTGCTGTCATGGTTATCTACATAAGGATTAAGAAAATATAAGTATCATTGACATATTTAATTAGGCCTTTAATCAAATATGCTCCCACTATTTTACTCAAAACAAATGACCCTCATCATTTGATTCGGAAAATCCCGTTGGAAGATTTTCTAGTGGGTCGAGATCCATATTTCACTTCGTTCTAAGTCCGTGTAGGCGGATTACACAAAACTAGGTTATTTAGGTAGGAACTCCTTCCAGTTGTATCTCATACAACTCTCGAAAATTTCAGTTGGGTGAATAACTCCTTATTCCAATCCATCATATGGATTATTCCCAACTCTTGCTTCTAAACATATATAATAAAATTATAATTAAGTTTGACTCATCATTTTAGCAGTTGGATATTACAATTATCCCATCGCACCTCAACTAATACAAAACATGCACCTCGCGTAGGCGAAACCTACATTATTTGATACCAGTCTTGATGAGTGCTAAAACTTGGAAAGCAAACATATATAATATTATTATAATTTGTTTAGTTAAGTTTTACCCATTGTCTTAGCAGTTGGATATTACAATTATCCCATCGCACCTTACTAATATATAGATCATGCACCTCGCGTAGGCGAAACCTACATTATCCGATACTAGTCTTGATGAGTGCTAAGACTTGGAAAACATAAACTTAATATTTTAGTTTGAGGGAATTGCAATTGTTCTGATCTCACCGGCTTATTTATCATATAAATCGTCTCTTACATGCATCAACATACATACACAATGAAACAGTTATGGCCCCTAGCGCAATTGTTCTCCCAAGCCAATGAGAGAACCTAAGCTAACCTAATAACGATCTAAGCTTCTCCAAGCAAGATCTTCAAGGTTGTCCTCCTTTAATATTGAATTCTTCTCTAAGCTTCTCCAAGCAAGATCTTCAAGGTTGTCCTCCTTTGATCTTGAAATCTTCTCTTTCTTCATAACATTGTCTTCTTCTCTTTATTCATAACATTACATTCCAGAAGAAACTCGTTTTACATACGAGGGATTGAGATGAGAAAAGAAGTTACATTAAGAGATCAAAAGGAGAGGCACGACACGCAGGTCGTATTTAAAAACCCAAAACAAAATAAAGGACAACTAAGGCCATAACTGATCACCACAAGGCAATAATAACAAACACATTATTATTATTAATTTTTAATTCCTTTAATTAATTAAAACAAAATTAAATTTCGGCGACCGATCACACTACGCAGAGTTAGCTGGGGGTTCCGCTGCCCGGTCAGCGGACGGTGGTTCCACTGACCAATCAGCGGACGGGGTCAAGGGGCAGCGCCCCTGTCCAAAATTTTAATGAACAATTCATTTGAAATGGACATTGTTTTGCATCAACACAACCCTTGCGTAGTCACAAAACAGAAACCCCAAAATTTTGACTCTGTGAGTGTGACGACCGTCACAGGGCACGTTACGACCGTCACAGGCCATGTGAGTGTGACGACCGTCACAGGGCACGTTACGATCGTCACGCATCCAGCTTGTTACGCTCATCACACGAGCTTCACGCGGCCAAAATAACAGAACTTTGAAACAGTCTACAGACCTCTTCCAAAAGCCCTAAATTCACAACTCCTTAACGGCACAACCCTTGCGCCGCCACCAACCCTAATGCGCCAATTTCAGACCGTCAAACACACCTCAATTATTGATTCAGTATGATTGATCAACAGGTCATTGCTTCACCATACTAATGTCGGATTCCGAAGCAAATGACCATTGATCGCTCAAAGGAAAACAATCATTTAGTGTTCGAATGAACGAAACAGAAACAGTATATCACATATACCGTACTTTGCATTAGGATTACTTATATCATATATAAGTTGATCGGTCTCAATTGCGTACCTTATGGACGATCGATGTATCGCTGCTTCACCATACTAATGTCGGTACCGAAGCATAGTCAACATCAATCATCCAACTCGTACACTCATGATGCCAAATTTAATTACCCGTTTAATTAATTGATTCATTCTGTCTTTTAATCATATTAATACAGAAAATAAACAGCTATCCGAGTCATGGTTTCGTAAGTGGCTCTTATACCACTGAAGGAGAATTGCGGTCCATAACGCAGCGGAAATTAAAATTTTCTCCTTCAAAGATCCTTACGAATGGTCATGATCAGTGATAGAATATTTACCTCTTGTGATGATTGAAACCTTTGGTGCAGATCTCTTGTGACGATCAAAACCTTTGATGCAGATCCACGAAACGATCACCAACGTTGAACGATGACAACGTCTCTACTCAGTCCACACGAACGGGTTCCTTCAATCTCAGTGCTAGCTGGTACGAATGAAGGCTTTGAGTGAGAGAGAGAGAGAGAGTGAGAGAAAACGAAAATAATGCAACCGCGAAAAATGCTTCTGCACAAGGGTTCTATTTATAGAACCACTTGTGTGGGCTTCAAGCTAAAAGCCCACTCAAGTGTATTTTGGCCCATGTCTTATAATATGCCCAAAATCACTTAAGCCCATGGTACCTTACCATATTTCGTATTCTACTCAAGTACATCGTACCTTACGATGTTCTATAATTCACTTAAGGGCACCGTACCTTACGGTATTCCTTAGTTACTCTATCTCTCATCAATCCGTCCTTTGTGTGTGACCCTGTAGGTTTTCGTGACGTTGACAATTATATTAAATCTCGCATTTAACATAATAAACAGTGAGCGGTATCTAGCAACACATCACTGCTACCCAAGACACGAAAATGTCATGTGATTTGACAAAACCTTCTGTGATAATAATTATGTGTATAATTACCCTTTTGCCCTTATGTCTATATTGAACACAAGGCATAGACCGTGTCATCCTTGTCCAGTTCAATATTGGGCCCATAGACATTTATCCTGTTATGCAGGATGGGCAAATTCCATCTAGGTCACTCATGTCCCTCAGCATGCTTTATGGAGTATCCATCAACTGTCTTTATGGTTATCCAGTTACGGACAATGTTGGATCAACAATAAAGCACTCGACTCTACATCTAGGGTCCATAGTGGTTTCAGGTCGAAGAGTGGAATACACTATTATCACCATGAGAATAACTTATGACACCTTGCATAACTTTCTATATAGTATTCTCATAGCGGGTCAATCCGGTATAAATATTACTCCTAATATTCATACCTATGTTTAAGACTTGATAACTCTTTATCCATGATCCATGAGATGTGATCATCAGTCTACAAACATAATAGTCTTAATGCTTTAATGTTATCCCACTTTACATTAAAGCTCGACTACGGATACTTTAAGAACAGTGCCCTTATGTTTAATGTGTTCTCATGATTAAGTCACACTTAATACATTAAACGGACTATCTATTCCAGGGACTTTATTAATCAACCATAATAAAGAAAATGCCTTTTATCATTAATAAATGTTTCGATACAAGTACCAAAAAGTATTGGCCTCTAGGGCTTACACCAACAAAAACATGTTCAAATTGAGTCAGAACAAACTATATTTTTCGGTGTTATCAAATCATGTCACACTTAAACCTTTGCTTGTCCTCAAGCAATTGCTACACATATGAAAAAAACTTTTGAAAATTATGCAGCATGTTGAAATCAAGGCTCATGAAAGCAATTGCAATTGGATACTCATTCTAGGCTATAAACTCAATCTTGATTAGAGTTGCATCAATAGGTACTAACTTCTTCACTAAGGATATCGTGGAAACATAAATTTGCATGGTGCATACATAAGTCTCCCCAGTACAAACCAATATGAATCATGTCGCCATGTCTAAGCCTAATTTACTCATCCTTCTATCTATCCTTTTTCATTCTAGTGCAATCACATTAAGCCCATTATCATTCCACACTCATAGCAAGATAATTTGTTAGTGACTATGATCCATATATACTATTTTATTTTCTTCGCACTTTTGTGTGATTGATATTATCAAAAAGAGGCTTGTTCCATTGGGTTAAATGACCGGGTGAGGGTCACCTAACTTAGAAGGAACATCATTATTAATTTTATCTTTATTTTCTCTTTTAAGCTTAGGATCATACACTTATTTGCATCAATTTCTTGCGTAGTGTGCGTTTGGGATGGTGTTGACTGCGGAATAAACTACTTAAGGAAAATCAAAGGATGAGAGTTTAAGGTTGTGACATGACAAGTACTCAAATTGACATCCATATTCAGGAGATTCATGGTGTTACAACGATATCGATCTTGTAAAGTTTTCCCAAGTTTCTACAATTTATCCTAAGTATTGTCTATAGCCTAAAACTTTCAAAATATGCATTGTTAGTCTAAGTCAAAAAAAATTGGTATGGCTCAAGAAAATGGGGAATCAATAAGCAATAGAAAACCACGCACAAAGACTCGACAGCACATGCAACGACTCTACTAACATTACTAAAAAATAAAAACAAATAAAATCCCAAAATCATGAAATAAACTAAAAATTGTAAATCTAACTAGAAAACAGTAAAAATGAAAGCGATAAAGCTCCTCTCCCACACTTAAACCAAACATTTTCCTCAATGTTTTGATGAAAGCGAGAAAAAGGAACGAAGAACCTGGACAATGGAATCAATATCTTCCTTGGCCTTGGCCTTGGCCTTGCCTCCAACTGCCGTATCCACCTTATTTGTACCCACCTCGTATGTATCCACCTTGACCATGTTCTCACCGCATCTGGACCTCCATGATAGCCAACCGCTCAGATAAAGAATCCAATTGGTTGTTATGGTGATCCTTAGCTGCTTGAGAAAATTGGATATGTTCTAGCATCACTTGGTGGTGGTGCTCCATAGAAGCTTGAAAGGTCTTCCATTGTTGTATCTGCTCTACCATGGCGGTTTGTGATGTATGGACTTGATGAGTGTTATCTTCCATGGTGTCCAAGGCTTCCCTTAAGTGTCTCATGCACCCTAGAAGTGAAGCTTAGGTGGCTTGGATCAGTTGCACATCTTTTGTCACATTTTTCTGGAAGGCTTGCATCTGACCCGTATGCTCCATCATTGTTGCTTGTTGTGTTTGGATTTGGCTTATATGTAGCATTATACCTATTTATTTTTTATGCATAACATATATCAGGTTGTCTCTCTCAGCGTCGTGGCATTTAGGGCACGCATCTCATTGAGTATATCATCAAGCATGGCGTGTGTAGCTCTGGAGGAAGTACCTGTAAAATGGTCAGAAAAGTGTGTGGTGTTTGCAAGTGAAGTATGAATATGGGGTGAGTGGTGTGGTGGGTCTGGTGTACAGGATAGCCTCGCTCTCTCTGATCAAACTCATCATCGGTGTCACCATCAGCAACGACATTCTCATGAATGTTCGTGGGCACCGGACCGGCCTTAGCACCGGCATTCAAGGTATAGGTCCAATTTGCCCTCACTCACACATTGGTGCGGTTCGGGAAAGGTAAGATAATGGTATGGACTACCATGTTGGATATCATCAGTGAAAACCTTTCATCACTCTTATTCTTAATTAACCGCATATGGCGACAAATATCAATGTATAGGGAGAGCATGGGTAGAGGGTCGAGCGTAGCAAGCTCCGCGTCCAGGTCCAGGGCAGGAGCTATGGAAGTAATGAGTCCTCCAAAAGTGATGTGCCCCTTTTTAGCGGTGTGAACCGCTTGCATGTGGGCCAACATAAATAGGGATGAATTAACCCGTGTGTGCTCAAAAACATAGTGTATATAAAACAACTCCTTATCATTAATCCTACTTTTGTTTTCCCGACCAAAAATTGTGTGCGCCAACATTTAGCGAAAATAGCGTATGGTCGGGTTATGGATTTGTGGTGGCATTATTTCCCTCAAAACTATCAGTCTGGTTACCAATTAGTTGCTCCTAAAATGGACCGACTTCATGTAGCCAATCAGTATCTAGGGGTGTTTCACAAATAACACCCTCTCCGCGAGGAAACTATAGCAAGCCGGCCATTTGGTTAGAATTAAACTCATATTCCCTGTTGAACATGCGGAACTTAGCAGTGCCTACTATGCTAGAAGTCCAACTATTTGTAGTGTAAACTAAGGAGCTAAGAAACTCTAAAGTTAGACTAACATAAGTGGGATCCCGGTGTGTATAAAAATGTGTTAAACTCAACCTATCCAGCATCTAGTATACACTATAATATAGTCCTAGACTACCTAAGCAAGAGTCATTTGCATACCTTGTCGGAATGATGTCTCGGATCAGCAGAGCTTCATAGTGCTTTTGCTGCTTCCGACCGTCTCTACCCTCGTGGAAGACTACTCCATTGAAATCAGCATTTCCTCCTTGAGCCATCGTTAGAGTTTGTATAAAAGGTATGGTGAAGAGAGAAATATGTAAGAGTGAGAGTGGTGAAATTGGTTATGGTAGATGTTGGTTTATGTAGTTATGCGGTTGGAAGGTGAAAGAGTGAAGAAATAATGAGGTATTTTGGGGAACAAGGAGGATTTTGAAAGGGCTAATGAATGGGGGTAGTTTGAAAGTTAAGAGGATGAAGTGGGAAAGTGAAAAATAAGGGTTTTAGAGTGTTTTCCATGTTCTAAAGGTTCGTGGAGACCGCCGCAGGGTGTGTGGCGAGCGTCACACTTTATAGTTTTGAGCTATCTGGCTTTAGAGTCTGTGGAGAATGCCACAAGGTGTGTGGCGAATTCCATGCCCTTTAGTGCACTTGGGCTTACTCTTTTGGGCTTCTGGGCTATTTTTGTCCTGCATCATGTTAATGATGCAGAATTTTCTTTTGAAAAGTAATAAAAATACATAAAAACATCATGAAAAATATCATAACATAAAATGAAAGAAAAATTGAAAAGTATAATGAAAGAAATTTTTGAAATTGTGGGTTGCCTCCCACACAACGATATGTTTAACGTCGGTAGCTCGACTAACAAATGATAAGTCAACACATAGAATGAAAACCTAAGTTTCGGGAACATAACAAACAAAAACAAAAATAATTTTGAATGATAAAAACGGGAAAGTAAGAAATAAGTCTTCCCTCACACTTAAATGGAGCAGTGTCATCAGTTCTTAAGAGTAGAGATGGAAGGTGTAAACGAGAGAGAGAGAGAGAGAGAGAGAGAGAGAGAGAGAGAGAGAGACTCGGCCTCCAATGTGCTCCATATAGGGCCTTAGGTATCTATAAATGGTGTAGATTTCTTGGTATATATGATCCATCTGCTCGGACATCACATCATTATAGTTCATAAAATCGCGACGGAGAGTGGTTAGGTCAGTCTATAGTGTAGAAATATATGTTTGGATGGTATGAAGCTTTGTATGGCGTTCACCAAGAGGAGGTGAATCATCTAAGGAGGACGAAGAAGCAGTAGTCGGTGTAGGATGGTATTCAGGGGCCGATGGTGTCGGAGACTCGTCTAGACTCTCGAGAGGGTAATGCCAATTATCGTGATCGTGAACACTAGTCCTCTCGGGATTAAGGAGGGTGAACTGGTGAACCACATCACTTAGGATTATTATCTTATATTTAGACGGTCCCTCGCATCTCACTAATCTCGAGTTCAGGCAGTGGTCTATGTCAATCAAATCATACTCACACCAAGGGGTCAAGTGAGCTATTTGGTTATGCAGGCCTACAGCCATAGCCATGTGGGTCACGATACCGCCTACGTAAATGTGTTATATCTCTTGATTTGCTACCCTGGCTAAACCAGTAAGCAAGAAAGCAGCAAAATTGATAAGTCTGGATTGAAAGATATTAAAAATGAAGAAAAACTCTTCCCTACTTACTAGGCAGATGTTGCTAGCTCTCCCAAATAAAGTTTGGGATGCAACCATTTAAAAGTACCTAATGGTTGGGTTATGGGTCAGTTCTTGGTTCATTCTAGGGTGGTCAGGTGGGTAATCTTCTGTAATCCCACTCCAAAAGTAATCGAGCTCAAATTGCATGTCATCATCGGTGGGTACCTTAGAGTAGACATGGGGGCCATGCTGGAAAGCTAACAATCGGGCTAACTCGCCTTGGTTAAGGCGATAGCTCCTTCTAAATAGTCTAAAGGACACTATGCGTCTGGCGGGTCCTAATCCAAGGTTAGGTATGTAGTTAAAGAGCTAAGGAAATCTAAGGTTAGGTTCTTGTAGGTAGGGTGTTTCGCAACGGAGAAACGGTCCTAGCTCATCTGTGTAAACATAAACCGCACACTATCCATGAGCCCTAGAGCTACCAATGTTGGAAAAACAGGGTAATAGGTAGTTGAGATGGTTCGTTCAGCTAAGACTTTGAAACGCCTCCTCTAGGCGTCGTTTTTGAAAATGACTTGCATATTATCCTCGTGCTACATTCTCTGGTTAATTAGCAAAAGTTAGTCGGTGAGTGTGACCTGAAAGAAAAGAAAATAAGTTAGTACTAATCAATATAAATAAATATACCGCTATTATATCGGGGAAATAAAATTCAAAAATCATGGGTTGCCTCCCACTCAGCGCTATGTTTAACGCCAGTAGCTCGACAAATTTTTCTTGCGCATTTAATCTTGCAAAGTGATGGGAAACTCTGTTAAATTTAAGCTAGTATAATAATTCGTGTCTTCGTCACAATGATAATGTTTAAGTCTATGCGCATTCACAATGAAGGTCTCATTAGAGTGACCTATTATTTCAACGGCCCCATTTTGGAAAACCTTGACAACCGAAAAAGGTCCTAACCATCTAAAACAGAGTTTTCCTAGAGAGAGTTTCGATCGAGAGTTGAAAAGAATAACTAATTCACCCTCTTTAAACTCTCTCCTCGTTATATGCTTATCATGCCACTTTTTAGTTCGATCCTTAGAGATTTAGGCATTCTCATAGGCGTCTAATCATAATTCCTCTAATTCCTGAATATCTAAGATTCGCTTTTCACCAGCGGTAGCATAGTCCATGTTTAGGGCTTTAATGGCTCAATAAGAATTTTGTTCTTGCGCCACTGGCAGATGGCAGGATTTACCATAAACTAGCTTAAAGGTTGTGGTTCCTATGGGATTTTTGTAAGCTGTTCTATAAGCCTACAGAGCCTCGTGAAGTTTAGAGGACCAATCTTGCCTAGATGTTGCAACAGTCTTCTCTAATATTTTCTTAATTTCCCTATTGGAAATTTAAACTTGACACTCGCTTGTGGGTGGTAAGGTGTTGTTATTCGGTGTCAGACCTCATATTTAAGCAACAATTTTTAAAGTATTTTCGAAATGAAATGAGATCCACCATCACTAATGACGAGTCTAGGTACACCAAATCTAGGGAAGATGACATTTTTAAAAATCTTAATCACAACTCGTGCGTCATTTTTGGGAGAAGCTACAGCCTCAATCCATTTTGACACATAGTCAACCACAACGAGTATAAATTTGTTTCCGCATGAGGAAGGAAAAGGGCCCATAAAATCAATACCCCATACATCAAAGATTTCCATTTCTAGGATGTTTTTCAATGGCATCTCATCGCGTATAGAAACGTTTCCAGTGTGTTGGCACCAGTCACATTTGAGAATTGCAATGTGAACATCCTTCGATACTCGTCCAATAGAGGCCAGATTGTAAAATCTTTGCACAAGTCTTGGACGTGCTTGCTTGCCCTCCATAAGGTGGAGCATGGCAATGGGTTATAATGTTTTCTATCTCTTCTTCAGGGACACATCGACGGAAAATATCGTTGACGCCTCTCTTGAATAGGAGGGGATCATACCAATAATTGTGTTTTAGGTCATGGAAAAACTTATTCTTTTATTGGTAAGTTAATTCAGGTGGAAGCATCGGACTGCTAGGTAGTTGACAGAGTCAGCGTACCAAGGGATTTTGGGTTGAGCATAAGCAGCTTCCATGATTTCTTTATTTTCAATTTTGGGGTTTCCTTTTCCAAAAGGATCTTCTCTTTGAGAGTATTAAAATATGTCATTTTGTAGTTGGGTAATAAGTCGATCATAAGGGAAGTCATCATTCATGGGCACTGGGTCCGCTTTTACATTATCGAGTCTAGAGAGGTGATCCACTATAATGTTCTCAGTTCCTTTCTTGTCTTTGATTTCTCAATCAAACTCTTGTAGCAGCAGTATCCATCTTAACAACCTCTACTTAGCGTCCTTTTTGCTTAATAAGTACCTAATAGTAGTGTGGTCGGTATAAATAATTATTTTAGCTCCTACTAGGTAAGAGTAGAATTTATCTAATGCAAACACTACAACTAAGAGTTCTTTTTCTGTGGTGGCATAATCATTTACGCCTCATCCAAGGTTCTACTCGCATAATAAGTGACATAAAGTTTCTTGTATTTATGTCGTCCCAAGACAGCATCGACGGAGAAATCACTTGCATCGCACATCATTTCAAAGGGTTCATTCCAATCTGGAGGTTGTATAATGGGTGCGGAGATCACAGCTTGTTTGAGCATTCGAAACACTTCTAAGCATTTTCCATAAAAGATGAATTCAGCGCCTTTCATCAATAGACCGGTTAAGGGTTTATTCAATAGTCTATTCACATTCTCCACTTTATCTCTACACGCTTTGCTACGGCTCCGCCTTTGTCATTCTTGACTACTGTAACACCTTCTTTTTTAGGTACGACATGTACCGGGCTGACCCATTTACTATCGAATATTGGATATATAATTCCTAGTACCTCCCTCTTAACTACATCGCTTATAATAGGGTTTACTCTCCTATGGGGTTCTCTTGAGGTTTTTGAGTCTTCCTCTAGCATAATTCGACGCATGCACATAGATGGATTGATCCCTTTGAGATCTAAGATGTTATATCCTAGGGGTGTAGGGTATTTCCTTAGAACATCCAATAATTGCTCAGTTTCTTTCTGACTTAAGTCTGCATTGACTATTACTGGGCGTTCAAGCTTTTTATCAAGGAATTCATACCTTAGCTTTTGGGTGAGTGTCTTAAGTTCTACGAAAGGTTTCTTTGGGAAAGGCATAGGATTGGGAGTTAGTGTGAGGCATTCCCTCAAACTATCATCCACATATGGTATACGCCATTCATCATCTTCAAATATATGAGGTGCTAGAATTTTTAGGACTTCAGTATCCTTAGGTGCTTCCATCTCCATTTCTCTTATACATTTGTCGATGATGTCTATGAAACAACTAGTTTCATCTGTAGCAGGTGCCTTCATAAATTGGGAAAGAATGAATTCTATTTTCTCCTCACCAACCTCGAAGGTTAGTTTTCCTCGTTTCACATCAATAATAGCACCAGCAGTGGCCAAAAAGGGTCTTCCTAGTATGCTTGGAATGTTGGAATCTTCATTTATGTCCATTATTATGAAATTTGTGGGAATGTAAAACTGGCCCATTCGCATGGGAATGTTTTCTAGCATACCCACATGGAATTTAATAGAGCGGTCAGCTAGTTTGAGAGACATTCTAGTGGGTCTTAGTTCGCCTAATTTGAGTTTTTCATAGATTGAAAGGGGAATTAAACTGACACTAGCTTCTAAGTCACAAAGGGCTTTGTCTATAACAAATGTTCCGATTACACAGGGTATGGAAAAACTACCTGGTTCTTTTAACTTAGGGGGCATGTCGTTTTGAATTAGGGCGCTACACTCTGCAATGAGCATTACTGTCTCATTATCCTCAAGTTTCTTCTTATTGGATAGAATCTCTTTGAGAAATTTGGCATAGGAATGCATTTGTGTAATATCTTTTGTAAAGGGCATTGTAATATTAAGCGATTTCATAAGCTCTACAAATTTCTTAAACTAACCTTCGGTTTTGGATTTAGCTAGTATTTGAGGATAAGGAATGAGTAGCTTATATGGTGGCGGAGGCACGTACTGTTTCTCTTTCTAGACTGCCTCTTTAGTTTTATCATCCTCCCCATTGTCATTTGGTTCATTGTTTGTTACCTTTTTAGTTTCTTCTTCATTTCGTTGAGACATGGGTGGATTTTGAATTTTTGGATCTGTTGGCCCGTTCAATTTTGTCTCACTTCTTAGTGTAATGGCATTAGCATGGCCTTTCGGGCTTGGTTGTGGTTGGCCAGGAAATATTCCAGTTGGGGCTGTTGCGGCTGCTTGTTGTTGGGTTACTTGAGAAATTTGGGTTTCTAACATTTTATTGTGAATAGCCATAGAGTCAACCTTACTTGCCAATTGCTTAATCAACTTGTTCATGTGAATGTTCTGGTTAGTAAACTCTTTGTTCTGTTGGCTTTGGGTTACAATAAAATTTTCCATCATTAGTTCGAGGTTTGACTTCTTTGGTGCTTGAGGAGCAGCGGGGGCTCCTTTTTGATAACTTGGAGGAATAATTGGTGCTAGGTTTGGAGCAAGCAACACGTTGTTGTTCTTATATGAGAAATTTTGGCGGTTTCTCCAACCAGGGTTATAAGTATTGGAATATGGGTTACCTTGGGCATATTTTACTTGGTCATACGGAATGCCAACTAATATATGGCCTTTGGGAGTGTTATGTCCAGGGGTTCCACATAACTCGTAATTAGATGTTGCAGCAGCTACGGTAGCTGCTGGAGTTACAGTTAAATTTCTAATCTTCTTAGTGAGAGCGTCCACTTTAGCATTAACATGGTCTATGCCATTTACTTCGTACATTCCACCCTTTATCAGTGGTTTCTCTTCAAAATTTTGCTCACATCCTCATTGATAGTGGTTTTGTGCCATGTTTTCTATGAGTTGATAACCGTCTTCGTTGGGTTTATCCATTAGAGCGCCGCCAGCTGCTTTGTATAAGGTTAGTTTGATTTTGTACAAGAAACCATTGTAGAAAGTATGAATAATCAACCATGGATCAAGTCCATGATGTGGGCAGAGCCTTAGCATATCATTGTATCTCTCCCAAGCTTCAAAAAGAGATTTGTTATCTCTTTGCCTAAATCGGTTGATTTGGCTTCTCAGCATACCCGTTTTGCTTGGTGGGAAATATCGTGCCAAGAAAATTCTCTTTAGTTTGTTCCATGTAGTTATGGAATTAGATGGTAGAGATGGAGTCAATCTCTGGCTCTATTTCTCAAAGAAAAGGGAAAGAGACGTAATCTTATGGCTACGGGATTAATACCGTTGGTTTTCAATGTGTCTGCATACTGCATAAATACTGATAGATGAAGGTTTGGATCCTCTGTAGGGTTACCAGAGAACTGGTTTTGTTGTATAACTTGCAACAATGAAGGTTTTAGCTCAAAATTATTTTCCTTGATGGCAGGAGGTACAATGCTCGAGTGTGGCTCTTCTGCGGAAGGAGCAACATAGTCCTTGAGATGACGGTTTTGATTTACGGGCATAATAGTAGTTGGGATATTATATTCTAAATGAAGTTTTCTAACTTGACTTCTTAGAATAAAACCTTCAATTTCGTTTATGGGAAATGTTAACTTCACCTTTGAAGAACGAGTGTCAGGCATGCAACCGACGAATAAAAAGAAAAGAAAAAATAGTTGCCTTAGTTTATACTACGCAACAAAGGAGTTAAGATATTGGCTAAATTGGTTCCCGACAATGGCGCCAAAAAACGTGATCGTGACTTAGTGAGTCTATCGAAATATATAATTGCAAGTGCACAGTTGTATCGTGTAGTTTTAAAAGATATTGAATCCACGGGGACCAATAGTCAATCTTATCGTTATCTACCGGGGCTATGTAAATCTAAGTCTAATGAAAATTTGATTTGGGGGAAGTTAATACTAAAGTTAAAATAAAGTTTGGACAATAAAGCAGAAAAGAGAGACCGGAACGTGGATCTCAGCGTACCTCGGGAACTCAATAATTCACCGGCGTGCATTAATGTATTAAACCACTTTTTAGTAGAGAAATATTAATGTAAAAGTATTTGTCTCACACTCTCATTTTATTGATTCTAGCTATACCTCGAGACCAAATGCTCTCACTAGCCCATTTGCAATCAGGAAATACTTTTTGAAAAACAATAAGTTCTAATTAATCCTAAATCGCTCTCGCTATATTTAGGATTAATGCCCAATTTTTACTATCTGGTTCAAATCTCACACTCTCGTTTTATTGATTCGAACCTTAATGTTTTCACTCTCATGCAAAACTTTTCAGAGTTATAATTAAAAATCAAAACTAGAAAAAATGATTTATAAAAAGGGGTTTACGCCAACTTATTACCGAGTCTCGTCGAAACGACGGTCCTCACGTACCGGACTCAAAATGGTTTATCCAGACATGGTATTAGACATAAATAAATGATTCAGAGTAATATAAATTTTCAACATTATTGTATGTAAATAAGTGGCAAACAACAAAATTAAAGTAAAATAACTATGTAGAACCTGTAACTGGAATTAAACGCGGAAGTACTTCGAGTAAACTGAACTAAATGGGAAAATAACTTTAAATGCTGCAACCTTGATCCAAGATTACAAATACAGATCTTAAAAACTATGGTGTGATAGTCCCCCAATGTGAGAGATATATCACTATTTCAATGTAATATCTGCTTAAAACTAAGAGCTAAAATATCTGCGTACAAACTTGGATGCCAAAAACTGCTTAAAACTACCATTTTATAGTGAAAATATGTGTTAAACCAAGTCTAGGTCGTGTAGACTTCGTGCGAGAGAATTATGGGGGAATGGGGAAAGAATAATTCCTTCTACTATGTTTTTTCAGGAACTGAAGGTCACGGTGATCGCCATGAAGTTTGTGGCGGTCACCACAAGTGCAAATATTTTTTTCGGTCCTTTTTTATGTTCATGGTGAACGCCATGAGGCATGTGGCGGTCACCACAAGCCTTAGACTCCATCTTCATACTTCCTTTTTCTTCTCTGGTGGGTTCCACGCCTACCTAGTCATGACATGGGCCATGGAGATCTCTGCAAGTGTATTTTTGCCACTTTTCATCATTTTCGTCTGGTTTCTACATAAATCGACTTTTACTCGTAAAGTACCTGAAACATGCATAAACCACAAACATAATACTACAAAATGAAATAAACTAACAATAAAAGATGTGCAAATCGAGTCATAATAAACTATGTTTTTCGGTGTTATCATAGTGGCTAGTGAGTTAACGCTTTGTTGCATCGCTTAATCCTGCTTATGCTAGTGGACTAGGGATAGGATGCTCCAAGTAGTGATTAGTGAGCTATATAGAAAGGGATTGGTTATATCGGTTTCGTTAATTTGTCGTGGAATTATAGTGATGAGATTATTCATGTAAGGCATAAAACATCAACAATAGAGAAATAGGGGATTCTAGACACAACCTGACCACTTTCATAATTTTGTTTGAACCCTTTTTTATCCTTCTCTTTGAAGTTTGAACCCCCCCTATTTAGTATTTTAGGCGCATTGTACACTTTTTGTCTTGTTAAAAAGCAGTACATGTGGATTCGATATTTTATTATTGCGACACTATCGGTACACTTGTCGAGAAGTCATCAGCTTACATTAGTGATAACCGCTACTATAGTGAATCGCTCATTCAATGTCATGTACGCCATCATTTTCTGGGAACTAGGGATACACTAAAAGAGCATGCCACCCTACAAGGGCATGGCTCGTCAAGCATTCAACGATTCCATAACCCACCCTTGTGGTGCCATAGAGTTACCAAACTCCCTTTAATAAAGAGGTGATGAATATATGATAGGTGTGCGCTTCCTAGTGATCTCTTACAAAATCATCTACATTTTCATTCTAAGAAGACCTTTCTTGTGTTGAACAAGTGACTCCAAACACAAGGGATTGAATTGTGATGTTCGAATTTTAAAAACTTTTTCACAAAAATGATTGATTAAAAAGGTCTATATTAAAAGCAAATATTAATAGAGAATAAGCAGCGGGAAAGACAAGAATTAAAGAGATATGATAAGAAAGATCACACCAGAGATTATCCTACTTCGACCTTAAACCATGCAACCTACTTCATTCCTCAAGAGTTTTTTCTTAAGATTTCCATTAAAACCAACTTTAGTTTTTACACAGGATCAACCCAACAACCTTAATCAACTTGAGCTTTTGCATAGGATCATATCAACAACCTTACGCAAACAACTTGAAATCTTGCATTGGTTCATCTCAAAAACCTTAACCTAAACTTTTTACAGGTTTAGCTTGCAACCTTCAAATCTATTACAATATCACAAGAGAGCTACGTTCTTGAATAAACAAATTCAACCTAACAAAAAGATACCAAAACTCTCATATGATATTTTTCACTCTATCAGCACTAAGACAATGACATGTGAATAAAACTTATAAAATAATGGGAACAAGATAGAAAGAATAGTTTATAATTCATAAAATTTGTGTGTTGAGAAGTGAGGAAAATTTTCCATTATATAGAAAAATATTTGGCTCAAAAAGACAATAATCCATGGGCTTTGGTGTTTCCTACTAGATTAGAATGCCTACCTAATCGATTAGATTGAAGACCTAATCGATTAGATTGAAGACCTAACCAATTAGGAAGTTGAGTTGGTTTCCCTAATTTGTGAGAAATATGTTTAATTGATTAAGTACTTGTCTGAATTGGTTTTAAGAAGTTTTAATAAAAAAGATGAAAAGTTTGAAATACTTTGTGTTTATGTGTGTGAATATGTGTGTGTTTGTGTGTGCGCGTATATCCTTAGTATTGTAAAACTTACTCTTTCTTCATTTACAATTAATTGATCAAACTATAAAATAAAACACTGAGCACAAAATTAGGAGAGCTTTCACAACTTCGCAATTTCAGTTTCCTTTCTATTTTAACTATGTTTAGCTCTTTCATTTGAAACTCTAAACAATGTGCCTTGTGTTAGAACAAAATTGGTTTGTCCTATATCCCTTAGGTTTTTATGATAATAAAGTATTTAAATAACAGTTGGATATACTAATGTTTGATCAAGTATGCAGAATCATAGACTATAATTTCATGATAAATCCAAGTATTGGTTCTGACTCTGAACATTCAAATAGAAACATAAAGATCATATTTTGATGGATCAAAAGCTAAAGAATTGATTCTGATGAAGTTATCTTCTAAAGAGGTCAACATTCAAACATCAGCGTCTGAAGGAATCAGTCTTTGAAGAATAGACTTTGGAGAAGTCTGCTTCTAGTGATCAGAACCTGAGCTAGTCAAAGCACAGGGACCAAGGTGACGTCAATAGGTCATTGTTCATATCTGAACACACTTTATCATGTGATGACATAATCTTTATTTTCTTCATAGAGTCTGTTGGGACACAACTATTAATTTCTTTTGTAGCAAAGGTTTTTCAAACTAGGTTTCACCTAACCTGACAGTTTGGTGAAACATCCCAACGTCTCTTTTGAAGCTTCTTAACGGACTCTACTATTGCATATTCAACGACTCTTTTTCTTCTCTATTTAAAGAGCAAAAAGACTTGAATAAAAAATGCCAAACTATGCTAATGAAAATCAATTGACAACGAAACAAAAGTTACTATGTCAAGCACAAGTTAATATTAGGATTTCTTTCCTTGTATATCTTATAGATCTTTAAGTCTTATTGAGTTGTATTATTTATTCACCTCTGATTATATATCAAGTGTATTCATCCAACAATCATCTATCGGCTAGGTAGATTGTTAGAAGTATCTTACTAAGTGTTCGAGCAAGGAAGTCTCATACGTGCGTGTGTATGTGTGTGTGTGTGCGTGTGTGTGTCTGTGTGTGTGTGTGTGCGCGTGCGTGTGTGTGTGCGTGCGTGTGTGTGTGTCTGTGTGTGTGTGTGCGCGCGTGTTCGTGTGTGCGTGTGTGTGTGCGCGCGCGCGTGCAAGGAAGTCTTTAACTTGTATTCTAGAGCAAGGAAATCTCAAACTTGTGTGCTTGAGCAATGAAGTCTCATACTTGTGTGTGTAAGCAAGAAAGTCCCAAGCTTGTGTGCTTGAGAAAAGATATTTCATACTTGTGCGTGTGAGAAAGGAAGTCTCAAGCTTGTGTGCTTGAGAAAGGAAGTATTTTACTTGTGTGTTTGAGCAAAGGAAGACCCTTGCTTGTTTGCTTGAGCAAATTATAATCTTGTGTGATTATAGTGAAAAATCTTTTGTAGTACAAGGGGATTGAATTACTCTCGAGTTGTGAGAGGAACCAGGATAACTCTGTGTGTTATTCTTATTTCTTACACTTTATATCCGCAACTTATTTCTAACTAACTCAGATTTTATAACCTTGTGTTTAGAATCTAATTTAAAAGTCTGAAAAGAAAGAAAAAACAAACACAACCCCCCCCCCCCCCCCCCTTTTCCTATATTTTTCTCACCTTAATCTTGTACATACTTCTTGACTGGCTATGTTTATGATTTTTTTTCCGGTTGTCATCACCAAAACCTTAAGAAGGCATTACTATAGAACCATATTATTTCCTTTTTTATGATGACAATGCATCTTTCAGAGAGATAGTAAAATAGAAAAAAAATTAGAATTGTTAAGCTCTCCCTCACAAATAAAGAGAGTATGATGAATACTTCTTTCCCTTTATCATTATCAAAAAAATAGGATAGATATTTAAAGATAATAAACAAACAACACATAAAACATATATATATATATATATATATATATATATATATATATATATATATATATATATATATATATATATATATATATATATATATATATATATATATATATATATATATATATATATATAATAAACAGTAAAAACAACATCCATATATTATAAAATAAAAAAAATAAAAAAATTACAAATTAAAGGAAAAGGCAGGAAACAAGGCAAACAAGCAAACAAAATAAAACAATAAGAAATAAGCTAAAGGTTGTTTACATCATTATCATCACCAAACGGCTTAAGAGGAATAGGTATTTCACTGTTGGCCAGGTGATTTGCAATAAAAGAAATTTGAGTGTTGGTTAGGATATTGTTAAACACATCTTCGGAAGAAGAAGGATGAGAAATCTTACAATCAAAATCTTCCACGTTTACAAACCCTGTTTGTTGAGATTATTGTTACTCCAGTAGCCCAATTTGTCTCAATGTTGAGGTCTAGTAGCCATGAATCATAATATTTTCATTGATTTCTTTGTCATCATCAAAATCTTGTTATACATATTCAACACATAGAACACACATTGTTGACTCTCATTTGACGTTGGATTTGGTCCTACAACCAAAATGTGATTTTCTGATTAGTACATCTTTGTATTATATTGATGTGTTACCATTGTCTTTCCCTTGACATTATACTTGCTAGTCTTCTATATCTTATGTTTTAATTCCTGAACCTTCAGGCAAAGTATTATGCTACCCTCCCAAGAAGTATTTGGTAAAATCTTCAGGTGAAGTATTAACTTTGGGAAGCTGTTGTTGGCTTTATAAGATTAAGGTTGATTCATACGGTAAAATTAACCGATTTAAGGCTCACTATGTAACCAAATAATATTCTCAATATAATTTTGTAATTTCATAACGGTAATATGTTAGGGACATTCTTAAAGAAACATTCTATTGAATGTCAGGCCATTGATCTTCCTAGTTATGAAAATTAAAGACATGAGATAATCAGTTAGTCAAATGTTGATTGATCCATTGCTGAGACAGAACATTTGGAACTAGTTACATGTGAGCTTGATTGGCCACATTCTGAAGAAAGGGAAGCATAGACAACCATGTTAATCCTACAATGTCACAACAAAACTCTCTCTTCTCACTGTGTTCTTTCAACCAACCATATCCTAACTATGGAGAACCAGCAAATTTGGTGGCCTGTCTTACCAGAATGAAAGGAAGCATAGACAATATTGCAACCTAAACTTATTACCTTTTACACAAAGATTAAAGGGTACAACAGAACAAGAGTTTGAAACATGTCAGATAGAATTCCAACACAAAAATAATCAATGAAAAAATGACGTACTAGAGGTTTCGGTTTTAACTGCTCCTAGAAATAACAAAAACAAAAACAAAAACTACATTTTTCAAATAAACTTCCCTAGTGGCAGATATTGAACATTCTTTAGTATCTGTTGTAGGAGAGCTACAATCACAATTTTTCATCTTCACTTGCAAGCCAAAACACAATTTTTGAAACATTGACTGCACCTCCTCCTCTTTCAGAAGAAGATACAGAAATAGGAGAAAGAATATTAGCGTCGAAAAGGAGGTGAAACCGCGAAACAAAAAGGAAAAAAAATTGTTCTTTTTCTCCTACCCCAGAATTGGGAAACAGCCACTTCTGGATCTTGTCTAAAAGCTCTGAAGGGCACCTGTAGTGTGAGTGAGAGTTAACTTAGTAGCCTCCAACTTAGTGGTTGGTAGGAACGGAAAAGAAGCCTTCTCCACAAGCAAAACGCGCATGTATGTAATCTTCAATCTTCTCTCTCTCTCTCTTTATGCATAGTACATGTACAAGCTATTTGCTGCAGCACAAGCAATTGAGTTTTCAGATGGATGCCATGCTAAGTGCAACAGCTTTGTCGTGAAATCAAACGAATTCCCGTTTGCATCAACCCCGGGGTTTTCTGCTCCTGTATGAGAAATACGAACTTGTGATTGTGATTATCTATAGTAAGAAACAAACAAATATGATGCGATAAGAGCAAATGAAAGAAAACTGACCCCGTCTTACAACTCGTGTTAGACTATTTCCGAGTGATCTAGACGGCCTTGAAGGGGTCGGAACTTGTCGTCTGATGAAATAAAATGGACAAACTTAATTTAGATGCCACGATGATAACCGAAAGTGAAAACTATATTCTTGAAGACGGAGCGCTCCAATAAACTTACCTCATTGGATTTTTACTAGCTTCCAAAGTTGTAGCCTCGGTACTTCCAGGAGAACAGCCAAATACTCGGAATAAATTACTGGCAACACAAATGAAACAAAATAGTAACATGCAGGGTGATAAATAATTCCAGAGACAATTGATCGATGGATTAAGTTTGTATCACAGACCTGTAAGAACCAGTTGCCACCCGCAGTCCATCACCGCTCAGACAGCACTCGAACTTATCGAAAATCGAATCGTTTTCATATAAATCACAAAGCTGGCAAGTTCAAACCAAAACATAGTTAGTTATTATAACACAATTAAGCCGCAGAAATAAATTTAAGGTTAATCATCCCTTATCCAACCACATGAACCTAACCTTAGGTCTTAGATACTCATGAACCTGGTAAGTAGCAACAGGACCTGAATCCATATTAATGTCCCATAACTGACAAACAAGTCAAGAAGAGTAAAAATGAGATGAAATTCAAAGGAACAGAAAAGACAAATCAATATTCATAATTTAAATAGCTTATGAAAAAATATAACGGTATTAATCTTTTTAGCAAAAAATGACTAATGGGATTCTGTTTGAAAGTAGAAGGATTTTGATTGACAAAAATAAGGGGTCTATTTCTAAAGTCCAAATTTTGTGAAAGCTTTAACATAAGTGTTAATTTACAAATTGTAAAACTTCAAACCTTTAAAGTCATGTAATCACGACTGAGTATGTATCTTCCATCCTTCCCAAATTTTATGTCAGATATAGAAGCAATGATCTCGGTGAAAAATGATCTGGATCCTGGGGCCTCCTGTTCCTCGAACCTGCATCGAAGGGCATTGCCTATTAGAGTCTAGAAAGAATATGAAAGTGCATAAATGCGTACAAGAATAGGCTTCATAAGAAAAACATTTTTTTAACATAAGCAACATTTAATGGTCGGCATCAGAGTCATCTTTCCAGTACTGATGTAAGCTGTATGGGAGGAGCAGGATACTTATTTATTTGTTAGGAATCAACAAGATTAACACAGAAGAACATAAATGGAACTAAAGAAGTGCTTACAGTTTGGCATGAGAATCGCATAATGCTGACTGCCGCAAGTCAATTAGACGGATTGAACCCTTTGAACTGCTATATGCCAATGTATTACAATGTGTAGGGTGGAATTCTGCTGATGTTATAACCTCTACAATAACAATATATAAGGTCATGGCTCAGCCAGGACTATATAAAATAAAACAAGAACAAGTTGGCAACAAATGAAAGCAGATGATTCTTTCTTTACTTTGCGCTAAGACCCATGAAAGCCCACAGCACTAAATAGATCGACAATCCAGCCTTAAAACTCCATCCTATTGTTTGCAAATCCTATTCTGAGTAGCAAACGTGGTTGTCAGACATGCACGCTAGATCGTGAGATCATAAGATCGTAAGATCTCGCGTGTTATTAGCACACATTCCGCAATGGAACCCGCTTGGTCTAAAAGTATTTTGCGCATCATAGTTAAGCATACCACACAACAATCATCTATCTTGTTGGGATGTTAACACCTAAATAATTAAAAGACAAAGTGTAGTTCTTTCAATTACCATAGTGACAAATTTCTACTGATACTGAAAAATTGGGTATCGTAGTCTAGAAAAAAAAAATCATGAACATAAAACATCGGCCTGTGTTGGTTCTACGCGAAGCTTAATGCAGTACCAACCAAATATTTTCTTTGGATCATAAGACGATCCCAAGTCCAACCAAAACTGAATGGCTTGGGCCGGATCGAATCATCAGGCTATCATTTTAGGTTTGGTTGGCATATCAGAAGGTCAAGGTCGAGAGCATTGAGCACTCACTTGTCAGTCAACTACAACTTGTAACAACTTCTATAATAATATGAACTAAATAGTTAGTGTTCTACCAACAGAGATATGTTTATACCACAGATTAAAAAACATTATCAAGCTTACCTGTCAGATCCTCCATGTTTGCAGGTTTTACATCAACGATATTAAAACTTTGACTGCTTATTTCCAGATTCCACAGATTTATTCGCAAATCATCAGCTGATATGAAAGTTTCGCCATCGCTAAAAGGTTTGAGTAACATAACACCATCAGAATTTGATCAGTATCTATAAAACTATGTAAAAAAGTAAAAATAAGGTACAAAAACTACGCATCCATTTTAGGAGCATCACCGCAGTAAGGGGAATAAAATTACCAAATCAAGATTCACCTTAAATGGCCTTAAAATTAGAATATGAATCTTCAGCGTACTCAATTTCAGCCAAAACTTACTAGACAATAGCAAAATACAATGTGGAATAAGAAAGCTAAATACCTGTTATTTGAAATAGAATTGATATGATAATCGTGTGCATGGGCATAAACTCTACGACATCGAGCCACCAAGCTTGTTTCATGACTACTTACCTGCATATTTTACAAAATGAGTTAGTACTTCCAAAATCCTAAACATGCATTCGTCATAGTTTGGAAATGAAAGTACTTGAACCACTTTATATAGTTTCTTCTCTTCTAAAACATCAGGATCAGACTCTAATGTTTATCTCTCTACTTCTTATTCTACTTTCTTTTTCCTTGTGAACTAGTATCAGAAAAAATAATTACACATGGAAGGGATGAATACAACTACCACGGGTAATCTTAGTGACGGTATGCCTCCCGGTGGAAACGAGAAGTCAGAGCTAAGATAGTTGAATGATCTATCTGAATCAGGATATCCTCCATTTTCAAGGCTTGGCTTAGGATTATTTAAATTACTTGAGCTAGCAATACTGCCATTTCCCATTGTTTTCGAAGGGTCGACATTCATCTCAGCAATTTTCTTGACCTTCTTTTCTTGAACCTGTTCAACCCTCAAATAAGGAAAGATAAGAAAAGGTGATCTAGAAGACCCATAGATGATATTATTCATATGAAAAAGATACAAAGTGGAATGCAGCCATATTCGTTTTTTATTGATGCATAAGCAAACATTCAATATGCTAACTATATAACATTTATTCAAGATGATTTTCCCTACAGTATGATTTCATAGCATGGCTTTTCATATATGTTTCTCCCCATATCTCAATGCACTCAACTATTAAGATGCCACATAACATGGTAAATGTTTAGAAGTTAAAGGAAAATAGCAACAAATTTGCCGGCTAAGGTCCTTGAAGAAAGGTTTCAATTCTTAAGAATGTGTGGTTGGGTCTAACTCAACCCTACAAAACCGGCTCGTAGGATGAGGACTGCCCCCACTTATAAACACATGTTCAGACCATAGATTGTCCGATGTTTGACTCTTAACAGTTCAGAAAGGAAGTCGTCGTATTATAAACTTGAACACAAATGTCAGAGCATGTGAAACTCGGGATCAAGCCGAAACCCACAAAAGTGCAACCTTGTGAACAATGCATCGATAAGAGACAGCACTAAGCATGCTACAAATCAGCATTTATTTCGTACCTTCCAAAATTTGATGGTTTTATCATTTGTCGAGAGAAGGAAAAGGGCACCATTAGCGATTTGGCACCATCTGATTTTGTTGATTTTCTCTTCTATCTCCAAACTCTTAAGGTAGTCAAACTGAAACAATCATCACACATCATATATATTTTGAATATTCTAAGAGATATGATGTTGGGGGAACGTTGCCGGGAAAATGATGATTACCTCGGGCTCATGACTCTGAAACTCTGTTTTGTAACGGAATTCAGGATGCCTGCTGATCGAATAATCCATCCTTTCTGAATCCCTTCTAGATTCACCATGCTGCATGTTTCAGCATACATATAAACATGCATAATACAATACTATGGACAAAACATGAAATCTGTCAAAACATAAGTTTAGTTTCTTTCTACTAAAATCCGGCTTACATCTTTTGTATCTGTCCTCTCAAAGAGAACCACTCGACCACCACGATCACCAGTAGCAAGATGATCACCAGACTTGTCAAATTCGATAGCAGAAATTATGTCCACTGTAGAAACACATTTGGGCAAATAATTAGGAAAGTTTCACATTATCCTGCAACAAAACTAATTCAGATTTGTCAATGAATCTATTGCAACTATCACAGCATCGACCAGCAATTTCACTCTAACCACCTCTCCTTGATAGCACATAATCCCGTATTGCAAATGGTACCTTCATATTCCCCTTTTTTGATAACCATGCCATAGGTACAAAATATTCACCGCTATTTAACATAACCCTGGCCACTAGCTTAAGGTGCTTGAGTCCCTTACCACTAGGACCAACCATGTTGGTTCGTTCTGACCGAAAATGATTTTTCCTTTTTGGCATAGAGAATTGCCACACACCCACTCTATAACTACCCGTTAGATATTTTTCGTTCCAACACAGCAAACAAACTCTGCCAAAACCTTAAGCTTTTGCATTGTCAAAGGCACACATAACAACATACCCAGCGGTCAAACTTCAACGCAACACGACATAAAGATCCAACATATCATACTCAAACAAACTTACAGATTGGCTAACAAATTAAAGAAGGCTATTCCAAACAAAAGAAGTGTCTCCAACACAAGCAAAAGCCAGAAAACATGACATCAAACCCCAAAACACCAACCAAGTCACAACAACTCAGTTTCACAGTCTGAAAAACCAATCTAGTAAATTCACAATGCAAAAACAAAACATTCAACAAAAAAACACTTGGTCAAACAAACACACTACTTTCCTCCAAACCAAACACCGATAATAGCAATGAACACAAAATCCAAAACAAACATTACTCAACAAAACAACATAGTCCTAACAAAACACGATCCGTAACCGTAACAGATCCAATCAAACCCTAATCCCAAAACACAAATTGGATCCAATAAACTCACACAAAAACACGTCCCTTTCCCCAACCCACCAATACTAGAACAAATTACCTTCCTGAACCTCTTCACCCGCCGTACGCTCACCAAACACCTGAGAGAATTTCCACTCCAACGGAGACGGTGGACCCGCCGGAGCTGCGACAACCTCATCGCCACCGTTCATTTTTCAAACCAAATCAACGGTCACCGAAGATACGAGTGAATCTACCAATCCTATAACTGCATCAAAGATTAATTTATGGGTTTTCACAAGATCATAGGTTCAGACAGACTCGTCGAAGAAAGACATAAAATTTCTTTTTTCTTCTCTCTGTGTTCCCAGTTGAACCATTGGAGCACAAAAAAAACAAAGAAAAATTCTCTCTCCTACAATTTTCTCCAATCTCTTGTAATATTTTCTCTCTCTAGAAGGGTAAAATTGAAATTTCGACAAGTTTTGATGTTGGAGATGACAAAACAAAAAATAAAACAAGAGATACATACACACACTTCTGTCTTGAGTTCTCTCCGCTTAACAATCGGTCTCTGTCTGGTTTTTTATTTTATTTTTTATTTTTTATTTTATTTTACGTAGATAATAATAATAAAATATAAATTATATTTATCCTCGTTTGTGATATTCTCATCTGATTGTTACGTAACGAGGTGAATTGCCATGTTTGATTGGACTGTGATATTGGCTGCACGGTAATGACTTTGTGGTACAGATTAGTGAGATTATTAAGAATAATTTTAAGATATTGAAGTTTAAAGTATTTGAGATAATTGAGATAAAGTATTTGTTCTGATGGAAAAAAAGGTCTTTGTGGGAAATGACTTGGATGGATGTCCTTGTATTTACTTTTTTTTTATTATTCTTAAAAGAAGACCGGAATTAAAGAATCAAATAGTTACATATACAAGTTAGAAATAATGAAAGATGTGGTGATATTCTAATAAGCCCTAAAAAAGGAAGAAGTTGTTTTTGCTAGTAAGTGGGTTGTTTTATGACAATGTTAATTTATGAAACTATATATAGGTGCCCTATATAGGTATTACTTAGGGAAGAGAAAAACAAATGGCTTGTGGAAAAATAATGTTGGCATTAACTAGAGATAGGTAGTAATATTTTAAGTGTTATTCTTTTTTTATTTGAGAGGGTGGAAGCCAAAAAGAAAGAAAAAAAGGAAATTACAAAATAATGTTCTCTATGAAGTTTCCATATATTTCTCTAAGAAATTATTCTTAGACCATAGAATTAGTCATGAGAGTGACTCTTAATTTTGCAAGGTCATATGGCATTTAGTTACTTCTCAATACACATCAAGTAATTGAATCTCCTAATCATATTTCATTTTGCTCCTGATCTTGTGGAGAATATTCATTCTTTCTTTGAGTTTTACATTATCATCCCTAAGTGCATGATGCATCACTTTATTATTCACTTGCAGTACAACTTTATTGAAGCTTTTACTCTGTACAAGTTGTATGTCATCCCAAACACCCCCACAATTCTACAACCATTACTAAACAATTTCCAAGAGCCTTTACAAAGTCTCTCAACCAACGACAAATGATATCTCTAATCACTCATCTACACCCTATTTTGCTTGAACTTCTCATATCTCTGAAGTTGCATGTCCCTAATACATTCAGGGGAGAACCCCAATACGGGTCTATTGCTTGTATTATCGTTTTTGTTTCGCTTATTAATGTTTATTGAGTTTCCTTTATGATTGTATATCTCTTAATCAAGTTTTGAATCGATTTATTTTCTTAGCATGCATACTTCAATTGTTATATTTGAGTTTGATCATGATGTTTTTGTCAATTGGTTAGGTCATTGGAACAAGAACCATATGAGTTGTTGGTTCAAGTTAGGTGGAAAGAGAAATCTCAGAGTATTTTGAAAAATATGGAAATTGAGATTTTATGTGCATGACTCGAATCATGTACATATTCTGACTCGAATCAAATTGAACAGGGGCAAACAGAAAGACTTTTAAACTTTGTGACTCGAATCATTGTTTTAACTTGATTCAAATCAGGTAGCTTTGTGACTCGAATCATAAGTTGCACTTGATTTGAATCAGACGAGTCTGGTTAGCCTTCGCCTCATTTGATTCGAATCACAATCTACACCTGACTCGAATCAAATTGTTTTCACATTTTTCTATTTGCCTTTGTCCAAATTGACTCGAATCAAGCTTTATACCTTATTCGAATCATGAGTCTGTGTGACTCAAATCAGAGTTTTAAGGTGACTCAAATCATAAGAAAAATGGGTTAATTTCTTTATGATATGTTGTTTCAATTTACTTGCTCATTTGACTCAAATCATGAAATGTTCTTGACTCGAATCTAACTAACTTTTCATACATTTATGTGCTTAATCTCAAGCACATATAAATTCTTTTTGTCATTTCATTTTTAAAAGAGCGGTTTCATAATCTACATTGTGATTTTGTGAAATCAACAACCTCTCACTTTTTGAAAACCCGAAAACTCTTGCAAACAGATTTTCTTTCATCTTCAACCTCAAGTTTGATTTCAGATGTTGATAATGAGAGACTTGTAATTGTTGAGGGAGACGTTGTCTTGAAATTAATCGTTCTTCAAGGTTTGGTAAAGATTTTTAGGAAGTTTTCTAGATTAAGGATGTTGTCATTGGTAGTGACAAATTCCAATGAAAAGAATGAGGTTATTCTCTCCAATTGGCCTTGGTAGTGATTGTGTGGAAGGCTACGGACAAGGTGGAGTTCTTCTCAATCTTAGGACAATTCACCTCTCAAGAAATCGGTAGGATCATGGGGTGATTGTCACACACGAAGACTGAGAGCAGATTGGTGAAGCTGGAAGATTCAAGAAGCGAGAATTGAGTAAAAAATTCGCATAAGAGTTTAGCATTAAGTTGTATAAAAGTTAAGATACGGATAGTAGATTTGTTTTTTTGAGCATTATTGTGGATTAGTGATTTTATGAACTCTAATAAAATTTGTCAAAACATAGTAGAATAAAATAGGATCCAATGGGAAACCATTGAAGAGTGGATTAGGCTCCTACGAGGATGATAGAGCTAAACCATTATATATCCTGGTGTACTCTCTCTCTCTATCTCTCTCACACACACACACACACATACACACACACACACACACACACACATACATACACACACACACATTGATAATGAGAAATCGTATTGTGTTTTTAGGCTCATTTCACATGATATCTGTTTATGTTTCTATGCATTTTATCGTCTTTTACTTCCGTTTTATTTGTTTTGCAGTTGTTATCCGATATCATTGAAGTTTTAGAAACCTCGCGGAAAAGGAGCAAAATAGCCAATTTATGCATTCTGTCCAGACGGCATTCGCCATCTAGAAGATGGCGTTCTCCATTCACTTTACTTCCACATCATTTAAAACATGGAAGGAATGGCGTTCGCCATTCCCCTGATGGCGTTCGCCATTATCACGCAGTAACAGAACTGCGCTAGTGGGCAGTTTTGGACTATTTTTTATCCTCTATTTTCCCTCCATTCTCCATGCACAATCCAGGGGAGTTATCAGGTCTTAAAACCTCTATAAATAGGATTGTGGGATACTTTGGAGGCATCCAAGTAGTGTGGGAGCGTTGCCGAAATCACGTTTTAGAATTAACCATGAATTACATGTAAAAGTGACAATAACTCACATCGAGGGATTGTCACACCTGTTCTATTTTATTTCTCATTGTACTCTTTGATCAAAGAACGAGCCTACCGTTATTTTATTTTCAAATTAATTCAAGTTCAAGTTCAAGTTAATTCCAGTTTTATTTTACGCAAATTTAGATTCTTTTTACTGTTTTTGATATTTGCATGTTTTACTTCTTTAATTACTTGTATGTCATGTTGCTCTTAATTTTGAATGTTTTAATTATGTTGTTCCCAAATAATATCATGTCTTGCTAATTTACTCTGAGTCTGGCGTATGAGGATCGTCGTTATCGATGAAACTCGGTAGAAATAATAGGTGCGAATTTATGATTTAACTATGTTATGGCTTTAGTTTCCAATTATATGTTTTACTGTTTTGGCACGAGAGTGTGAGACAAGTTAAGGTTCAATCTGATAGCATGAGAGTGTGAGGAAGGAACCAGATAGTGGAAACTAGGCATCGATCCTAAAAACAGTGAGAGCGCTTTAGGCATCGTTTAGGATCTCATTTACTTTCAAAATGCGCTTTCTAATTAGAACGGGTGAGCGAGAGAAAAATATTGTGGTTAGGAGGTGTGATCTTTGTCAATAACGAGAGAGTGTGAGATGGGATCTTTAATTCAGTATTTTCTATATAACACAATAGAATTATATTTAGTGCCCAATTCTACCTAATCCCTTAGGTATGCGGAATCCATATTCCAGACTCGTTTATTATCATAACTTTTAAACCGTTAGAAATTAGTATTTTCGTTTTCGTTCCTACCCTTATAATCTTTAGCCTTAGCTTTGCACTGCAATAATATAAGCATTAGTTTGACCATTAGTCCTTGTGGGTTCGATAATCTTTTAAAACTACACGATAGGTTGTGCACTTGCAGTTATAATCCGACAGACACGTCCGTCTGCCATCAAGTTTTTGGCGCCATTGTCGGGGACTAATTTAGTCAATATTCTGACGTCGTTGTTGCAACGTATAGACTAAGGCACTCTATTCTCTATTACTATATATCACCAAAATTTTCTCTATGATTACCACTCCTAGTATTTTGAGGAACCGCAAGATTTCCATAAATCCGACCTCGAAATATTATTGGAGGATTTCATTGCGACGCAAACTTGCTCTAGGATAGAATCTATGATGGAACGCTTTGTGGCTACACAAACTCTTCATAATGAAGAGTTTAGAAAACAAAATCTTTATACCAATGAAACCCTTAGGCAGTTGAACATTGTGGTCAAGTCCCTCGCCACTCACAGCGAGGCATTTGAGACTCAAATCCCCCTACTTGCACAGACACCTCTAGGACCCTTACCTGAGAAACATGTGGATGTTGTAATAACCACCAGCAAAAAATCTATCGAAAATCCTTGGGAGAGTGATAATGAGGAGGGTTCAGGTGAGAAAAGAGTAGAAATTGAGAAGGATCCACCGACACCACCCGAAAGGGAGGTTATCAAAGAGGTAGAGAAGGAAGCACTTTGTGTTGTTCCCCCTCCCTATAAATCAATTATTCCTTTCCCGTGAAGGTACATGGAAGTTAAGGTAGACTCCAAATTCGAAGGGTATGAGTAGTTATTGGAAAACATCCACACCAATGCACTTGTGTTTGAGGATCCTGGGTCGAAGAGAAAAACCAATGATAAGTTAGAACAACCAATGCCTAAAAAGAGCAGAAATCACCTTCACATTACCTAAGGTACGAACCTCTCTATAATGTAAAGAAAAGGAAAAGTGAGGGATATGAAAGATGGCTCGATAAATGACCTTGGAAAACTAATGATCTAACCAATTTACAAGTTCGGTAGTCGAGCTCCCGACGCTAAATGAAGCGCTACGTGGAAGGTAACCCACAACCCTTAATCTTTATTTTCTTTTTAGTTGTTTTCATTTTTATTTTTATTTTTATTTTTATTCTTTTTTTTAATTGCAACTTTCTAGTTTAGTATTTTTAATTGTCGTCGGTATTTTCCCTCTATTTTTATTTTTCAATTTCTGCCTACTTTACAGTCGATATATCGACATGAACTTGTGTTACACCTAAGTTTAATTAATGTACTTTGTATTTCAGTCAATTGTTTTATTTAATCGTTTATTATGTTCATTATTATAAATTTCATGCTTTTTAATTATAGCTATTAATTTTAATTTACTGCTTTATAGCCTTAATAGGATTTACCAGCTTTAATCTTTAGAAACTGCCAAAATTACAAATTTTAGGTCAATGGCGTTTGCCATTCGCTTTAAATTTAAAAGTCCCAGCATTTTAGGCAGATGGCGTTCGCCATAAGCCTGATGGCGATCGCCATATCAGGAAAACATGTTTTCCTCCCTTTTCTTCTCCCTCCTGCGCGTTTTTCAAATCCCTTTTTATTTTAAACCCTTAAACTTTCTACTATACACACTATTAACTCAAAATTTCCAACTTCCAACCACTCCACTTCCTCCCAATTATTATAAATTCACAATCACTCACTTTTTAACTTCACTACTCCTTTCATTCACTCTTTTTCTCAAATCACATAACCTTCTTTTCCCATTCCTTTTTCATTCAAAAAAATGCCTCCAAGAGTTGTTCGACCAAGGGGAGATGTGGACTACACGGGGATTGTTTTCACCGAGGGAATTGACAGCGAGAATCAGAGGAGCAGATACCACAAGCTCTTTAAGAGGGACGTCTTAGTAACATGGTACCCCGACAATGCTGCTCTTCGCGATTTTGGCTTATCCGACAATGTCAATTGAATGCTTAACAACTTAGGTATGTCTCATTTTCTTACTTTAACTAGTCCTACATTTATCCGACTTACCTACGAGTTCTTGAGCTCTTTTCGGTACACCATTCTTATCGGAGGATCCCGAACCACCGACACTGCATATTTTAGAATGTTCAACAGAACTTATGCTATTAACCAAGACCAACTGGACGACTTACTTTCGTCCCCTCGTGGGGACGATTTTGCATGCCAACACCCTTTAGAGAGCGATTTGGAATCCAGCGCTCTCGACTTTTGGCAGCAACTAACGGGCAAAACCACCACTGACTGGGAAGGCCTAAAAGCCACAGCTATTCAGAACCCGGCCATTCGGTATTTGCACCGTATTTTATCCAGTATTATTTTTGGTCGAGAGAATACCAACAATGTGAATTCTAAAGATCTTTTTCTTATTTATTATGCATTGTCTGGAACAAAAGTTAACCTGACACCATTCCTACTCACACACTTCCAGTCCACCTGTGTTCGGACTGGAGGTCCTATTTGTGTCGAAGGGCTAATCACATCCATGTCCCTTGCTTTAAACCCAGGCATGAAGTTGGGTACGCTTTAGTCGTTAGAGACTTTGTTTGTCGATCTTGATTATTGTCGTAGCATGCACCTCATTAAAAATAAACCTGAAGACAAGTATTTCTTAATGATTAGTAACCAAGAGGTTAGGCGAGTTACTTTACCTTGCGCCACATGTATCAACGTGCGAATGAGTGCTAACTGGACTTTTGATCTTAACACCCCCGAGCCCGATCACATGGAGCAAGATGTTTCCCACATTGGCACCCAAGCACACACCGCACCTTCTTTTCCTGACTCTTTTACAGGTACCTCATCCGGACATCAATCCTGCGAGAAGTATGATTATACCGCCATGAGAACAACTCTTGATAACATCCTAAGTGAGCTTAGACACCGGAATGATGTCGAGGCGAACCGTGATGTCCTACTTAGGAACATTCAGATGCAGCATGCAGAGATGAGAGTCTCCATTGATTAGATCATACAGACTTAGCTTGACTTTGTCGAGCGGACGGAGCTCAACATAGTTGACCTCATTGAGATATGAACGAAATGCATATGGAGGTGGCAGGTATGGGGTAGTACATGCAGCATGTGCCCAACCCTGCTTTCGATAGAGGAGGTTTTACGCGACATAGAGGCTGCGACCGACATCATTGAGCCACCCTACCAGGTTTCACTACTCCTTTCTCCGCCTTGCACTGAAACATTGAGGACAATGTTTGGTTCAAGTGTGTCGGAGGAGCTTTTTTTTCTATTATTTACTATTTTATTTTCATTAGTTTCCTACTTAGTTATTTTTAGCTTTTAGTCGAGTCGTACATGTGCTGTCGAGTCCTATTGCGTGATAATTTTTTTCTTTTGTTTGAAAATTCCCTTAGATTTGACCCCCAATGATGAAATTTTTTGTTCTGATTCAATGGCATGACACACCTTTAGTATAGTCTATTTCTACTTTTTAGGTTTTGTTAGATAGACTTGGGAAAGTGTCGATAATATCGGCATCATCCTAACACCCTAGATCCTCTAAGTATGCGACATTGATTTGAATAACCATTATGTCAATACCTTAATTCTAAGTTTTTTAAGTAACCCCTTGAGTAGTTTATACTAGCAGTCAACACCATCCTAAAATACACATGAGCAAGGAAGCCGATGCAAATAAGTGTATGATCTCAAGCAAAAATACAAAAATGAAAAATATAATGAATAAAATCTATGATAAGATTTGGCCCTTCTAAGTTAGGTGATCCTCACTAGGGGTGTGCATGGATCATAAACCAAACCAAATTGAACCATATATATGGTTCGGTTTGGATCTTAAAACTATTTTCATAAAACCAAATTATTTTCTTAAAACCGGTTTATAAGTGGATCGGTTCGGTTTTAAACAAAAAAAAAATAGTTAAAAAAAAACAGTTTTAAATCAATTTCTTTGAAACCAATTTTTTATTTTCTTAAAAAAAATCAATTTCAAAACCAATTTTATAAAACAAACAGTTTTTAAAACTATATTTTTAAAAAAGAAATTTTATATCAAAAATAATTTTATTTTCTTTTAACTAACTTTTTTTATTTTCACTAGTTATAAAACTATTTTATATAAAAAAAATATTTATTTTAAAAAATTACTTTAAATTTGACTTTTATAATCACCACAAATAATATCTCGATTAAAAACAATCCCAAAGTATGATGTGTTACATAAAAACGGTCATAAAATAAAATAATATAATTATTCATAAAATAAATAATTCATCAAAAAAATTGTTGAAACTTCTAAAATCTCTCATAATTGTTCATAAACAAATTTTATGAGGTTTAAAATTATATATATTTTTAATTTAAAAAACATAAAAAAACAATCTTTTTTAGAAAAAAAATAACAAATATTCAGGAAAAAAGAAAAAAATTGAAAATAAAAAAATTATATTCTAAAGAAAAAAAATCTTTAAAAAAAATTATTCCAAAAAATAAAAATAATTGAAAAAAAATTATTTTAAAAAAATGGAAATCAAAAATAAAAAAAAAATCAAAAATAAAATAATAATTTATTTTAAAACATTTTTTACTGAAAAAAATACAAAATATTTTTGATAAAAAATATCTTTTTTATTTAGAAGAAAATAATAATTTGATTTGAAAAAAAATATCAAATATATTTTTTTTGAAAAAAAAATACAAATATAATATTTTTTGTGAAAAGAAAAAAAATTGAATTTTATTTTTAAAATATTTTTTTATAAAACTTAAAAAAATATAAAATATAAAATTGAATTATATTGTGATAAAACATGAAAACAGACAAATATAAAAATTTAACGCATAGTAAAATTTGGATACCCAATAACAAAACCAAATTTTTATAATGGGTAACGGTTTATATTTGAATAACAAAATGGATACCCAAATTTTTATTTTAGCATTTAGTTTGGTTTTTTAAAAGTAGAACAATTTGGATACCAATTTGGTTATGGATAACCGGTTTTTTTGCACACCCCTAATCCTCACACGAACATTTAGCCCAACAGTACAAACTCTTAAAAATTTAGTTGATACTGAAGCAAAATTTTGCTAAGTAAGTGTGATAAAATTGAAATCGAGATCATAGTCACTAACAGGTTCACCTGCCTTGAATGTGTATGGATAACGGGCTTAATGTGATTGCGCTAAAATGAAAAAGAGGTTGAAGAAAAACAAAGAATGTAGGTCGAGTTATAATGGCATGGTACGAATTGGTTTTGCATATGGGGGAGTTTTTTTCCATGAAATGCGGATGTGTGTCACTACGATATCCTTATTTTTGGTATCTAGTACTTATTTATCTAATATTAGCCTAGTAGTCTCATACTACTTAGAGTGTCGTCGTGCCTATGTTTCATAGATTGTGTTTAAATTATTTATCATGTGTGTTGGGTGATTGCTTACAAGCAACAGTCTAAGTGTGGGGCAATTTGATAACGAGAAATCGTATCGTGTTTTTAGGCTCATTTCACATGATATATGTTTATATTTTTTTATGTATTTCATCGTCTTTTATTTTTATTTTATTTGTTTTGCAGTTGTAATTCGATATCATTGAAGTTTTAGAAGCCTCACGAAAAAGGAGCAAAATAGGAGCTAAAAAGGAGCAAAAGAGCCAATTTTATGCATTCTGTCCAGACGGTATTCGCCATTCACTTTGCTGCCATGTCATTTAAAACATGGAAGGAATGACATTCGTCATTCCCCTAATGGCGTTCGTCATTATCACGCAGTAACAGAACTGCGCTAGTGGACAGTTCTGAACCATTTTTTATCCTCTATTTTCCCTCCACTCTCCATGCACGATCCAAGGGAGTTATCAGGTCTTAAAACCTCTATAAATA